>NC_045563.1:48838685-49141192 GCF_009819795.1 Aythya fuligula
GTTCTGAAAGAAAGTTTAGTCTAAGTATTCTTAAGTTCTGTTATATTTTGCAGGTGAAACAGTGAATGCTGGAGATGCACTGTGTGAAATTGAAACAGACAAAGCGGTGGTTACCATGGAATCGAGTGATGATGGCATATTGGCAAAAATACTGGTAGGGATTCTGTCTGAGTAGGATGTTACAATCTCTCTTGAGACTGTTGTTTAGCATAATGCCTCAAAAACTAGTTTAGACAGATAGCTTTCAGTCTGCTCAGCTCTTAGTATAATGTACTTATTTGCATTCCCAGTGAGAAATAATTGCTCTATTTATATCAGTATGTATACCAAACCACTCGTATTTGTAATTTCTAGACATATTTAGAGAGAGATTTTCAGTTAGTCCAACTGAGTTGTATTAATTTATCTTTTGTTCCTTATGAGTCACACCTATGAAATATTGCAGTTTTTCTCTTTCTCAGAGAAAAAAGTGACAGTCACTTGGAATATGTAGTTTTGGGTGGTGCTTTAACCAACAATACGGTAGCGATCTTCTGTTGTTCCTTTGTGTGAAATTATTAATAAAGTTGTAACATACTCTTTCTTGCAAACCACACGTTGTTTTATAAGCATCATTTGCATGGTGCTTATAGTCTAGTCTCTACTTCATTCTAAATGGATACCATGGAGAAATTATAGGCTTCATTCCTTACGCTCAAAAGAATCCAACCATGTGGTTTGTTTGAGAGGACCACAATTTTTCTCCCTTTTCCGTTTCTTATGCGTTTCTTTCCCAAACTGCTTACTACTTGAAGATTTCAAAACTCTCTCATTTTCATGCTGGTGGGAGTATAGTAGATGTTTTTCCCCTCCATTCACAATAACTAAACGTTAACAGTGAATTTGAAGAGTTTTGAATAAGAACTTTGGAGAAATTGTTTTGTCATGTATGTGCAATAGATAATGAAACCCTTTATAGAAACATCTAGTTCAAAGTGGTGGTGTTGGGAAAGAAGGGAGTGAACAAACATGTAGAGATGGAGAAGTAAAATGCAAGAAGATGAGTGGCATTTTGATGTTATTTGGGTTCCTATAAACAGTTTTGGTTACCTGTTGCCACTGAAGATAAATTTCCAGAGGAAGGGTGCTGAGCAGAGTTACTTAAGAGTTGGCTGTGATTGGGAAGGATCTTGGTTGCTTGAGCTTAGCAACATAGATTTGCTTTGACTGCAAAATCAAAAAATCCAAGTATTTGATTGCACCCACACTAAGGGAATAAACTGCTTGAATTAAAGAACAGTGTTACTACAGGAATAAATAATTCTCCTTCTTTGAAACAGATTTAGGACTGACCTTGGATTTTCAATGCCAATGGCATATGAATATTTTTCCTGTTTTTTTTTTTTTTTTTAATGTTTTTGTTTTGCAAGTAGGCATCTAAAGACCAGAGATCTTGTGCTGCTTCAGTGAGGTAAAAGCAAAGACTCAAGTATAGACAGGGACTTGAAGTTTGAGTTCAGTGGCTTAATCACAGTATCATCCTTCCTTTTCTATCAATTTCTTAAAATCATACAAAGTGTAAGACCAATTTTCTTAGGTACTGTCCTGAAGATGAAAAATAACGATTGCAGTAGTTCTCTCCAATGCCATTTTCTAAGACTAGGTCTGTGAAAGATGGCTCCTGCTCTGAAACAATAGCTTAATTAACGTGGCAGGAGATAACCTTTCCATATGCTTGGTGTCAGCTAAACAGTGTTACTCTGGTAACTGCCCTACAGTTGATGAGAACTGGGATTGCGCTCTGAAAGAGAACGCTGCTGATGACAAATTTTGATAGTAGATAAAACGTAATTTGGTCAGGGAGGTCTCATTTAGGGAATATCTAATCAAGAGATGGGGTTGTGGAGCTATATAGGCATACTGCTACTAGTTGTAATCTAGCTACTTAGAAAATTACAGAAAGGGTGTAGCTACAACTAGTTCCTAGAGCCAACAGCGTGCAAGACAAAATTCTACCCTGCCCACAGTGAGACTTGTTTGTGCTGCTATTACAAAAGCTAGTTGGGTTGGTATGTTACATTGCCTCTTGCTGTTGTACGAAAATGCAGTTGTAGCAGAATGTATTTGCGTAGCTACTCTTTGCAAAAAGGGGCGAGTACTTGCCTTCATGGGAGAATTTGAGAAGTGATGGTCCGTTTAGCATCTTCCTTTTTTGTATGAGCATTCTTTGCAAAAGTGAATGCATCAAAATAGGTGGGAGGTGTTTTAGGAGGAGAAGTGATCTAGGATGGAATGCAGCTGCAAGTTAAGCTTGTCAGGGTTTATAAGAAATTATTATTAGCGTTGCATTTTCTACAAAAAAACTTGCATTTTGATCAGTTGTTTATATAAATAGCAAGTTTGTAAACCTTTTCCTTCTTGTAATTTACATTGCTAAATAGTTATTTTCCCCAGATCCTTTTTTTTTTTTTTTTTTTTGGTAGCACCTTGATAAAACTCTTGCTGTTGCATTCAACTGCATATCAACACATCTAGTAATTTTCAGAGAATCCATTCTGGTATTCCAGAACAAAATTGCACAGTAGACACTTCTGAAAGCATGGGGATTTTTTTTTTTGGTCTTCATATTGTTATTTTCGTAACTGGTAGATGAGTAATGCTTTCACTATTTTTAATTCTTTCATCTTCAGTTTTGAATGCTTCTGAAAATTATTGTGCAACCTCTTCATTTTTTTTCTTTAATAGGAAGTATCTATTCTGCATTTACAGATACTGCTTTGTGAGATTATGTGAAGAGGAGGCATGGGGATTCTCTGTGTTAAATTTTTTAAAGTATGCTTGCCCAAGAGGTGTAAAGGATAGGATAGACTCCAGTGCTCACTTGCAAGCATCTTTAAAAGTGGTTCATGATGACTACAGATAGCATTAGTATTTCAGAAACTGGGTTTTTCCTGTTCCCTGCATTCCAAAACCATCCCAGATTCCAAAATTTCCTTATGTATATTTTGCTGTTGTGGTGCCTTTTTATATCAATCAAAACCAGACTCTAGCAACATTCAGCAGTGGCAACAGTTAGATTCTCTAGCAATGGCATTCAACCTTAGCCAAGACATTTCACATCATCCAATAACAATCATACACTGGAAGCTGAGTCTGAGAAGGAGATGTCTCAAGGGGGATAATAGCTGTAATGTCTTTCAGATTAAGGGAAGAGAGGCAGCTTTATTGGAGTAGCATGAACAGATTATTATGCCAAATAAACTTTTAATGGGTTAATACTCCATTTTGGAATCTGGAAATGATGGGCTTAAATATTGTAATAGAGAATAGATATTAAACTTGATTCCAGTCTCCTGAAAAGTATAGGATGAAACTGATCATAGAATCATAGAATATCCTGAGTTGGAAGGGACCCTTAAGGATCATCAAGTCCAACTCTTGACACCGCACAGGTCTACCCAAAAGTTCAGACCATGTGACTAAGTGCACAGTCCAATCTCTTCCTAAATTCAGACAGGCTCGGTGCAGTGACCACTTCCCTGGGGAGCCTGTTCCAGTGTGCAACCACCCTCTCTGTGAAGAACCCCCTCCTGACGTCCAGCCTAAATTTCCCCTGCCTCAGCTTAACCCCGTTCCCGCGGGTCCTGTCACTGGTGTTAATGGAGAAAAGGTCTCCTGCCTCTCGACACCCCCTTACGAGGAAGTTGTAGACTGTGATGAGCTCTCCCCTCAGCCTCCTCTTCTCCAGGCTGAACAGGCCCAGTGACCTCAGCCGTTCCTCGTACGTCTTCCCCTCCAGGCCTTTCACCATCTTCGTAGCCCTCCTCTGGACACTTTCCAACAGTTTCATGTCCTTTTTATACTGTAGTGCCCAGAACTGCACACAGTACTCGAGGTGAGGCCGCACCAGCGCAGAGTAGAGCGGGACAATCACCTCCCTTGACCTACTAGCGATGCCGTGCTTGATGCACCCCAGGACACGATTGGCCCTCCTGGCTGCCAGGGCACACTGCTGGCTCATATTCAACTTGCTGTCTACCACGACCCCCAGATCCCTCTCTTCTAGGCTGCTCTCCAGCGTCTCATCGCCCAGTCTGTACATGCAGCCAGGGTTTCCCCGTCCCAGGTGCAGGACCCAGCACTTGCTCTTATTGAACTTCATGCGGTTGGTGATCGCCCAGCTCTCCAACCTGTCCAGATCCCTCTGTAAGGCCTTTACGCCCTCATTTGAGTCCACAACTCCTCCAAGTTTGGTGTCATCAGCAAACTTGCTCAAAATGCCCTCTATTCCTACATCCAGATCGTTTATAAAAATATTGAAAAGTACCGGCCCTAAAATGGAGCCTTGAGGGACCCCACTGGTGACTGCCCGCCAGTCTGACACAGCCCCATTTACCATAACCCTTTGGGCCCTGCCCGTTAGCCAATTGCTCACCCATCGTATGATGTTTTTATTTAGCTGTATGGTGGACATTTTGTCCAGTAGGATCCTATGGGAAACCGTGTCAAAAGCCTTGCTGAAGTCCAAAAAAATCACATCAGCTGGTTTCCCTTGGTCCACCATACGGGTGATCTTATCATAAAAGGAAATCAGGTTAGTTAGGCAGCATCTACCCTTCACAAACCCATGCTGGCTGGGACCAATGACTGCTTTGTCCCCCAGGTGCGCCTCAATAAGTCTGAGAACCAACTTCTCCATGATTTTACCAGGCACAGACGTGAGACTGACAGGCCTGTAATTGCTAGGGTCTTCTTTCTGACCCTTCTTGAAAATTGGCACAACATTTGCCAGCTTCCAGTCTACCGGGACCTCTCCAAATTCCCAGGATCGTTGAAAAATAATTCAAAGAGGTTCCGCGATGACATCCGCCAGCTCTTTCAGCACCCGGGGATGAATCCCATCCGGACCCATGGACTTGTAGGGATCCAGGTGGAGTAGCAAATCCCACAGAATCACAGAATTTTCTAGGTTGGAAGAGACCTCAAGGTCATCGAGTCCAACCTCCAACCTAACGCTAACAGCCCTCCACTAAACCATATCCCTAAGCTCTACATCTAAACGTCTTTTGAAGACTTCCAGGGATGGTGACTCCACCACTTCCCTGGGCAGCCTGTTCCAGTGCCTCACAACCCTTTCAGTGAAGAAGTTCTTCCTAACATCTAACCTAAAACTCCCCTGGCTCAACTTAAGCCCATTCCCCCTCGTCCTGTCACCAGGCACGTGGGAGAACAGGCCAACCCCCACCTCGCTACAGGCTCCCTTGAGGCATCTATAGAGAGCGATAAGGTCGCCCCTGAGCCTCCTCTTCTCCAGGCTGAACAAGCCCAGCTCCCTCAGCCGCTCCTCGTAGGACTTGTTCTCCAGGCCCCTCACCAGCTTCGTCGCCCTTCTCTGCACCCGCTCAAGCACCTCGATGTCCTTCTTGTAGCGAGGGGCCCAAAACTGAACACAGTACTCAAGGTGCGGCCTCACCAGAGCCGAGTACAGGGGGACGATCACCTCCCTAGCCCTGCTGGTCACACTGTTCCTGATACAAGCCAGGATGCCGTTGGCCTTCTTGGCCACCTGAGCACACTGCTGGCTCATATTCAGCCGACTGTCCACCATCACTCCCAGGTCCTTCTCTGCCTGGCAGCTCTCCAACCATTCCTCTCCCAGCCTGTAGCTCTGCTTGGGGTTATTGCGCCCCAGGTGCAGGACCCGGCACTTGGCCTTGTTGAACTTCATGCAGTTGACCTCAGCCCATCGGTGCAGCCTATCCAGATCCTCCTGCAGAGCTTTCCTACCCTCAAGCAGATCGACACACGCACCTAACTTGGTGTCATCTGCAAACTTACTGAGGGTGCACTCAATGCCCTCGTCCAGATCATCGATGAAGATATTAAAGAGGACCGGCCCCAGCACCGAGCCCTGGGGGACGCCACTAGTGACTGGCCTCCATTGGACTTGGCTCCATTCACCACGACTCTTTGGGCCCGGCTATCCAGCCAGTTTCTAACCCAACAAAGCATGCGCCAGTCCAAGCCAAGAGCAGCCAGCTTCTTGAGGAGAATGCTGTGGGAGACGGTGTCAAAAGCCTTGCTGAAGTCAAGGTAGACCACATCCACAGACCACATCCAGCACACGTTCAGGGTCAGTTGGGAGTTTGTCATCCCCACCGTCCCGGCCCTCCAGCTCAGGGCACCCTGGGTCCTGAAGCCCATCATCGGCATTGAAGACAGAGGCAAAGAAGGCGTTAAGCGTCTCTGCTTTGCCTACGTCATCGTCTGTGAGGAGACCTTCCCTATCAAGGAGCGGCCCTATGTATTCTTTAGTTCTCCTTTTTCCATTTACATATCTAAAAAAAACCCTTTTTATTTTCTCTCACAGACACAGCCAGCTTCAACTCTAGCTGTGCTTTGGCCACTCGAACTTTCTCCCTACAAACACGAACAGCATCCGTGTATTCTTTCCATGACACCTGGCCCTCCTTCCAGTAGCGAAACACTCTCTGTTTCCGCCTAATCTCCATTAGAACGTTCCTGGTCAGCCCCGCCGGCCTCCTGCCCCGCCTGCCTGACTTGCGATATTTTGGAATTGCCTGATCTAATTGCCTGATGTTTTGGGGAACTGGAATAATAGGGGAGCAATAGGATGTGATTTTTCCTTTTTTTTTTTTCTCTTTTTTTTTTTTTTTTTTTTTTTTTTTTTTTTTAGCTCAAGTACAGTTCTTAATAGTCTTTTTGCAGTATCCTGCACTATACTGGATGTTCAGTGGACTTCTGTGCAAAATTTTTGGCGTTATGCTCAGGTTTGTGGATGGGGAGATGATTTCATATTGAAAAGGCTATCCTTTCAAAGCCCATCTCAGAAGTTTCATGTGATGTAGCTGATGGGGAATTAAGAACAAGTATAATGCATTTCAGCGGTCAAATCAGTTGAAGTTTATTCGCATTTCAGCGGTCAAATCAGTTGAAGTTTATTCATTTCCTAAAAGAAACAAGGCAACGGTTTTAAATTGTTTGATTCCAGCTACAGTTCTGCACTATGTTAACTGAGCGGAAAACTTGAATCAAATAAATGCAAACTAGCACTGTGGGTTTTTTTACCTTTAAAGAGGTAAGGTTCATTAGATTAAAGGAATCTAACCCCTTTTTATGACTATATGCTACAAGTATGTATAAGAAAGAGCAGGCTAAGAATAAAATAGGTCCTTACACATACATTCCTTTTCTCTCTGAATCTGTGTTTTAATGATCACGTCTGATTTGGTATAAAATGCACTAAAAACTTAAATGAGTGAATGAAAATTTTAGAAGGGTAATTTCAGAAAGGTGATTACTCTTTCAGTAGTGTTAGTTCTTAAATTAACTGTGACTTTTTTGCCTAAAATACTTAGTTCAATTTGGACTGAAAACAGGGGATGAATGATCGTTTTAAAGAACTGTATTTAAAATCCATTACAATTTTCTCATTCGTGACCTAAGTGAGAATTGCTATGAACAGAAACTACTACGTATAAAGCTTCCACTGTGGTCAGCCAGCATGAGTTCTGTCCACCTTACCTGCCACTGTGCTGCAGTTGTACTTGCTCAGAGGAAAATTTAATTGCATAGAGGAGTAACCTCCAGCTTTTTCTCCCTGGCATGGCTCAGCTGTGCTTTGCTGATTTGTCAGCTAAGCTAGGATTTTTTAGAACCTTCTGGGTTATGCTTACATGTAGAGCAATAGAAATATTGTGAAACTACTTATTTTAGCTCTTTCTAAATCTGAGATTCCAGGGTTCATTGAGGCTTATGCAAAGGGGTCTTCTGGTATTGTGGATTTTGGAAATACAGAAGATGTGATTAAAAAATCCAGGAGATGAAAAGTTAACCGATACAACTCTTGTCTCTCTGTTCTGAGCTGCAAAAGCTGTATGCGTGTATTCTTATTTTTTGAAAATATTTTTAAACACACGTGTTTTTAAAAATATAAACTGTGCGTTCATCTGTGTTGGAAACTTGTACTAGAAATGAAGGAATGCTGGAGTTTTCACAGCTGTTTATCTTGAGGAGTAATGAATATGAGAAAAAAGCACAATAGGCTCACTATGAAGACTGTTGGTGGGTTTGAATGTTCATGCAATGCTGGTCTATAAACAAACTCTGACTAGTAGAATTGTTATATTACTGAATGGTCAACCATTCCTGTTGGATTTCTGCATGTGCACTCATAGCTCCATTAAAGCACTCCTAGACCAAAATTGCAATGAAGAATTAACACCACAAGCATATCCTAGTGCTTACTGGTCTGTTCAGGTACAATACGTGGACTGCTTCTTAAAATGGAGCTG
Organism: Aythya fuligula; assembly: GCF_009819795.1. NCBI lineage: Eukaryota > Metazoa > Chordata > Aves > Anseriformes > Anatidae > Aythya > Aythya fuligula. The sequence continues at coordinate 48,846,980 of NC_045563.1, forward strand.
TTCTTTATTGTACATGCATGCCTTTGCAAAGGAATGAAAACATGCAAAAAAAAAAATTATTTTGCAAAAAAAAAAAAACAAAACACTGCTGCTACATATTAGCATGGGAACTATTTTGAACTTGTGGGACATTTGTGTTGTCATTGGTATGAGTCTTGTATTCAGCATCAAACATCTGATTACTATTCTGACAAATGGAGGTTTTTAAATGCCTTGTTCAGTGCTAAATAAGATAATGCTGTAAAATGATTAGAGTGAATAATTTCAGGTTTGTTTTTTGTTTGTTTATAGCATAGTTTTTTTTTTGTTTTACCCTTTTTTCTTGTGTTTTCAGTGGCTGTGTTAGGTAGGTCGTGTTTGCATCTGCTTCAAGCTGCTGTTTTATTTGGTTATGAGTGGTAGTAATACTGCAAGCTTATCCAGTTATACAAATATGCTTGTCAACGGACCTTTCTGTTATAGGGTCTTTCAGCTTTACACTAAGCAGTTTGTGAGTTTTGCTTGGCACTCTCTTATTCCCAGGTACTTTAAACTCACCTCAAAAAAAAAAACAAACAAAAAAACACCATGGTAAAATCTGGAGCACTTCAGACCTTTTTCTCAAATAAAGCTTTTCAGAGTATTAATGGAGAAACGTGCATCAAGAGATCAGACAAGAAATAGTGATTTGTCTTAGATTTTTTTTTCCTCATGTAATGAATACACTTTTAAAAAGAAGTATTACACCAAAATTTATGTAGTGTTCCTGGGGGAAGACAAAGTGGACTGACAAAGCTGTAAATGTGAAATGTTTTATGAGAATATACTCAGAACAGACTGGCTTTGCTGTTCATTTTTACATCTAGTGTTGGCCCTTCTAGGGAGGGGGACAGGTAATCCAGTGAAATCTGATGTGTTCTGACAGAGGAGGTAAGTGTGCCGACAACCGTGTTCCCTGAATAATAATGTTCTAGTATCTGCATCTGCCTAGTACACTTTTTACAGTTTTACAGCATTCTACTTAGCGTTTAGGTGTCTACAAAACTTGATGAAACTAATAAGAACAATATTACACTCAGTGCTGTGTGTATCTATTTATTTTGTGTCTGGTTTTTAGTTTGGACTTTTCAAACATTTGACAGTGATTTGCATTTTCTTGGTCAAAATGTCAGCAGTGCAGATAGATGTGTACTAACTCTGTCTGAGGCAAATGTTTGTGCAATATGGCTTTATGTAGAGCTTTATTGTGTTTCTGTTGTTTGGAAATTAACTCTGTTTGGGCTTGGTACAGTCTAAGTTATATGTGGCTACCTGTGGTCCCAAGAGCTATTTTAACTTATGGCATGATGCCCTGGAAACATTACTGCTTTTGAGGATCTAACGAGTTCTGCTTCTGCAACCATTTCAAAGACCATAAGACTATCCTATTGTGAAGCCCTTCATTAGGTTAAGTCAATGTTGTTTGTTTTTTTTGTTTGTTTGTTTTTAAAGTCCATGCTTTTATCTCCCAAAGCATCATAAAAGCTATTTTGATTGTGGTACAGAAATGTCTTTTAATTTTGAGAGGAACATCTCGAACAGATTGGCCTTATCTGGTCTAATTACATTATGTTCTTTCTGTAAGATTTCTGTTCAGATGTTATCTGAAATAGTGAGTTGTATATCACATGTGCTGGCGTATTCTTTGGGACACACTTGTTATTTGACACCAGTTATGTTAAAATAGACAAATTTTAGCAGTGGATGATAGCATGAAGCAAGTGTTACCTTTTTCAAAAATAAGTTGTTGTTATGGGGTTGGGGCTTCTGTTTTTTAACTTCTGAATTTACAAAGTTGTGTTTTTAAAAAGTGCCATTACTAGTTACAGTGTGGATATCTCAAAGTATCTTGCTGTACATAACTAGCAAAATTTTCAGGCTTTGTTCCCAAAGATTAGGTAGGCATCCACACTCATTTTCAGTAGCTAACAGGGCTTTTTTTTTTTTTTTTTTTTTTTCCCAGTGGTACTCTGAGTGTCCTCACTTTAACTTCTGAATGCTAGCTAACTTTAGATGTATGGAACTTTGAGGCATTAATGTAAGTTAATATTTCCCTTTCACCTTAAAATAGCAGCTGTACTTAATTTCTGTCACGAGTCTTCATTATTAATAGTAGAAATAAAATGGGATATATTTTCCTGATGAAGTGTCATTAATATGCCTGAAATTTTTACATCTACCCTTTTTAGTCATGTTAGTCTAGACAATGCAATATATAACTTAATGTTCTCATTGCTTTAAATTTAGGTGGAAGAAGGAAGCAAAAATGTACGCTTGGGCTCGCTAATTGGTCTGCTGGTAGAAGAAGGACAGGACTGGAAGCAGGTTGAAATACCAGCTGATGCTAGTGATCCATCTTCTCTGGCTCCACCAGCAGCTGCACCTACTTCAACTCCTGCAAGTCCTTCAGTTTCAGCCCCTCCTCCTAAACTGGAACATCCACCTGGAAAATTGCAGTGAGTTTCTGTGCTCATTATGAAATGGAACACTTCCTCAGTTAGATCAGTAGAGCTGAACCAAGAAGAGTATTTTTTCCCTTCTTACCTAGTATAAAGCTATTATTTAAGAGAGTGTTTCAGTATGTGTGATGTAATAAAGCTTGCCTTCTCAGAATATTTTTCTGCTTGTACTCCCAAAAAGTCAATTCAAGCAACATATGTTTATTAGAGCAACTTCTGTTAATGTGCTTTTATTCTGATACATAATTGCTTTATGAAGTATTCTAAGATTAGATGAGGAAAAAGTTGTTTTTACATATGATGGATGCTAATGCTTATTATTAGATACTTATCATGAGATGATCAGTTTATCTTTAACTTGCTTTATCTTTTTCCTTAAAAAAAGGAGGCAAACAACAACAAATGGCTCACTCCAAACATGCTAAGTTCTTCCACTTTTTGATATTATGAAAAAGGAATATTATCAGTTTCCTAACAGAATTGTGAAAAACTCAAGATCGTGAGCTTGTGTGCTCTTTGTTAGGTTGTTTTTTTTTGGTTGTTGTTGTTGATTGTTTTTTATATGTTTGGGTATGGTAAGAATTTGCAAACATCTTAGAAGATTAACCCCAAAGTGTTAAGCAGGTAACAGTAATCTATGTATCACAGGTTTGTGTTTCAGGCTGCATGTTAGACATTGCTGCAGATAATCCAAACTGAAGAGTTTTATTCAAACAGCAATTTCACATTAGAGTTTATAAATGACTGTGATGGAGATTTTTGACTAGGTTATGTCGTTATACAAGCAAACAAACAAAATATCAAGTCAACCAAGGGTGTTACTCTCCACTTCGAGTGAATTATGATAACATAAAAGCTGTGAAGTCAGTCTATTAAAGAAAAGAATGGGGAACTCTCATTTTGGCAGCATCTGCTACTGAAACTGTTCTGGTTTGATTTTTTTTTTTCATTTGTTTGGGGTTTTGCGCTTTGTTTGCGGATTTTTTTTGTTTGCTTGTTTTTAAACCTCCGTACTTTGCTAATCTTGTTTGCTATGTTCATATTTGATACCATCATTTGAGCTATTCTAATGCAAGTGAAAGACGCATGGAACCAACTGAGTGGTCGTTTGGTCAATGCCCAAATATTACCTGTAGGAGGACAATTATCCATGCACTTGAAAGGATTAAGTTTTGTATTTTTGTCAAATGTGCAACTGTTTCTCTGCAGCTGTTAATTCCAGAGATGCATTAGCATCTTTGGCATCAAATGATCATTTGTGATGTGTTCTTTTGACAAGGACGTATGGACAGTCCTTAAATTTGATGTAGTGCAAACATTCTCATTCAGGAAATAACAAATAGATATGTCTGAGTGTGGGATGAATTCATATTTAGTCTTCCAAAGCAGATACTGAATTATGCAGCTACATCTATATGACTTGCTTTCCCAAAGAGCATCTGCTTCATTAAATCAATACTATAAAATAAAATGAAAGCTAGGGAAAAAATAATGTTAGAATAAGAATTAAACTGCATTAGTAATAGCCAACTAGCCAAACAAATAGTAGAGATGAGCAACCCTTTTGTCCAGGTTCCTGAAACTCATTTTTTATGTTACTACAAGCTAGTCTTAAAGAATGTATTTGGTTCTGCACTGATAATCCTTTCCCGCTATACTGCTGTGGAAGGAAAATTTGAAGATGGGTTTTGCAGTCTTTATTTTGGTCCCTATAAGTCACTGTTGTGCTTTTAAATTCAACCTGGTATTGAAGCTTGGTGAGGGGGAAGAGTCTGTCTTTAGTATTAAGATCACAGCTTTTGCATAGAACTGTTTTCTTCCTCAGCTGTTGCTTGCACGATACAGCATAAATTGTATAATTTCTCTTACAGTAAAGAAGAGAAGTAAACCTTACTGTTTTAAATAGTTAATTTTCCTCCTCATTTCCTTAGGGTTCGCTTAAGTCCTGCGGCTCGCAACATTCTGGAGACACATGGACTAGATCCAAGCAATGTTACACCTTCTGGGCCTCGAGGAATCTTCACTAAAGAGTATGTAGATATTTCAGTAAACATACAACCTCATATTCCTTTATTTCTTCCTTTGAACCCAGAGCAATCTCCATGAAATTGAAAAGTCTATTTTCATAAAAGCCACCTTTTTCTTCTATGTTTTTCTTTGGAGGAGTTGCCTAGTGTAATTTGAAGAACCTGTCAAGCAGATGGGGAGAATAGGTTAGGAGAAGCCTTTAACTTCAAAACAAATAGATTTTTGTTTTTATATTCAATGTGGATTGTATGGTACTGCTGTCACATTAACAGTGGCTATCAGTGCCTTGACAGCAGTGTTCGCTACTGTTGTGAATCTAAACTATTATTCCCTACTAGAGATACAGAACCAAAACGAAACAATAGCGGATTTTTTTTCTTCAGCTCCTATTCTTTGATGAATTCAGATCTTTTTCTTCTTTCATTGAAGTTAAACTATGAAATCTGTCAGGATTTAATTTGCTCTCCTTTTTGTTAAACTGGGGAGAGCAATGAAATGTATGTATGGTATGAAAGAAATCCCAGAGTTCTGTTTTTTCTCCCATTTGTGTTTTTTTGTTGTTGTTATTTTTCCTATTTTTAGTACAAGGAATGTTTACAGCTCTGGTTTGTTGTGATCAGTGTTCTTGTAGTTTAATATTATTTTGAGTATTCTGTTCTACTGATTAACACTCAACCCTTGGAGGTAGGAGCTTGCGTGTAAAATGGTATTGTGGTAGATTCAGAATGCTTAGCCTTGAAATGATATATTATCCTTGCATTAGTTGTGTGTAAAGCTATCAAAGATAACTTTTTGTAGAAATTCTTGGTTTTGTTCTAAGTCAACATGTTATTTTTGACTGAAGCCATCATTCACCTATGCAGCCCTTGTTAGCTGCTGTAATTTTGTTTCCATGCAAAGCTAGGTTAGTGTAACTGAAATGTACTGGAAAAGCAGACTATGGAAGTTCATTCTGTTTTAAAGCTTTTTCATATAGTCTTTGGTTGAATTGAGTGAAAATAGGGATTTGAATGGATAGAATGTGCTATGTACAGCAACAAATTATCAGATATTTTCTTCATTATGCAATTGTAATGGTATTTTGTGGTGCGTTTGTAGTCTACGGCAGGTGGAAACCCTCTAGGACTTAGAAACACCTAATTAACATTCCCAGTTGTCATGGAGATGTAGCAAAGAGATTTCTGTAACTATGAAAATGTTCTGACTAACAATCTTATTTTTTCAAAACATCTCTTTCATACAAAAGACTTGAGTTTGAAAATACATTTTAAAATGCAGACAGATTTTTTTTAAACCATTCCTTTGAAATGGTATTAGCCTTTCAGGTGCCTCCAGGCTCTGCTATTACACTTGGAAATGAAATGTTTGCAGATTTTTTTTGTAGAAAGCTTCTACAGACATTCAGGGAAATACTACTTTTGCTAACTTGAGATTCCTGTTAAATAAGTGCCATACTTCATAGCTGAGTGACTCATAGTCTTGTTTCTAACTAGAGTAGTGATCAATTCTTCAAGGGATTGTAGCAGGTTCGATTTTCACTGTTAAACACCAAGTTTCCTTGGTTAAACCCAAGACTTTTTAACGTTGTTAAAATCCAAGTTTGAGATTACAAGAAGCAAACAAGGATAGTGAGTTATGTAAGAAAGCAAGATTCTTTTCCCTCAACTTTGTATTTTTAGATTTAATGCACTGTAAAATTTACTTTTAACAGAAATTGGTGATTTCACTTGATAGTTTTCTCTGTCACAATTTGCTCCCTTAGTGGGCTGATAGTTCATTTCCTACAAGTCTTAATTACTATATTCCTTGTTCTGACTGGTTTTGTTCTGGCGTGGTTTATTTTCTTCAAGCAGTGTCTTGTGCTTTCTTCAGAAATATGCTAGAAAATTAATGTATTAACAGAAAGTAAGTCAACTTCTGTTACACCACGTTTCTAGTCATCCGCTCAGACACTGTTTTTGGACACTATGTTAAAATTGTTGATTGTCTCAGACTGCTTCTGCCCTTTCTCATCATGTTTGCTGATGAGGTAGGGATTTGTAAATGCAAACAGTAAAAGGTGGGCATGTTAGTTACCAGCAGTAACTGGTCTTCTGAGGCCATGTTCGTTCCATCTATACCTTCCTACCTGCTGTCACTAAGTTAGGTGTGATTGAGGATTTCAGAGACATTTATTTCGCAGGCATTTATGTTTTCCCCTTGCAAATAAGATATAGGACACTGATGTAGTAATGGGTTTCCAACGAGTGAATGTATTTATAAAGTGCAGACCTGCATTGGTATCTATGCTTCATACAGCTTATCAGCTGTCACTATGGGGGAATGAGTTCCTTGTATAACACTGATGGTGCAGTAGAAGCTGTGTGTAGCATTCTCAGCTCACCTTTTCCCTCTCCCAAGAAATCTATGAAAACAGTAATCAGATGTTCAGGTGAAAGGAGGCTGAGGAAATTTAGCAACAATAACTGCCACCAGGGTATGCTACTGTCAGTATGTGAATCTCATGGTGCCAACGCTGGATCTTCAATGATTATTAGTAGTGTGTGTGAAATGGACAAATTAGAGGATGTAAAGTATATTTTGAGCACAAAACACACAGTTTACTGTGGCTGTTTTTTATCTTTTGGCCAACATGATGAAGTAGAAAGTGTTAGTCTGCACATTTCTGTAGTAGTGGTTAAACTGAAGAGTTGCCTTAATTTGCATTCTTCTAATAATAACAGCAGGGTATAGCATACTGTTGTTTAACAAATGTTCACCAAGCTCTGGTATCTTCTCTGGGCAGATTGCTCTCTTTCATGTTTCTGTACTCCTCTCATGTTTCTTCATTACTATCCTGTATTGATAGGGGGTTTATAAAGTAGCTTGGAAGGGATGGTCACATCTTTCCTTTCCAGTTTTGATGAGATGTCACTTCTTGGCGTTGTACAGAAATGTTTAATTTGATATATTGTGGTGCCTCCTCCATCTTATGTTCAGGCTCCCAGTCTTGCACCCATGACAGTCATAATATTGATCTGCCTATTTTTCTTTAATCTGTTAAGTCATGTGGAGTAGGTCGTTTAAAAAATAAAAAATGTCTATCTTGTACTTGCGCGAAATTCAAAAACTCCTCAGTAAATATTCTAGTCTAAAAATAAGCTCAATTCTAGCAATATTTTTTTCAGTTAACACACTGAAAGCTATCAAAATCATTAAAGCATTTTGACTTGGCTATGGTAGGTAGGGCCATCTGTTTCGTATGCCATTTGTATAATACATGGAAGTAATTTTAAAACATTTTCTTAACTTTAAATATATAAAAAGTTATTAAAGCTTTATCCTATGTAATATGGGAATAATATAATGAACAGATGGTCTGTCTTATGGCTGCCAAGTTAAAACCCTTAAGTGATTTTTGGTAGCTTGTAGTATGTTAAGTAGGAAAGTTGCATTACATCATGTAGTTACTTTTTTTTTTTTTTAATCTGAAATTGTAATGCTAGAGACGGTTTTTATTCAGTGAAATCTAACCATCTTTCTCCCTCCCATGTGGTAATTATGTTAAACATTAAATACTTTTAAAAGAAATGCTAGCATGTAATTCTGGAAAAAACAAGTAACAGCTTTAGTGATGAATTACTCAGCAAAGAGTAATAGATATATAGAAAACAAGGAGCTTTTCAGGTTTTAATTCTTGGCTCTGGATTGCTATTGTTAAGAAAAAATACAAGTCCATTCACATTGTTCTGTGGTTCTGAGATTTTGCCCCTTCACAAAAAATTAATAGCATATAAACTATTGACACTCACTGAAGAATAAACTCTCCCTTGAGCAGTAATTAATGAAAGTAGAAAGCCTTTTTGTTTGGTATGTCTTATATTTAGAAGCCGTGCTGTGGTTGTCAGTAGTCTGATTTTTACACTTGCTTTTGATTTCCTCTACCAATTTATGTAATAAACCTTTGTGTACATACTGTGGTGATGGCTTCATGAAGTGATAGAGGATTATGTAGGGTACGTGATACTAGGTTTTGTTATCAGATCCAGAGCATAAAGATAGGTGATCCATGACTGATACAGCTCTTTTGCCAAGTCCCTGGTAGAGACAGATTTTATTAGCGTAGCTTATTTTACTTGCAGTTGGCAGTACTGGTGTAAATATAATTTTATCTGTTTCACCTCATACATGCAACAGTATTTAGCATGTAGCTATACAAATGCAATGCACCTTTGTAGGTATAGGATTGTAGCTTAAGGATATGAGTTTTCCTTACATGTATGTCTTCAGCATGGTGCTATCTTTCAAACTGTATATGAAGTGTGAACTTGTATACTACCTATACGTTTGTGCATATTTATGTCAGGAAGGTACAGAGAAATGATTGATAAATGTAATGCTTAATTTCCTGTGACCATTATTTATAAAGTAGCATTAGAAACCTACCATAATTATCACAAAATAATTTGTTTAGTTGAAGTGGTCCCAAGTATAACAAATGAAATAGCTTGTATTTGAGATTTTCAGAACTTTATAGCCTAAGTAAATGTACTCTGATACCTTATTTACAAGAATTGTTAGTGCAATTTACAAATTGTCTTACACACTGACAATTAGTGATGACAAACATGCTTTTCTGACACAAATGTTTTGTGTTACTGCATATTCAAAAAAAACTTTATTAATAGAAATTAATGAGATAATTTACTGTAACTCAGGATATCAATAAAGAAACAGTAATTGTATCAGTTTAAAAATCATCTTCTTAAAGTTTGGTTTATCAACAGAAATTTAAATGCACAAAATTTCCCAACAAATTAGTGATGGAGTAGTAATACTTTGGGAATTTTTGAAACTGTTTCTTCTTTGTCAGTATTTCACTGTGTTTAATCACCAGGGATGCTCTCAAACTTCTGCAAGAGAAGCAGAAGGGCAAACCCAGTGAATTGAAACCTGTGGTTTCTCCAGCTCCTCCCCAGCCTAGTGCAGTGCCTTCTGCTTCGCAAGCAACAGCTGTGACTTCTGCTTATCCAAGGCCAGCAGTTCCACCACTTTCCACACCAGGACAACCAGCTGCACCGGTAATGTTTCTTTAAAGTCCTTAACTTTATTAGAGGTAAATATTGCCACTGCTGCTTAGTGCTGAAAGCCACTGCTTTCTTAAAAGATGATTTGCTTCTATGAAGAAGTTGGGGAAACTTTTTGTACTGAAACATTACTGAATGTATCTTGGGGAGAGAGAGAGGAAGAATAAGGAAAAAGATATACAGTGAAACCTGTCTGAAGCAACTACTCTGAGAACTGGAAAAGTAGTAATTCACTGAGGAAATATGTATTATAATCTATAGGGAACCAAGCATAGTCTGAGCAATATGTCAGGTCTGGTAGATGGAGAAGAGTGCTTACATACCCTGGCTGAGAACTGAAGCCTGAATATTTGGACATATCTTTTTTGAAGACGTCTGCTGGAATTAATTTTAGGATTAATTCTATACTGTAAAGTGAAACTGTCTTTGTTCTGTAAAACCTGTTAATTTAATCCAAATTCAGTGGAATAGACTAGAACACTCACTGATCTTAATCATGTTACTTTCTGTAGTTGGAATGTGCTGCTTTCTGATCCTCATAGGTGAAATTTAAAGTGAACGGGAGCCACCAATGATAACGCATCAGTATTGGGAATTTTGTTTCAGCAAAGGGAATGTATGTTTGCTCTCTTGATATTTAATGTGTAGTATTTGATTTCTTTCAGGGCACGTTCACAGAAATCCCAGCTAGCAACATTCGAAGAGTTATTGCTAAGAGATTAACAGAGTCTAAAACTACTATACCTCATGCATATGCTGCTGCTGACTGTGACATTGATGCTATTTTGAAATTAAGAACTGAATTGGCCAAAGGTTAGTGGTTAAACTGACTTACTATTGCATGTGGTACTAATGTGTACTTTGCCTTGTTCATATCACCTTGTGTCCAGGAGGTGGTGGGCAGAGCATGATGGTATTTTTGGGGTTTTTATATGTCGGACTCAAGCTATAGTCCTGTGTGATTAGTGGAACTGGGTAGCTTGTCAAGATACAGGAAGACAGAGCTGTTACTTTGCCAGCTAACACAATGGTTTGTAGACAACTGCAGAAGACTATGCATTGTCCAGTTGGTTTTTGTTTTATTCCACCCATATACAGGACTATTTAGATTTTTTTTTATGGCTTAAAAACTCTTCTTGTGAAAGATAACAGGGGAAGCTTTAAATTAAAATACCCTCGTGTACTATCCTTCGGGTACAAAGTTAAAGTTTTTAGTTTTGCTGGCTTCTTCACTGGATTTATTGGAAAAGGGAAAGCTAATACAGTCTCTCAAATTCTTGTTGAGAATGGCTTTATCCATGATAAGAAGAGAAAGTTCTTAACCCCTGCCAGCCAATGCATGGTAAATTCCCCTTGAAGACAGATAGTAATGGTGTTAATGGGAGTAAGGCAGTTATCTCTTTCAACAAAAAACTTAGATACATGCTTAAGTCTATGTTAAGATGGTAGGTAAACAGAAATCTTTCATGCAGAGAACTGGATAATTTTGAAATACACATTGACAATTGAATCAAGCGCTATAAATCTTATTATATGTAACGTGGAAATTCCAATTTTCATGTGTCACTGTTTAATTTATACAAAAATATATTTGTATAAGACTAAGAAATGAAGTTTTTACTTTTTGTCACAACTTGTATTCACTGAAATGGTATGTTTAGAAAATATTGTGGAAGTTATAGGTAATAATCAAAGAATGCTTTGATATTAATAAAATAGTTCTTGTTTTTCTTAAAAATCAGTTAAGTGTGCTGTGCAATAGGATTTCTTAATATTTTCAAAATTAACAATGCAGACTAGAATCTTTCTACCCAATTTTCACATCAGTGAAGTACAATTGACATGTATTTAAAAAGGCAAGTTTTTTTCTCATGCTGAAGTTCCGTCAATCCAGTTTGGTACTTGTAGATTCCCTGGTGTTATATTACAGTTCTGGGTTTCTTCTAATGGCTAACATTGCAAGTCAATTATGTGGCAAAATGGTCACTTGGTTAATTCCTCTAAATTAATGATCACTTGAGAAATTTACATAATTATCTGTAAATGATTTTCCCATCAGAGAAGCAATCCTAAAGACATGTATATTTATTACATGCCATAAGTCAGTCTCAAAAATTAAGTAGTTTTGCTTCTTGATCTGTGACAGCAGTCATGATGGCAGCAGAGTAATTTACCTTTTTCATTATAAGCATGATGAATTTAATATTGTGTAAATACCATATCTTCAGGATAATTCTATAGCAACTATGGAATATTTTGCATTGTGTCTGTAGGCTTTGCTTCTGTTGGCAGCCATGATCATTATTAGTACCTTGGTCTCCTAAAGCTTTGAAAGATGCATTGTTTCCATTCCTTCTTCCAAGTTTTGGGGGAAAGGAAACAAATGTACTAAGTGATATGCAGTATTTCTTATGCTTAAGAGGAATGGATATATATATATATTTTTTTTTTTTACTTAAGGTTACCTTATATGTTTCTAGCTAATATTGACTTCTTTGTGTGTAGTTTTGCTTATTAACTTGCTTACTTGCATATTATTTTGCAGCTTGCTTTAAAAGATAGCATTAACTCAATTTAAGGATTCGCAGGTGCCTTCACCTTGCTAATTCTTACATTGCAGGGCTACAAGGGTCACTGGAAAATGACATACTTGTGATTCATAGCTGAACAAAAGCTGATCTTTGCAATTATTCCAGTTTATGCATTACAGTACACAAAGAATGGCAGTCTTCAGTATTATCTTTGTGTATTTAGATCCTACAATAGTCTTCTACATGGAAAGTAAATATATGAAACATAAAACACATATGGAATACTTCTCATTAGAGCTACTCTGACTTTATATCAAAAGCTAGAAAGGATGTCTATGCTGAGGAGACTTCTCTTTCTTGATATTCCTTTTGTTCTAAGGGGAGAAAGTGTTCTCACTTTTATGATAGTAATTTAAAGACGAGTTACTTTCTGACAATGTTTCTAAGAAGCAAATCTGCTGAATTGCTGGAATCTTTTCATTACACAGGTCTGATAAACACATCTTAAGGGCAATGATTTTTTTTCTTTTTGCAGATGACATTAAAGTGTCTGTAAATGATTTTATTATCAAGGCAACAGCAGTTACTCTGAAGGTAAGTGAATAATTGACTTCAATAATTTAATAATTGAATTTTATGATTGATCATCAGTTACTAAATGAATATAAGAATTCTTAAATTATTGAAAATAAACACATTTTTCTCTATTGCTATTCACATTACATTGTTGTACTGTGTTAAAATAGTACTTGATGTGAATATATACTCTTAATCACTGATGACAAAGGAAACAGTGGGTCTTACAATTGAACAAAAGCTTTTTCTTTCCATGTAAACTTGTTTTGGAGTTATTATTTTATGTCTTCTGATTTAAGAATTTTTTTTTCTGTAGAAATATTATGACCTTTGCATTCATTTGGGTATAAGATTTCAAATGCTTGGTTTTCCACATTGCAGTTTCTTTTGATTATTTTCTCCCCTTTCCCCTCCCTTTTTTCTAAAAAGTTTACTTTTTAAATTTATCTAAAGTAATAAATCTAAAATAGTAAACTAGCTTTGTGTAACTGTGATTCAAAGAAATTCACATTTAAGCTCAACGTGAAAACAGACTTAATTTTCCCTTATGTGAAGAGCATAGCAGCCTACATACGTTATTAAAGATATACATATGGAAAGACCTCTACTCTGGTTTGGGTAAAATGTTAAAACCACGTTATTTATAAATGTGTGGGTTAGATAATCTAAACTTCTCTGTAATACAGGTAAAGGTTTGTTTGCTTGTCGTTGAAACAATGAAATAACTTTCTGGAAAAAAAAGTCTTGATTTTTAAAATTCTTAGAGTATTTCGATCACAACCCTTATCAACCATTTTTAAGGTTAATTATCCAATTTGGGGCTTTAAGACACTTGATTTCAGGACATATTCTTTTTTTCCCACATTCCAACAATGAATATTTTCCAACATTCCAACAATGGCTTAGACAAGTTGTGACAGAAGCATAATTTTCATCTTCTCCTAATGACGTGTGAAGCTTAGACTGAAATGTATTGCTTAAAATTGGTTAATGTTATGTGGCCAATATCGTTCATTCAGTTACTTAGTATTGTACTCAATGGTTCAGGAGTTATACCCATAATGCTGAAGTGACAAGTTACCCCTTCTCTTATGTTAGAGAAGAAGAACTGGAACAAAAAATGAGAGTTCCTATACACAGACTGGATTATTTTTAATTGTTTTTTATACTTGATTTTTTTTCTTCCTTTTTTTCCATTAAATAAATTATGTGATAGTGTTAGTTAGTGTCTTGATGAATGAAGCTTAGCTGTGTGTACCTCCCATAACTTTTTTTCTGGAATATCTTCTGCACTGTGGTGTCAGTTTTCAATTTCCTAATTCTGAGTTTCATTAAGGTTACTCAATACTAATCTTGTACTTACTGGAAATAGCACCTTCACAGTATCTCTGATCAGTGACCTGAGACTACACCTATATGTTGGTTTGTTATTTTTCTTTTCCCCTGAGCTGCTTCAGCTTTATATGATAAACTCACAAAAAATCATTAAAAGTATCAGTAAATATTATTTGAATTTTAATTGGAGGTCTTTGCAGAAAGATTTCTGATGCATTTTAGGCGAACTTCATCCCAGTAACAATGAGTGTACCCACAGCATATTCCTCTTTTAGCTTTATTTGTTGAGGGTAAGGCTTGAGACAAAACTGGAAAACAACACATGGGTATGGTAAGATCTGTTTTCTATGCTTTTAAAGTCAATATCCTGTGAATTATTTGGGGGGAGAAATTACAATGCTTTGTGGTACTTGTGTTCTGGGTGTCTGTAAGGTGGTGCCAGTGACTCCTGAAGGAATTTAGAGGCTTTTGATAATTTGTTAGTTCTCTAGTAGCACAAAAAGAAATCTTCTGGGTCCCCTGCCATTGTTTATTTTGGTTCCTGGAGTATGTATTCATGCTTTTTGTCAAAGTAAGTTTAAATCAAGCTAATCATGTAAATCTATTCTTAGAGCTTTACAGTGATTTCATTATTTTTTTTGTCCTGCTTGTAGCAGTCCTGATGACAGGTGTGACCTGATCTTTCGCCTTCATTTACAAGCAGCAGTCTGTGATGCACTAATTAATTTGGTGAATGCCTGTATCATGCTATGTGTCTTAAAGGATTTTCCTTTTTCTTGATAATTGATTGCACCATTGTTCTTCTACCAGCTGTCTTTTTTTTTTTCCTAGCAAATGCCAGATGTGAATGTAACTTGGGATGGAGAAGGCTGCAGGCAGCTGCAGTCCATTGACATTTCTATTGCTGTGGCAACAGACCGAGGTCTCATTACACCGATCATAAAAGATGTTGCTGCCAAGGGAATACAGGAAATTGCTGCCTCTGCAAAGGTAGGACTTCAATGTACAGTAGGCTGAGCAATAAAATAGCTATGTAGTTTCTTGTAGTGAAAAATGTAGCATGACACATCAATAAAAAGAAAAGCATTTTCAAAATGGATCTAAAACTGTTTCAGTATTCCTTAGAGTTAATTATTAATTACTATTAATTTTACAACTTATCATTTTTAATGAACAATGACTTACCATGCAACTAAACAACATGATGGCTAGCTAGCCTGTTTGAAAAATAAAACTGTACAGACTTCTGCATTTTGATGCCATCAATGTATTTCTCTAATTCTTATGAGGTAATATTAATTTCTGTAGTATTTTCAATTTTTAGGTTTGAGATTGTGTTTTGTTTTCCTACCTTTCCCAGAAATTTGTTTGTAGCTGCTCATGTTACATTCTGTGCAGTTACATTATGGCACTTATTACTTTCTGCAACTTTTCATACTGAGAATGTCACCCCAAAGGAAACATTAAACTCCTCTTATAAACAAGCAGTATGTTGTGCATAGGCCAGGTGCCAATTGGTGACTTGAATCCATGGCAATTTTTCCAGCCATAGTGGAAGTGTTTTGTGGCAGGCAAAACCACAATGAATGATGAAATGCTCTAACCTGAGCTTTTCTTTGTCATTTAATATGTGCTAATGTAAGGCCTGCAGTATCTGGAGAATATAGTGAAGGTAGCTGCTAGGGCATGAAGGTGTCCTAAAACAAGACAGAAGCTATTCTTTATAAATTTTTGTCTTTTACTGAAAACTACAGAAATCATGATAGTCTGCGTAAGCAGAAGGGAACAACTAACAGAGTTGTAACAAAAAAAAAAAAAAAAGACTTGTCATCACACAAAATGTTCTGAATAAGATGTCTTTTAGATTTTCTGGTTAGTATGACTTTTTTCATGTTCCACATGTTGTGAAAGTAAATCATTTCACTAATATTCTAGCCAGCCAATGAGGAAGGTCAGCTGAGATTGTTCAATTACTTTGTGATTAGTGATAGAATGGCAAGAAGGAAAACATTATTGGAAGTGAAATATAGGATATGCTTCAGTTTTCATCCCCAATATGTTAATATTGTGACACAGTATTGCAAACCTTTCTTAGCAAAAATTGTGTTCCACAGCTCCCTCAATGAAAGCGTACTCATGCATTATGTTGAATAGGCTATGATAAAGTAAGCATTTCAATTTCCCTTTCATTTCAAATGGAATGTGTGTAACATAGGTCACAACTACTCTGTACAAAAGCCATTGAGTCAGATTGCAGGTATCCACGCCAACAAAATTTTGCTCCTCAACTTCACTGAATTATTGAAACAAATATGTACCCCTCACACACGCACATGCTCTGAAGGTACAAACTATGAAACTGTATCTGTTTCTTCACCAGTTTTCCTGTATTTTGGCATCTGTTTTCTTTGTGAAAGTTACCTATGTGTCTCCTGTTGCATGTTAAATCTAACTTTTTTCCAGGTCACGCGCATCCTAGTACCATATTTTCATCACTTGAGTAATGCAATTGCACATATGTATCATGCTCATACAGACTCTATTTTGTGAACACAATTCCTGTGGCTATTAACTCCTAGTTCAATAATTATTTAGAGATGAAGAAAAGCCTAAAATAAAGTTAAATGTATCCATTTAACTTTTAAATTCATAGAAAATGTGTCATAGTTTTGAAAACTTGGTGTAAGCTTGAATTACTTAGTGGTTGATTCATAAGAAGGAGATTTCCTTAAGCTTCTTGCTGTTTAGTTTTAAGCTGAAGGCATTGCAATTGTTGGACTACTGTGGCCTTTTATGATCCTTGCCTGGAAGCTGTTTAGAAATGTATATAGGGAAGACAGTTGTTTACCTTGACCAGCAGTGTCATGGATGTTACTATCCATGTACTGGTTGGGTTTGTCTCACAAAATGGTTCAAAAAGATGTGCCAAGATTTTATTTCTTGTGGAAAATACCCATCAATAGAATTAAGCAGTCTGTTTATTTCACTTGGTTAAAACTGATAAAAGCGATTGTCATAAGTGGAAACTATGATGGAATTGACTTTTTTGTTTGCATGTGGGTGGAGGATAAACTAGCTTGGATAAACTTCGGCACAGATAATGAATTGGTTAGTAGTTATAGTTGTGACATGAATTAATCCGTTTTTGTGCTGTAATATAACTTCTCATACATAGTATGAAGTAGCATTATTCCACTAGGAGCTGTTATATCGCTGATCTCTGTCGGATCCAGTGGCAAGTATAATAGTTGTTTTATAATTTCCAGACATTGTACAGATGTACATTGGTAAAAACAAATTCCTTAGAAGGAATTTCAATGATTATTACACTAATGCTTATGAAGCTCTCAGTAAGGAAATGCTGTAGAAATGCAGATTTTAAATAAACAGAATAGTTGCATCCACAGTTAAGTTCACAGTCAGAGTTTCTTCCATGTTTGCTGTTGAGGATCAAGCCTCACTGGAGAAAACTGAACTGCCTTTCATAACTAGCAAAGGTTACTTAAAAAAAAAAAAAAAAAAAGTTGTACATACCTTGCTTATAAGCTCATTTAAAAAAAAATCACTGTTCAATACATAAAAGCAATTATAACTTATTTTTTTGTATCTGTAGTTTTAAAAACATTGAAGTAATTGGTAACAAGATGTCTTCATGGTTATTTCATTTTTGTTAATATATTACTTTTAAGTTGACACCTAAACAACGTTTTTGTGTATATAAAAAGCTTTTCTTGCTAGTCATAGTAGAACAGCAATACCTTTTTTAGTCTTTATTTTAAAGAGGATGTCCCATTGGAATTGCTGAGATTTTAAGGTAGATTGTATTTAAATTCTGTTTTATGAACTACTTTATCACTTAAGTTTCCATTGCCTAGCACTAGTGCTTCAGACTAACTTTTAAGGGGAAACCAAACTATTTAGTAATTCCGTAGGGATCGCCTGCTGAAAAGAAGTGAATATATACAAATATATGTATCTATCATGCTTTTATGAAGTCACTGATTCAATTTAGTTGACCAAAGGCAACTTGGAATGGGTGAGCTGGTTTATTTTTGGTTTATATTTTGAGAATATTCAGGTAACCACCACAACAAAAAAACACACGATATTTGTAGACACCTGGAATTATTACAGTTTTGTAGCACTGGGATAGAAAACTCTTGTTTGATCAGGCTAGTAGTTCTAGTGATAAAAGAATTAACTAGATAATGCTGTTTCCCAAGGTTTTTGTACGAATGCTTTAGTTCAGTGTAGTTTTTACCTGGGTAGATGGACAATGTTTTCTTCAGAGCTTGTTTTGGAGACTAGGAAAGCATTTGTGTATATCCTTGGAAAACATCTAGGATTTTTGAGAAAACATGGAAAATCCATAAACAGCAGAAGGGGAAGGTTTTTTTTTTTCTGGAAAAAAATCATGTTGACGGAAGAGAGGGGTCTTGGAAATGGCATGGAAAATTCCTAGAAAGCCCACTGAGGGAAGGGAGGAGGACTCCTAAAAATCCTGAGGAAAATGCCTGGAAAGCAGCTGGAAAACTGGAAAGCAGAGAGGGATTTCTTTGAAATTCATGGTGGGGAAGAATTCCTTGGAAAAAGGGCAGTGAGGGTTCATAGAAATGACCTCTTGGGATGGTGATATTCATAGAAAGCATATGTGATTCTTGGAAAGCACATCTGTGGGAGAGAGGGTTCCTAAAGAGCACTTTAAAAGTCTCTAGAAAACACAGATACTCCTGGAGAGCACGTGATAGGATATCCATGGAAAGCATGTAGAAAATCTGTGGAATGGAGAGGGAGCGATTCCCAGAAATCAGGCTTTTTTATTAAAAAAAATAAAAAGAGGGTATGTGGGACAGAAAGGTAAATTCCTGGAAAGAAGGGTGATTCCTAGAAAGAATGTAGAAAAAATCATAGAAAGCAGCAGTAGAACTCCTAAAAAGGAAGTAGAAAATTCCTAGAAAACAGAGGGGATTCCTGGAATCTTTTTCTCCAACAAAGTTTCATAGATGTGATATATTACTTTTTTTTTGTGAGGTGATAATCAGGCTCTTTTTTTTCCATTCACTTCCACTTGTATTTCCCTAACATAATTAAATGCTTGGAAACTCTAATTGTTATTTTGCACAGAAGGAGGAAAATGCAGAGACTGTTGCTTTTATCAGTCTTCCCCAGTAACTGAGATCTGAGCCTACTTCTCTGACTGTGCTTTTGGAAGAGTTTCTTTTAGTCTTATGCTGTTATAATGCTGGAACGGTCACATCTTGACATTCTCCATGCACTTTTCCACCTGCAGAATAAATATATTACATACCAAAAGCACTAAATGTATTGCATGTGAATAGGATAGATTTGCCTGTTCTGTATATTCCCATGTCAGTCTATGCTGTCATTTGAAGAGCTCCAACTTTGGAAAAGATTGCTACTAATGGCGAAGTCACCCTGCACATTTCCAGTCACCACTTTTCCATTGGATTCTGTACAAAGGTGTAGGAACAGCTTGCTGGCTTGAGTAACTGTCTCGTGACCCACGTATGGGTGCCATTTCTTTTGGGCTCCACCCAGTCCTTTCCTCCTGATGTGATGCGTACTGCAAGAATTACTCATCTGGTAGACTGGTAGACCTTAGACTGCTTCTGTCTAAGGAGTCCACTAAGCTAGAAACATGCTAGGGGATGCATAATGTACTTTATGATATTATCACCTTAGAATATGGTATGAATTTCTTGGGCTGTGTTTTAAAGAAAACTCTTCTGGAGAGTTTCTTCTGTTGTGTTTAGAAGCAGAAAAGTCTCATGGATGAAATGGAGGTTGCAGGAAGGGCAGTCTTACTTACGTTGAACGTGGCTGAATTATATTCTCTCTCCATCTAATAGAAAGTTCTGTAGTGATACCTGACAATTTTTTAAACCAAATATGTTGAGGGGAATACAGTGAATTTGTCTCATCAGTATATTGCTAGATATTCCTGTTATATAAAAACACTGTGGTTCCATTGTGAAAACTGAAGCAAAGTTCATAAGGTGAGAGAATAGCTTTTATTGAATAGCCAATATAGTTGGGAAAATGAAGCTTTGTGTCCTAGTCTTTTTTGTAAAATCACTGCACCTACAACAACAATGTTGCTGAAATGCTCACCACAATCCAAAAGCAGATGACTTTTTTTGTGGCTGTATGGTACTTACAACGTCTCACTGAAATAAAAAGAATGAAACTCTTATGACACTTTAATTTCTTTTCCTTGTTCCTCATCTTTTTCTTATTTCATTTTCCTTAGGCTCTAGCAAAGAAAGCAAGAGATGGAAAGCTGCTACCTGAAGAGTACCAGGGAGGATCTTTTAGGTAACATTCTCTAGCAGTGTTTAATATAAGCAATGTGGTTTCAGAACTGCTATATTCTCAGCCATTTTACTATGTATTAATGCGTTACCTTTTAAAATCTTGATTCATTTAGGATGAAACTCCATGGGATGATTATGAGGGCTAAGCCTAGGCTGAATGTCATGTATTGGGGGAAAGTATTATCTTGGTACTGGTTTTCAACAAGTCTATTTCATCAGAGCCTGCTATGATTCAGGCTTTGCATTTTTTTGATGAATTCAGGTTTTTCACACCAAGACTGTTCTGACTTTTGTATTTGCACATAGTTTTCTGAATTTGCAGAAGAAAGGTTTTTTGCTTGTTTTTCTTTAATTTCATCCTTTAATTAGGAGAATGCATAGATAATAGTTTTTGAAATAAATATTTAAAAAAGAGTTCTTTGTCAGAGGTAGCACAGCATACAGTAATGCACTGTTTGTCTGAATTCATCTAGAAGAATGTCTCTAGAGGGGTAACAAGTGCTATAGCAAAGTTGTGGTATTAACTCTTGCCATTTGCTTTTAACTGAAACATCAAAACCGGAGCACATAGATTTTTAAATACTAGCATATATTTAATATTTTTTCTATTGAGTGAAGTATTTCTTGCTAAACAGCATCATCAAGGAACATTTTTTGTTAAACAAATTTTAGCTTACCTCTCTTTTTGTCAGTTTTTAAAAGTTAAGTCTGAACGATCATCATTAATATTCTTATCTTCTATAATGGAATAATTGTGATGAGAATACTGCTAAAAATGACACTTCTGCAGAAATACTGCTGTAATATATAGTAGAGTGTGCCAGGGCTGCTCCTGTCTTGAATAAGTGGCTGTGTCATGCTGGAGGAGTGGTCATAAAATTTGTAGACCTTTCAGTATAAAAAGATTATGTAAATACAACAGTGGAGGCATGGATGTCTTCTTAAACACAAATGGCCCATGAGAGAGTAACAGATTATCTTTTTCTACTTCTTGCAGTAACTTTAACAGAAGGAGAAGATGGTAGGCCAACTTTCTCTGGTGAACAGTCTATCACAAGAGTCCAGCCCTCCTTTGTGTACCACTTCCCAGCTGGTGATACAGACAAAGTTTTCAAGAGAGAAAGGCATGATAAGGCTTTTCTGTGCCTGAATGACAATCTAAATGCCCAAAACATACTGTTTGGCTATTGTAACTTGAAGTTGTGAGGTTTGATCTGAAAGGCATTTGGCTTAGAATAGGGATAGGCAAAGTTTTATTTGAAGATATCACTTTCCTGTCAGCCCTATTTATGAAAGTAAGCTTGTCTGCTTTCTGCATTTTTAGCATTTATCTTTCTATTCTTGCTTTTTTTTCTGTACTCTGAAGACATTGTTTTTGAAACAGGCCATTATGGGCCCACGAATATCATTTTAAAATGTTATCGTATGGGGACTGTGTAGTTCTCATGTTATGTTAGATGTATTTCCTTATCTTGGTCATCTTTTGCCCAGCAATTTACAGAAGATAGTAGGCACACTTACAATTAAAACAGTATGGTTTTTATTTTAAGGGAAGGTAACTTTTTATTTTTTTAATCTGTGGTTAGAGCTCCAGTGACAGAAATTACACGAGTCGTTTTATTTTGGTAGCTTTCTGGTATCTTGCAATACATCCAGTGCTTCCTTGGAGATGATGCGTTTATCTGCCCAAAGGAACTTTGGATGTTACTGTGTATTCCCAGGCAGCAAAAGTGTTGCAACTGCTTTTGTGATCACTGTGCTATAATGTAATGATGAATTCCTGTAAGGAAATAGGACTCTAGAAAAAGGTGCATTAGTTATAATTAAAAAATCCCAGGTCTCGGAGTCTGAATATGCCCAACTGGAATCCAGTTCAGATCTTTTCAGTGAGTTAAGAGGTTTGGCCTTCAAAAAGAAATTAGCTCACAGTAGTCATTGGATATGGATTTCCTTCTTCTAGGAGATGTCATTTCTGACATTACTGATAACTATTTTTCTTTTTCATTTAGTATCTCCAATCTGGGCATGTTTGGCATCAACGATTTCACTGCAGTCATAAACCCTCCACAGGCCTGCATCCTAGCTGTGGGTCGAGCAAGACCAGAACTTAAGGTTGTGGAAGATGAAGAAGGGAATGAAAAGCTTAAGCAGCATCAACTCATGACAGTGACTCTTTCAAGTGATGGTCGTGTGGTAGATGATGAACTGGCTTCAAAGTTTCTGGAGACTTTGAAAGCAAACCTTGAGAATCCAATACGACTTGCCTTGTGTTAAACTCGGTGAAGATTGCTTCCTGTTTTGACAACACAGAGAGCTCTGTTACAGAAAAACACCCCCAAGTACATTACAGGGGAGTAAATAGTGTGAGATAGACAGTTAAAATATTTAATTTATTGAATTAATATGAAAAACTGTTAATTTTCATGCTTTTAGTCATTTCCAATGATCAGGTTTTATATTGTAAAGCTAAAAGACTTCAAAGTTAACATACCACATTTCTTTAAACATTTAGTACTAATAGGGCATAATGTTTGCATAGAAAAGTCAATCTCTGTAAAAGAAAGCTTAAGAAAATTTAACAAAATTTAAAAGGGAGTGAGGTGCTTCATTTAAGGGCTAAATATCTAGCTTTTATAGCAAGGTAAGCAAGAGTTAGAATTGAGCAATTTGCTGGTATGACTCCTGATCAATACTGAGATTGTGGAGTAGCTAATTTGTATTGCTGCAGTAGTTTTTCAGTTTGAAAAATACTTGTCTGGCATGTTGCACCATTCAAATAAGATTGAAGTAAGGTTCATAAGCTTTTGACAGAAATTTCAGTGGATTTCTTCATAAGAGCAAAAAAGTTATAAACCAAAAAAAGTTTGGGTTTGGTTTCATTCTTTACTGCAAGCTGCACTGAGGGAAAAATGTGAGAGACTAAATTAGATCAGAAAAAAATTATTTTCAAAATATGAAATAATTCTGATAGAATCCACAGCTGCATTCATATAATTAGATCTCATTAAAGCACAATTAAAGTGTAGCTGTATCTATTTTTTTTTCAGTATTTTAAGACTACTACTTCTCATGCATTGGGATAAGTGCAGAGATGGCAATGAACTTATCAGAATAAATATATTCTCTGGAAATGATGAAATCTCAGCTTCATTGATTTCAGTTTTTGGTGTTACCAATATCTGGGGAAAACAGAGCAACAATTAATTAGTAACAGGTTTTCTTTGGCTTAATTTGAAAAAAAATAATAATAATTATTGCCTTTAAAGTTGCCCCAGCTCAAATTTCTTCTTCAGTACCACAAAATATGAAAAATACTGTTTTCAGGTGTTCTGTGATACGCTGTGGCTAGCTTAAAAAACAAGTTATTTGTGCCAGCAATATTATGATGAAAAACCGGCGTTGATCTTGTAATCTCACGGAGGTTGCAGTATGAAAGGTCAAATTTTGCACACTGAAAATTTGCTCATTAATGTTGTTATTTGAATGGATAGATTAAAGATGTAAATACAAAGTGTTTCGTCATTTGTTGTATATTGAATTGTAACTTGGAGTCATAAATACAGTGGCCTGAAATTTAAATGAACAGAAATTGATTGTTCTTTTTTCCTGTATATGAATATGGAACCATGAGTTTGAATGAATGCATGTGAGTACGGAACCATCTAAAGTATGAATTTGTAATGAAACAATTGTGTTTACAGGACCTGGTGAAAATATAAATTCAGTTAAATTCTGGGAGTTTGTCTAATTCTGTTTTTTATAAATACTATTTTTTTAAGATTGAGAGGACTTGTTGAGCTGCTGCCATAATTAAAAAAGCTAATTGCAAGAGAAAATCTTTTAGTTAATACTGAGCTGACAGTTTTCATTACATGAATTTTTTTCTTTAGCTTGTTCTAATACAATAAATTTCATGAACTATTAA
Source organism: Aythya fuligula (assembly GCF_009819795.1). Classification (NCBI taxonomy): domain Eukaryota; kingdom Metazoa; phylum Chordata; class Aves; order Anseriformes; family Anatidae; genus Aythya; species Aythya fuligula. Next base: position 48,871,253 of record NC_045563.1, read on the forward strand.
TAGTAAAGAGAGAACAAACTTCTGATTACTAAGTTCAGTTTACTGCATAATAATGGTAATCTACTGGTATTTCCAGGAGTTTTTTCACTCAGAAATTATATTCACAATTGCATGCTTAAGATTTATTTGCAGTTTTAAGTGGTTGACCATGAATTGTTCCGAAGTTGTCTGTTAATCCCGCAGTACTTTCAAGGGGGTAGGAGGGAACCATAATATATTGTACTTAATGGGTTTTCATTTGTTTGTGTAGCTTCATCTGCACAAGAGAGCTTGCAGGCTAATTTAAAATCTGATATAGTGATCTTAATTTTTGTACTAGGTATTCTGTAGTGTTGGTGTGTGCTTCCCAGCTTTTGTGTATTCTGTTCTCTGGCTGATTAGCAAAGGGCTGCAGGACTGATTTGTATGCACAACTACAGTTTTGTGTGTCTGCTTGTGTTCACGTAGGGTAAGTCAGTGTATTTTACTTAATGCTTTTTTGGAGCCACTGAAAGGAAGTGTTGCATATATGTGTTTATCATGCTGTCTCATTTATGTGGGTGCTAATACTTGCCCTGTTTAACACAAACATGTGTTAAGACAATGCAACTTTGTCCCAGTTCGAAAGTTGCAAGGGTTTAATTAACCTGTAGACAGTCTCTCAGCAAGGCAAAAAAAAAAAAAAAAAAGCTTTAAATTTGTTTTCTTTACATCTGCCTGCTTACCAACATTGTCATCTGACAGAAAAACAGATGTATGTGATGTGTCAGTCATCAGCCTGTGAAGGACCTCTCTGGAATTCAGTCATGTTGTGATAGCAGTCAGATCCCCCCAAAATGCCTCTCCTCAAGTAATTGTACCATTTGGTAACATCTACAGTTTTACCAGAAGGGAGATAACAAGTTGCTCATATGGGTTAAAATAAAACAATGAATATCCTTGTGGAGAATTCAGGGGTTTGGGAATGGGTGCAATGACTAAAATGGACCTGAAAGTGAAGCATATGAAACAGTTATGCTTACATTGAAGTGAGTTGAAGTAAAAAATTTCATGTGTAAAAAATATTTTTTGTTGTTCTTTAAAATGACATCTGTTAATATCTCTTTTACATGCCTAAACAAGAAATACCATGAACAGATCTAACTTCTTGAAGAATTAAAACACTAACAAAATTTGATGACTGTGCTGTTGTCTGCTAGAAATATCTGCCTTTAAGATATGCTTGTTGAAAATTGCTTTCTTCATGTAATTTTCCTTGAAATAGGTGTAGTTAGGAAAACTAGGAGGTAGTGATATTTGACAAGTCACGAACTATATGTGTAAGGTTTCAATCCCTAATTACGCTCTCAGAATCTCTGACTTTGGGGATATTGTTTTTCCTGCAGTATATTCCTTCTAAAATAAAACTTCTGGAATTAGCCTTCTGAACGTTATCCCTGAAAAAACCTCACTCATCACAAAGTGAATGTACCTGTTTCCACCTAATCCTTTTGTCCACATGTTCATCTCCATTCATACAAAATAGACACTTTCATTTCAACTAGAAATTAGTCCCATTGGATACAACAATTTGAAACTTGATCAGCAAGCTACAAATGTGACAAAGCCAGAATACGTGCTTTTATGCACTGCAATGTACAGCAAGCTGCATTTTGATTGCGTTAAAAGTTGGTCGTTTCAGAACGAAACTGCATTTGGAGGAAACTAATGCAGAATCACTAGAACTAAGTGTCATGTTTGACATGTATTTCATATGCAATAGGCTGTGCCATAAATTGAAAGAAAATAAAGTTGCTTTTAGGATTAGTCATCTGATTAGTTTTATCGTGGTAAAGTGTAGTTTTAAAAAAAAAAAAAAAATTACTTGTTTTTTCTCATGACTTATATTTTTTTTAGTCTTTTCATGGATTATTTCAGACCACAAATACTTTTTTCCTCTCTATAGTCCATTGAAAATTTTGTACGTTATCGTAATTTCCTTGAGAACAATGGAAATAAAGTATAGTGAATAATGGTTGCACAATGACCAGTGTCAATTGGATTGGTGGGTTGGTGATTTTTCCATCTGATGTGCACAGTGCAAGTCCCTATCAGTACGACTTACGTTATCCTAGCAGTTTCAGTTATGGGTTAATCACAGTAAGGAAAACAATTTATACTTTACCAAAAATGGGGAAGATCTCGAGCAGCCACTGGGAATCTTGATTTCTGCTATAGATAATTTTGTTCTTGTTTTTATTGAGAAGAATTTTGGTGTCACTAACGGACAACCCAGTATCTTTTACAACCACTCCACTTTAAGAATGTGAAAAGCTGTATCATGGAACTGAAAACATTGGATAGGAAAAGGAGCAGTTGATGCAGCAAACATGACCATAAACCATTTTAAAAGCTTTGGTGGCTGAAAAACATCCCAACGTTGTCTTGTGGCAGAAGGAAGCTGTATTACAAGGAATCCTCTTGCCAATGAGGCAATTTTCTGTAAGCAAGCAAGCAAGTAGGCTATGTAACACTACAAGATGTATAGGTTACTGAACCTAGCAGGTCTTTTTATGATTTTTTTTTAAACCTTACTGTTTTTATCTTTGTTTTTATCCAGGTTTCTTGGGTCTGCATTTTTGGTGATGAATATTTTCCCCGTTCCTAAAATGTAGAAGTATTGTCTTAAGAATTCATAGTGATGCACGTCATTGACTTGCTTATCAAGGAATGCTGTATCTATGTGTTCAAAACCCTCTTTGATCTGTTTCCAGACCCCATATAGTCCATACAGCTGTGTAAGCTAGAAAAGAATGCAGGAGATGGATAGTTGTGACAGACAGGCTCTCTTCTGGTATTCAGCCAAGCTGCCCCTTCCTGTAAGCCACAAAGCTGTACGTTGTGGTAGTGCTAGATAAAGAGCAAGGATTCTTTGAAACAGGTGGTAGTGGTGATTTTATCTGCAGATTAATGCACACAATGTTCCTCTGTCATACACAGTTGGGTGAGCCTATACAACTTCAATTCAGGATTGTAAATTGATGTTCATCATCGATGCAAGTCAGGTACTGTTTTTAGAAGGAAACTTTTAGGAGTCAGACCACATGGGGAATTTTAATGGAACTGCTTAATTGTATGAGAGTGATTCCCAATAGTGTAGTGCAGCAAGGGACTATCCTTCATAGTATTAGGCCACATAAAACTACTGTTCAGTTACCTGTTCATATTGAGCTTATATTTGATTATTTTTATTGCTGCAAGGTCATTTAATACATCATTGTACCAGTTACTCAAGTAATCTGAGTAATTTGTTGTCTTCCCCATATATAGGTAAAATATAGGTAATATTTCAAATATATATTTCATATATATAAAATATAGGTAATATTTCAATTTACATTCTATGCTATCTATACCACTTCCATGTTGTGGAAGGGCTGTTTTAAGTCTCCTGATCATGTCTGACTTGCCTTCTTAACTGGCAAGTCTGGTTCATGCTATTTAGAGAATGTTTGGGTTTTTGGTTTTGTTTGTTTTGTTGTTGTTGTTTCCCAAGGCTTTGAAATATAATATCCTTCACTACTAATGAAGTACTGCAGCACAACTAGTAAAATCTAACTAGCTATCCACATGCTCTCAATTTTCTAAGTTTTCTATATCAGGAGAAATACTCATTTAGTGTGATAGTGTACCATAGATCAGAAATAAGTAGCTGTTAATTTCCTTCACCCTGAAGGTTGCTAATGAGAAGTCAAGCAGTATAATTCAGGAAGTATCCTAGCACCTACAATTTTTTATACTCCAATATCTGTTTGTGGCCTGCTGTTTGTATTTCCTTTATTTATTTATTTATTTTTTAATTTAAATAAGGATTGAATATCATGTGAATAGTCACAAAGCGTAATGCATTTGCAGAAAAGAGACAAAAAATATGGTTGTTCAGTGTGTGTTTTTTTATATGGTTATTATGATAATATTTTTTTCGTTATCCTTGAAGTTTCCAAATATTAGTTAAAAAAAAAAAAAAAATGATGGTCCAGTCAGTGTTTCAGTAACCCTTTCTGAGTATCTCGAAAGTTGTTCTTCTGTTAGTCTTTGCATTCTGGGTTAAATGTTAGAAACCTATAACGTGATTTTTTTTCTTTAATTCAGATGAGTAGATATTGTTCTTGCAGAAGGAGTTTAAGAATAAGATAAGCCTAACAGTGGTTTCAGAATGCAATAAAAATGAGCAGTGATGCAGTAGCTTTAAAGGATATAGAGAAAATCTTCAGTGTCTCCTACTAGTTCCCTTTCTGCCTATGTTAATGTAGCATGAAAAATCAATTTTGTAGTTTGACAGCCAAACATGTGAAGTGCACTTTTTAATCTATATATTTTATATATTTTAATATATGTAATATTATAAATAACATATATAATATATAATATAAACTTTTATTTTGTAAATTGTCAGAAATGTGCATATTTATGCAAAATTCCTTTCCAGGAAGGTGTGTTAATCAGCATGTTCATCTTCATAAGTGTAGCTGTTCACTGAATTGTTCTTCAAAAACAGGAATCAAGTGGGCTCATTAATAATCTGCAATAGTAAATTTTGTATGTGGGAAGAAGCATTTAATCCCAGAGAATTGGGACATTTGGGAAGAAGATTAGGAAAAAATAGTAAAAACCTGCAGTAAAAAGGTTTGCATGGAAATTGAAACAAAGGACAGTAACTAGTAAAGAATAGTAATAAATAAATAAATAAACAAATAAAAGGGAATGGGAAATCAAGGAAATGAGTAATATCCAAAACTAAGACATTTTAAAGAAAGCCTCCTTGGTTGCATATTAGCACATTCAAAGGATATTGTTAGAACTGGGGGCACAGAAAGCAACAGGACTTTCACTAAGTATTGCAATCAATGGTGGCCACTATATAAACTAAATGACCACTTTATGGATCAATCGACTATAACACTACCTTGCAATTATTGTTGTTTTTGAGGAGAAAAGGAAAATAGGATGAAATGTATTATACTGATACGTTGTTCCAGCATCTTAGAGGGAAAAGGAGTGGAATTAAGTTGGCCCCTGACTGAGCTTTTAGTGTTGGCATGAGAAAAGTACAGGCTGGAGAAAGATAAAGGATTGGTTAAAAGAGTTGATGAAGGTGTTAGAGGTGTGGCATGTAGGATTTTACAGAGCTGTTTGAAGTTGAATAAGCAGGGAAAGAGGATGTAGGAATATTAATAGTTCTGCCTCAACAGGAGGCTGTGATCTCAAAATCACTGGTGTGAGCCCTTTGGGGCAGAGGGACCATGATGGGTCTGAGAGAGTTGTCATGGAAACAGAAAAGCAGTTAACCACCTTAAAACAACCTGAGTTTATGAGTGAGCTCAGATTGCCAATGGGACTGCTCAGGGAGCTGTTGACAATTGCGTTCCCCTTACCGACCCCACACTGAGACTATAGTCACCCTGGAAATAATGAATGGTAAATATCAAAATCTGGTTAAATTGGGAATTGAGAATCAGTTCCAACAAGATCCAGAAGAAACCCCTATGGAATTTTTGGACAGACTCTGAAATGCAATGGAAAACAAAACAAACAAATGAAACTGGAGAAAATAGAGGCTAAATTAGAACAAGGAAAATGGACACTGCCAGACAGGCGAGAGAGATTGCCAAAAGCTTATGCGAAGCAAATATTGGGACATTTCCATGCACAAACACATTGGGGTAAAAGGCGTTAAGTGATCATTTACTAAAACAATTTGGTTGCATTGTGTTTTGTTTTTTGTTGTTTGTTTTTTTTGTTGTTGTTGTTGTTTTTAAATAACAAAGCAAATTGTACAAAGTTGCTTAACTTGTCAGAAGATAAAGTGTTTCAACAAGCAGCCACGGGAGGGGAAAAAAAAAAACACAGCTTATAGGCCTTTTGAGAAAGTACAAGTTGATTTCACTGAATTGCCCAAGGGAGGGAGGATAAAATATCTATTGGTAATAGTAGATCATTTAACACAATGGGTAGAAGCTTATCCCGTAGCATGAGCTACGGTACAAATGGTGGTAAAAAGTCTATTAGAACTCCTGATACCTAGATATGGGATAATCCAGTACATTGATTCTGATCAGGGCACACGCTTTAGTTCTAAAATAATAAAATTATGTCAATCGTTAGGTATTCAGTGGGAATACCATACTCCGTGGCACCCACAAAGTTCAGGGAAAGTAGAAAGACTGAGTCAAACAGTAAAACAACAATTGGCTAAATTAATGATCAAGACACAAATGCCCTGGACGAGATGCTTACCATTGGCACTTTTAAACATAAGAACTAAACCACACAGTAAGACTGGATTATCACCATATGAAATGTTATGTGGTATGCCTTCTTCTCAAGGGATGCCTCTAGGGAACAATGTAGTTGAGGATCATAGCATCCAGAAATGTATAATTATTATTGGAAGATTACAAGAGCTAAGAGAAATTGGAATGATGACTCAAACACCACCTTTAGGATTTGCTATTCGTAAAATACAACCAGGAGACAAGGTCTTAATAAACACCTGGAGGGAAGAATCATTGAACCCCCGATGGGAAGGATCGTACCTTGTTTTACTTACTACCTCACAGCAGAAAGGGGTTGGACCCACACATCCAGAATAAAAGGACCAGTAATTACTGAAACTTGGAGGATTGAGTCTGCTCCTGGGGAACTGAAACTCAAGCTACAGAAGAACTAATATTCTGGCAACGAGGCTCTGCATGAATTAAGGAGGCCAAATAAAGGGGACAAGCGTAAAGGGAGGAAAGGGAGAAGGCAAGACCAGGGCAGGACCCTCCATAGGTGTGTATGGTCTACCGAGGGAGGCAACCCCTATGGGTATGGACTGCCGAGTGAAAGGGCCTCGACCGGACTTCTCCCACACTAAGGTCAGGTTGTCCTGAGAAAATAACATAAGAACCTTTTTTTTTTTAAACCCATATAAAATTGTGATTTGTTTTCCAGGAGCTGGATCACCCTGACAGGCTGAATGGTAACACAAACCCAAATCGACCCTGAAAGCGGGCCCAACCCCTTGATTGAAGGCGTTTGCTTATTATGATCCAGCTATGTGGGCAGAAGACAGGTCCTGGGGCTATAGGACCCCAATATATACATGTATACTTAATAGAATAATTAGGTTACAAGCTGTTATGGAAATAATTGTAAATAAAACCAGAGATGCGCTTGGATTAATTGCAAAGCAAAATACCAAGATGAGAACTGCTTTGTATCAAAATCGCTTAGCTTTGGATTATTTACTAGAGAAGGAGAAGTCTGTGGAAAATTTAACCTTAGTAATTGCTGTTTAGAGGTTGATGATGAGGGTGTTTCTTCCTAGTAGCTGGTAGAATGCTATGTTCTGGCTTAGGATGAGAAGAGTGCTGATAATATGCTGATGTTTTAATTGTTGCAGAGCAATGCTTACACCAAGCTGTGGTGGTTTTACCGTGCTGGGCAGCTAAACCCCACAACCGCTCTCTCACTCCCCCTCCTTTAGATAAGGAGGGGGAGAAGTAAAGCAAAGAACAACTCACGGGTTGAGATAAGGATAATTTAATTAAAGGGAAATAATTATAATAATTAAATAAAGACTACCATGAACTAAACAACTTAACTAAGGGGAAAATAAAAGGGAAAGGGGAAAAAGGGAGGAAAACAAACAAACAAAATAAATGGAAGCTATATGGAAGTGCAGAGGAAAGAAATTACTCTCTACTTCCCACAAATGAGCGATGATTGACCACGTCCTTGAAGCAAGGCCTCAACGCACGCAGCCGGTGTTCGAGAGGAGGACCGACGTCTTCTCAACGAGAGCCCACCCCTCCCCTCTTCTTCCTGTTTCCACCTTTTATTGCTGAGTGTGACACCACATGGTATGGAATATCCCTTTGATTGGTTTAGGTCAGCTGCCCTAGTGATGTTTCTCTCCTCACTTTTTGCCCACCCCCTAGGAGGGTTAGAGAAAGGCCCAATGCTGTGCCACTGCTGCTCAGCAGTAGACACAACACTGGTGTGATAACACTGCTGTTCCAGCTACAAGTACAGAGTACGGCACTGTAATGGGCTGCTGCCGGGAAAGTTAACATTCCAGCCAGACCCAGTACAACCTTCCACCCCTTATTCCATAACATTTGTGTCACACTCAGATCCCCATACTTTAGCATACAAGCATTCTCATCATTATCCCTTGTCCTTTAACAGGACAAGGATTTAACAGGATTAATAGGCAGATGTATCTTTTCATTCCATAGGTCTTTCTTGGAAAATGTTCATAAGAACTGTTGATGATTAGGTCTTCATCTGCCAAAGTGGCCACTCAAGGCAGGCGGAGTTGGATGTCTGGACACCAGCACCAGCTTAGCTCAAGTCCTTGTTGCACTGCCCGGCTCCTTGCAAAGTTGACCTGTCGTTGATCCTACAGCATCTTCCTACAACATATAACTTAGATTATAGATTAGTTTTCTCTCAATGTCAAATCTCCTTGAGGCACACACTTGATATCCCCATTCTTTTGCATGACCCACCAGGTATACCCTGGTCCTTGGGCGAAGACAATCCCACGAGTGGGTTTGCCTTTTCCCGAGGCAGGAGCAACCCACACTGCCTTCCCCATCCACCTTCCTATATGCACTACGGGAACCTTAGCTCCTTTCACAGTGTGTAGGGGTTTTGTTTCGGCAGGACCAGCACGGCTGTCAGACCCCCTATTGTTAACTAGCCAAGTGGCTTCTGGTAGATTTGTGTCCCATTGTTTCCACGTCCCAGCACCTAATGCTCGTAACATAGTCTTTAACAGTCCATTGTACCTCTCAACCTTCCCAGAGGCTTGTGGGTGGTAAGGGATGTGGTACACCCACTCAATACCATGCCTCTTTGCCCAGGAGGTAACAAGATTGTTTCGGAAATGACTCCCATTGTCAGACTCAATTCTCTCTGGTGTACCATGACGCCACAATACTTGTCTTTCCAGGCCCAAGATAGTGTTTCGGGCTGTGGCATGGTTTACAGGGTATGTTTCCAGCCACCCAGTAGTTGCTTCTACCATGGTGAGTATGTACCGTTTGCCTTGGCGAGTTTTGGGGAGTGGTCCGATATAGTCAATTTGCCAGGCCTCACCATATTGATACCCTAGCCATCTCCCCCTGTTCCAGGGAGATTTTACCTTCATGGCTTTCTTGATTGCAGCACAGGTCTCACACTCATGGGTAACCTGTGTGATGGCCTCAATGGTCAAGTCCACCCCTCGATCACGAGCCCATCTGTAAGTGGCATCTCTCCCCAGATGTCCTGATGTTTCATGGGCCCATCGAGCTACAAACAGCTCACCCTTACGTTCCCAGTCTAGGTCCACCTGAGCCACTTCAATTTTCGAAGCTCGATCCACTTCTTTGTTGTTCTGATGTTCTTCAGTAGTGCGACTCTTGGGCATGTGGGCATCTACATGACGTACTTTAACATCCAGGTTTTCTACCCGGGCAGCAATATCTTGCCACAGGGTAGCAGCCCAGATAGGCTTACCTCTGCGCTGCCAGTTGCTCTGTTTCCATTGCTGCAGCCACCCCCACAGAGCATTTGTCACCATCCATGAATCAGTATAAAGATACAATACTGGCCAATTTTCTCTTTCGGCGATATCTAGGGCTAGTTGTATGGCTTTTACTTCTGCATACTGACTCGACTCACCTTCCCCTTCCATGGCTTCCGCAACTCGTCGTATGGGATTCCACACAGCAGCTTTCCATTTCCGATGGTTCCCTATCACACGGCAGGATCCGTCAGTAAACAACGCATACTGCTTTCTGTCTTCTGGCAACTCATTGTGTCCCTTGGTAGCCTGATGGCATTATGGTACATTGTGCGCCAGTGTCCACTAAAGCTTTGTATTCCTGTGGTTCTGATGTTCCAGGCCATCGGATCCACACAGTCCAATAAATACGGTTATCCCTCTCCTCTACCTGGCCAGAGGCAGGGCCCCTCTAGTCCTGGCTGGAGCGTCTGCCACTTAATTCTTGCAAATGCACAAATTCTGGCAAATGAGAGGTAGAGGTCCCTTCATCGTGGTCAAGAATAACATCAGCTCTTCTACTGCCTCTGGGGTACTGCCCAATAGAAACTGGAGCAGCATTTCTCTTAGGAGCCCCTCTTCTTGCTGCTGTATTTCCTTTCAGTTCACGTACCCGAGCAGCTAGGGTTGAAGTAGGTACACCATCCCATTTCCTCATATCTTCCCCATGATCACGCAGATAAAACCACAAGGTGCCACGTGGTGTACGTCTTGGGTACTCTCTCTCTTGAGCAGGCGAATGCTGATTCTTAGTGGCTGAAGTATCACTCTGTCTAGATGAGGGGGAATATACTTTCTCCACAAGCTTGTCAAGTCCTTTAGACAATTTCTCCACAGCTGAGACACAGGACTGTAGCGGAGCAGAGAGATTGTCTTCATATTTTTGAAGTTGGCAGGAGACATCATACATTGTTGGTCCCATCCCCTCATCCCAGTGAATTGCTGCCAGGGTACTGGCATGTGCTGCTGGTGCACTCCGCACAAATTTACGCCACATGGATGTTGTGCACTGGACTTCATCGGGGTCTTGAGGTGTCTGGGCATTGTCCAAATCACTATAAATCATCTCCCGCACAGCTAATTCCCGCAGATGTTGGAGACCTTTATCCACAGTGGTCCACTTGCCTATGTGATATACAATATCTTCCTTATGGGGATATCTTTCTTTGATAGCTGCCAGGAGTCGTCTCCAGAGGCTGAGGGCCTGTGCTCCTCTCCCGATTACTTTGTCGATTACCCTTTCTCTAGAGAGGGATCCCAGCTGCTTGGCTTCATTGCCTTCTAATTGTAGGCTACTGGCCCCAGCATCCCAGCATCGGAGCAGCCAAGTGAGGATGTGTTCACCTGGGCGTCGACCATAATCCTTTCGTATTTCTCGCATCTCACTCAGGGATAAGGATCGAGTGATTTCTGATTCCTTTATGATTTCCGTCTCGTCTTCCTGCTGTTTTTGTGATGGCTCTGCTTTAGAGGTACCTGCCAATTCCCCTTCTCCCTCCTTCTTAGGAGAGCCTTCTTCCCTTACTAAACGAGCTGACCTCCGTTTCCATTGTTTTGACTTGACTATGGGGGCGACTGATACCATAGTTGGTTGGTCCTCTGGGTCAGCCACAGCATGTGTTACTTGGTCATCAGACTCAGAGACTTCCTCCCTCTCTTCAAGTTGCTGGATGATGTTAAACAGTGTTTGATAGGAATAAACCAGGACCCAGCACAATGCTGCAAGCTGTTGTTCTCCGGCATTATCAGGATCAGGACATACAACTCTCAAACATTCTACCAAGTTTTTAGGATTTAGCACTTGCTCAGGGGTGAAGTTCAAAACTATTGGAGGAGACACTCGTGACAGGTATCTGCTAACATCATCCCACACACCGTGCCACTCACCACGAGACTGTTTCGGGACAGATTCCCAAATAAGTTTTCTAAACAATCGACTAATCTTAGAGAGAAAATGAAACCTGTTATTCAGAATTAGAAATAGCAATACATGGGTTACAGATGGATCTTCAAAATACTCCCAAACTGTTGTAATTAGCCCACTGTGAAAGAAGGGAAAGGTACCATTCCTGATATTATTAATAAACTGGTGTCCAGATGAGAAAAGGAAGGCAGTGTAATTCTGAATATTCTCTGAAAGATAGTTTCCATGGGACCCAAATGATAACAGCGCAGAGCCTGAATTCCAGAGTAAAACCAAGGTCAGTGCTTGGCAGCACAACGAATTAAAAAAAGTGAACACAGATTGTAGCACTTGGTCGGATCGGATATATAGGAGAAAGGAGAATATGACACGAATTGCATGACATATGAACAAAGCCATTATTATTAACAGGGCAAGGAACATGGTTACTAGCAAGCAAGTGTGTTAGTTGTATGCGTTTAATCAATTCTATTGTTATCTCAACCCTTCGAGCCCCACGTTGGGCGCCAAAAAGGACTGTGGTGGTTTTACCGTGCTGGGCAGCTAAACCCCACAACCGCTCTCTCACTCCCCCTCCTTTAGATAAGGAGGGGGAGAAGTAAAGCAAAGAACAACTCACGGGTTGAGATAAGGATAATTTAATTAAAGGGAAATAATTATAATAATTAAATAAAGACTACCATGAACTAAACAACTTAACTAAGGGGAAAATAAAAGGGAAAGGGGAAAAAGGGAGGAAAACAAACAAACAAAATAAATGGAAGCTATATGGAAGTGCAGAGGAAAGAAATTACTCTCTACTTCCCACAAATGAGCGATGATTGACCACGTCCTTGAAGCAAGGCCTCAACGCACGCAGCCGGTGTTCGAGAGGAGGACCGACGTCTTCTCAACGAGAGCCCACCCCTCCCCTCTTCTTCCTGTTTCCACCTTTTATTGCTGAGTGTGACACCACATGGTATGGAATATCCCTTTGATTGGTTTAGGTCAGCTGCCCTAGTGATGTTTCTCTCCTCACTTTTTTGCCCACCCCCTAGGAGGGTTAGAGAAAGGCCCAATGCTGTGCCACTGCTGCTCAGCAGTAGACACAACACTGGTGTGATAACACTGCTGTTCCAGCTACAAGTACAGAGTACGGCACTGAATGGGCTGCTGCCGGGAAAGTTAACATTCCAGCCAGACCCAGTACACAAGCCAAGGACGTTTCAGCTTCTCACTCTGTCCTGCCAGCAGGCAGGCTGGGGGTGCAAGTGCTGGGAGGAGGGCTGGAATGCTCGGGGTTAGGCTGGGCATCGGACAGTGGGTGGTGAGCAATTGCATTGTGCATCACTTGTTTCATATGCATTATTACTAGTAGTAGTATCTTCATTATTGTCATTATTATTATTGTTATTATTATTTTATTGTCTTTATCTCAGCTCACGGGCTTCACTTTCCCGTTTCTCTTTCCCATCCCGGAGAAGGAGGGGGGGAGGTGAGCGAGCGGCCATGTGTTGTTTAGCTGCCCACTGGGTTAAACCACAACAGAAAGAAAAGCTGTAAATGAACTTGTAAAAGAAATGAAGAAAATTGCGCATGTCCCAGTTCAGATTTCAAATGGAATCGATCTAAGAGGATGATGGGAGGGGGCTTTATGGGTGGTGATTGACTTGCTAAAATAAGGATGGTTGTATTGGGGATACGTGGAGGATTGTTAATTCCATGTTTAATACCTTGTATTACCAGACTAATACACTCGGTTATACAAGGAATGCAAATATCTGCGGTACCTGTTGACCCAGAACCAGGGAAGGAGAAAACTCATTCCCTGATGATAATAAAAACAAACAAAAATCCAAAATTGGTATCAATTGGTATCAATTCGGCAAGTATTGGCTTGATTGGAAAGGAAAACACGAATCAATGCCATGAAAAAGGAGATGGGGGATTGTGGAATGTGTTAATCTGATTCATGTCAATATGGGACAATGCTAGGGCCTCATAGCATGATGAATGTGACCTTCTGTCCTACAGACCCTTGTATAACCACAAGTCTAAGAAAAACAGAGTGGTTAATGTATATAGTTTTTGTATCTTGCAAAGGAACGTTTTAGCAATTCGTGTCAATAGAGAGCTTGAAGGGAAATGTATTTGTAGGCTTTTCCTTGAAGTCTCTGATATCTGGGGGGGGGTTCAGAATAGCTGCTAACTATTATGACTATTGCATGGGGCACTACACAAGTCTCTGATATCTGGCCAGGAGACTAAGGAGACAGGGAAAGCTGAAGATCGACTAAAAGACAAAGCTTACAGGGAATGCTGCACAGGTCTCTGACATACAGCCAAGCTGGACAAAGGAGAAGGACAAGAGGGAGGAAGACTACGAGCCTTCAGCATGAGAGACCCCCCCAGAGGGACCACCGGAGACTGTTACGCATGCTCCAGTAGGAGGGTTTGGATTCCGGAAACTAATCATAATAACCCTGTGGTTTTTTAGAAGTAGTAATGAATATGTGTTAGCCTAGGAGCATAAAAATCAGCTGCTTGATGTAACTGGTGTGCGTCTTGGTGGAGCAGAGATTCCCGGCACACCCAGCGCTGTTTGCTTACCTCTATTCCTTTAATAAATTGTAAACTTTGATTATAGTCCTATTTTGAAGACTGAGCCATTTATAACAGTAGTGAGGACTTCCCCCAGCCCTTCTCTGTCACCTTTAGCTCCCCTCCCTTCCCCCATCAAACCTAGTTTAAAGCCCTGGTAATCAGCCCAGAGAGCTTGCTGCCCAACACACTTGCGCCCCACTTGCCCAGTCCCAGTCCCCAGATTTTTGTGCCAGGAACATGATTCCACAGAGCCTTTAAGCCTTTCTGTAGCTTTAAAGATGCTGAAATGGTCCCTGGCTTAAGAAGAACTAGTTCCCCGCCTGGCACTACGAATCGTTGCTTAGGGCTAAAAGCTGAGGCTCTTGTCTGTTACGTGAACAGCCAGGGAGACTCAGCCTCCCTTCTCTGTTGAGTTCGGTGCTGCCTAGCCTTAACATTTTCAGTACTCAGTAGCGTCCCCCAGGCTCTCGTATTTTGAGAGGGATTGCACTCCCCTTACATCATATGGGAATCCCAGTTTTCTGTCTCAAGGGTGAATGGTGTAAGGCACTTGTAAATCATTGCAGATTGTCGATGGTGTCCATTGCCATGTAAATTAAGGCCATGCAAGTACCTTCTACTGTTTCTTCTTCCCTTTCAATTGCTGTGTGGTTTCTACCAAATATTACATATTTGGTGAAATGCCTTAAAACAACGTTACTTTTTAATTAACAACTTTTTTTTTTTTCTCTCTAGGTCTGCCAGTAGCTGACAGAGTAGAAAGGTGTGCTTCTCTCTCTTTCTTGTATAGAGTTAGAGGCAATGCCTGATATCCAGCCAAGATGGACAAAGGAGAAAGACAAGGACAAAGCCTGGGAGGAAGATTACTAGGGCTCTGGGATGCGGCATAAAAGACCATGCTGCTGCAGGCTCTGCATCCACTTCTCTTCTCTCTCCCTTTCCTTGAGGAACGAGGTAAGCCTGCATTCACTCCAGCTCTCCCTGAGGGCCCCATTGCTGTCATGCTGGTGTGAAATGTGTTCATCTGATTCGTGTCAATATGGAATAATTCCAGTCAGTCTCACCTCTGTCCCTGGAAAGGTATTGGACTCGATGATCTTGAGGTCTCTTTCAACCTAGAAATTCTGTGAAATTCTGTGATTCTGTGGAGCAGCTTGTTCTGGATGCCGTCTCCAAGCAATTGGAAGGGAACAAGGTTATGAGGAGTAGTCAGCATGGTTTCACCAAGGGAAGTCGTGCTCGACCAACCTCATTGCCTTCTATGATGACATCACCAGCTGGGTAGATGGGGGGAGAGCGGTGGATGTCATCTACCTTGACTTTGGCAAGGCTTTCGACACTGTTTCCCATGACATCCTACTAGCAAAGCTGAGAAAGTGTGGGATAGATGAGTGGACGGCGAAGTGGGTTGAGAACTGGCTGACTGGCTGAGCTCAGAGGGTGGTGATCAGAGGAGCAGAGTCTGGCTGGAGGCCTGTGACTACCGGTGTTCTCCAGGGGTTGGTGCTGGGTCCGGTCTTGTTCAACATCTTCATCAACGACCTTGATGAGGGAAGAGTGTCTGCCCTCAGCAAGTATGCTGATGACACAGAGCTAGGAGGAGTGGCTGACATGCCAGAAGGCTGTGCTACCATTCAGTGAGACCTGGGCCGGCTGGAGAGATGGGTAGGAAGAAATCAAATGAGATTTAATAAGAGCAAGTGTAGAGTCCTACACCTGGGAAGGAACAACACGAAGTATCAGTACAGGCTGGGGGACGACCTTCTGGAGAGGAGCTCTGAGGAGCAGGACCTGGGGGTCCTGGTGGATGACAGGTTGACCATGAGCCAGCACTGTGCCCTTGTGGCTAAGAGGGCTAATGGGATCCTGGCGTGCATTAAAAGGAGCATGGTCAGCAGGTCAAGGGAGGTGATCCTCCGTCTCTACTCTGCCCTGGTCAGGCCTTACCTGGAGTACTGTGTCCAGTTCTGGGCTCCCCAGCACAAAAACAGGGATCTCCTGGAAAGAGTCCATTGGAGGGCCACAAAGATGATACGGGGCCTGGAGCATCTTCCCTATGAAGAAAGACTGAGAGACCTGGGTCTGTTCAGCCTGGAGAAGAGAAGAGTGAGAGGGGATCTCATCAGCATATATAAGTATCTGAGGAGTGGGGGACACAAGGATGTAGCCAACCTCTTCTCAGTGGTTTGTGGGGATAGGACAAGGGGCAATGGCTGCAAGTGAGAGCACAGGAAGTTCCACACTGACATGCAAAAGAACTTCTTCACGGTGAGGGTGATGGAGCATTGGAACAGGCTGCCTAGGGAGGTTGTGGAGTCTCCTTCTCTGGAGATATTCAAGGCCTGTCTGGATGCCTACCTGGGCAGCCTGCTCTGAGGAACCTGCTTTGGCAGGGGGGTTGGACCTGATGATCTTTCGAGGTCCCTTCCAACCCCTACAGTTCTGTGATACTGATGTATTCCTTGCTGGTGGATTTGCTTGATATAAGCCTTGATGGTGCTGCTATTTTCTGTTATTTCAGTCAAGGACTCATTTTAAAGCGAAAACTGAAATACACAAAGGCCAGCAGAGGGCAGACAGAGCAGGCTGGTTTTCTGAGAGTCTGGCTCTGTTAAGGTCTGCAAATAATCACTAAACTATTTTAGTACATAGGTATGCTTGAATTTAAAGTTTAGCTTGATGATTCAGTGTTTGTTTTTGAAGTGTTTTGGAAAGCACCTGACGCAAATAAAAAAGGAATAGTAAATAGTAACGTGCCTTGGTCTGTTGGAATTAAGATTAGGCAGAAACCGTGGTAGCTGTATGGCATTTCCTGTGGAACTGGATGTTATATTCCAATTGTCCCTAAAACGCTGAAGGCATAGTGAGCAGATTCCGTTACATCAGCATGGCAATTACATCCATAGTAGATTAAACAGAGGAAAAACTGTTCCAAACTTTAGTTGAAAGTACCTTTCAATATGTCCTTAGTTAAGTATAAGATGTAAAGTTACATGCTCACATAATTTCTTCCTTTGTAATCATGCTTGAGTAAAGCGGTCAGATGTCCACAATAACTTGCTGGTGATTTGTAGAAACATGCTAGCTAGTAAGTGTCCTGGGAATCAAGGAGATTCAGGAGAAGGTAAATGTGTTAATTAAACCAGGACACAAAACATTAACTGGAGGATTGGATGTCAGTTTTAGTTAAGGAGATTTTGTAAATTACTCACCTTGTATTCCCTTTGACGTCAGTTTTGCTTTGACTCGACAGTATCAAGGTAGATAGTTATTCAGATACAATAACCATATTGTTCTTCACTCTCTCCATAATGATTGTCCTGGCAAGCTAAACATTTGTGTCATTACCAGAAATGACTAGCTGGAAAATGACAGACTTTTCTGTTTGTTCATTACCTGTACTAAGGACGATGATTCATGCTATGTCAATAAATACCATTGTTTATCTCCTTAAAGATTAGAGATCAAGAGAAGATTCTTTTTTATACTTTAAAAAGTTCCTTTCCTGCGGCCTAGAGTTAGATAAGAAGAAAGGACAGCGGTGATCCTTTTTATTTTTGTTCACAGTTGTATGAAAAATATATTCAATTGTTAGCGCAGTAGATATTCTCTCTTCTAAAGCTTCATGATTTTTGCATTGTCTATGTAACATTATAGGGTACTGTTCACTTCACTTTGAAGGGATTCAAGCAATTGAACCTTACAGGATACACTCTGTTAACCTAGTTCATCAACTAATTCCTAATTCAGTTGCTTTTCTTATGAAGATTTAAGTAGTTGTGTTTTATTATGCAGCTTTGGTGCACTTCAAATTTCTTCCCTGCCAAATAAATTACAAACTTAAATGCCCATGAAGGCTGTCTGTTAGCCATGTGGAGACTCAGAGTTGCTGTCACATCCCAATTGTCATTAGCAGCATGCTCTGATATTCTCTCTGTCTCAGCAGATAACATCATATTCCTCTTCTTTGTATGGAGAATAGGAGCAATAATGGGTCTTCTGGCTGATGGAGGAACTTGCATCGTCTTCTGAAACTCTTCTTAGCCTTCCAAAATGTAAGACTTCTGGCTCAAAGTTCAACTTTCAGCCACGTGTGATGAGTGTAACACATTGCTTATGCATTTTCTCATGGTTCCAAGGGCTCTAGAACACCTCTACTATTCACTTCATAGTATAAGCACTACACAGATTCAAATGAAAATAACTTTCACACTGTTCCTTTAAAAAACAAACAAACAAAACAAACAAAAAAAAACAAGTAGAGAAGTTATCTACAGGCTTGTTCTGGAATCAATTCTCAAATTGGTTGTGCTTACAGGACATTATCAGATGTGGTAACAACTTGCATTTTCCTGTTGATTAATACAGAAGCTGCGTCTTTTTCAGGTGGATTAGGAGTCCTTCCTCTGTCCATTCTTATTTTGAGCCTGATCTGGTTTTCATAGTCTTCGAAGCAGGCGATGTCTTGCTGAAACTCATAACAAGTGCTAATGATGCTGAGCAACTTCCAGCTTGGAATGGAAGAGAAACTTTGGAATGTGCTATATTATCCTAGACAGTGCTCTAAGGCACCTCCTCATCTGCTTTTCCTATGTATTTGTATGCTGTCAGGCTTCAACCACTCTGGAATCTTCAGAGGAAGACCCCAAACAAAGGGTATAAAGGTGCTCTTACTGAAATAAGCAAAGCTCATAAAGAAGTATGACCATCTCCTCTTACAAACATTTAGTTCAACACATCGTCTTTAGCCACAATGTACCTAATTCCATTGACTGTGAGCTGAAGGACAGGCTTGTAGTTTTAGCATAAGAGACCTGTGTTAAGACTGCTGTTTTAAAACAAGTCAGCTTCTTCCAGCTGCCTGTTGCTGTGACAGCTGCATTAATCATTACTTTGTGACACACTTGGGTGTATTAAAGGGAAGAATGATATGAAGGTCAATACTCACTGTTTACCCAGAGGTTATCAATTTCAGCTTTAACAATAGCACCGATGCTGCTATGATTTCACAAAACTAAGTTGACCTATTAGAAGTGTCTTAAATTATATCCATGTGGCGTAAATATCGGGTGTGATCTTGACCCTAGAAAGAGAGGGGTATTTTGCCAAAGAATGCACACTGTCAGGAAAGCGTCCTTTATGTTGGAAGATCGTCCGTTGTGTAGGGTAGAGGAGGTGAAAGAAAGTCATAAGATAGTTTTCTATGTCACCTGTATTTGGTCATCTTTCTTTGTATAGCATAGGATCTCTATTTTATTGATTATCAAGGAATGCTTGGATATTTTAAGCCATAAAGCATAAGCAGATGATCTCTGTCCATGTAATTATCTTTAGTAAATTCCTAGAGAAATATAACTTAATAAGTTTGAAGTCCATAACACACTTATGAAAGTGACTTTTACTTCTTGGCCACCCTTTTTAAGCATGTGTATGTATCACGTGTGTGCGCATGTGCAAGTGTGCATCTGTATGTGCTGAGACAGACTGGTAGAGAGAGCCAGTCTCACTACTGCTTAACAAATGTGTTTGAAAACCTTTTGGGTTTGGGCTGCAGGATGAGCATAGACAGGCTTCTGAGCTTCCCTGCTGAGCCTTCAACTTTTCTACTTTAGTGTGTGTGTGAGAGAATGTATGTGTATGGGTACAACATTGGAGCAGGCCTGAGAGAAACCCGCCCTGATTACATTTGAAGAAAATAATTGCAACATTGTATCTCTTGCTCAAACAGAAGCGATGAGACAGTTGATAGTTGGGAGCAGATACTCTTGGCTGAGAGATATACCCTGAAGAATCTATGAGGCAATCTGTGAGAAGGCGGCTTTCCCTTATGCATAGCTCATCATGGTATTTCGGACTGACATATAAACTTGGCAGGGAGGGGACAGGGAAGTCTTGTATTCTTGTTTGAGTGTAAGGTGTCTAGTGCTCTTGGAGATTTTTAAAACATTTAATTTTGTTTAAAATATGTACAAAAAGCAATCAACTAACCAAACAAAAGCTGCAACTGTTATAGTGGACTTTACTACGTTAATGATCAATCTATTAATCCAGAAAGGGCAGTCTAGAGATCTCAAGGGACTAGGGCTGATTTGGGTTTAGCCTTGGCGATTATTTCCTCTGGGCTATTCCAAACCTCAGTCCTATTAATTTTTATGCTGTTTAATGTAGTCCTTGTCTGTTCATGGGCGTGCTCTATATCTGATTACCAATTTACTTGTAATTTCAGATTTGAGCAGACAGGCATCAATACCTCAGGAAATACCAGCTTTTTAACAAAAATATTCACTAGCTGTAGTAGTGGGTAATACTTAATCTAATGACACAAATTTGTCTATCTAATGACAGAAAGCAAGAGATTACTGCAGGAAAATAGTAACTTTGCTTGGAACTGTCAAAAGAACTCTGGATTCTTGCATTACTAGATGCTATTGTTTTAATACTTTATTGTTGTTATTCTTTTTTTTCAGGTTAATTAAACATGGGAAATTTTAGCTCTGCCTTGTAAGTGAGAAGCAGAAAAAGCCCGAATGAGAGGGAATTATCATACCAACCATGAGTTCTAATTGCAAACTCTAGAATATGTTCTTCTGACTCTGGAATTTTTAGGGGGTTCTGAAATTTTTGTGATGTTGAAAAGAAATATTTGCATGTGTTTAACTATTATTCTTGTGGTTAGCTTGAATGCTTGACTGACTTTTATATGCAAACATCAGAGTAAGCAATTATAGATTGTAATTCTAAATAGTGTTTTCTTAAGGCATGCAACCACTAAATATATTTTGTAGGATAAATCTCCATCTCACCTATGATAAGAAATGTCAAGAAGAGCCTTTCTCTAGGCTTTCAAAAAGGTGAGAAGAACATCTCATCTTCTTTTCTATTACTCCATTGTGGTTTTTGTTGTTGTTGTAGTTTTTGGTGTTGCCCAACCCCCCACCCATTTAAGATTAGTTTCAATGTATTGGAAGAATTAGTGGTTTAATATACCAAAACCACTTCTAAGTAGATTGGCATTTTCACAGAACTATAGAGGTATATCTGTAGTTAAAATTACTTTTGCTAGTATTGCTATGAATATTTCAAAAAATGTTAATTTGCATAAAAAGCAAAGCATATTCAGTTGCAAAACTTCAACTTTTGTCGAAGTCTGTGAAGACTTAAACTGTATTGGAGTTAAATTTTTAAAGACTTCCTGAATATTCTTTCATCGGTAACTGTTTTCCTGCTTATATATGAACAGAATCCAGAGTCGTAAAATGGAAATGCTACTGGGACTGGCCACAAAGGTGCTAAGAGACTAAAAACATTAGAGTAGCGTATCCAACAAAATCTTGAAAAGCTGCAGTTTGCTTCCAGTGATACTGAAATGTCAATGAGGGAGGCACGTGGTGCTTCGTGTTCATGTGTCTCAGGCACTCAATCTCATCTCTTTCAAACAGTTGTACTATGAGAAGACAAAGAAAACAATTTACAATACAACAGAAAGCTGAAGCACCTAGTTTAGCTACCTGGAGATATTATGAAGACTCCAGAGATTAACCTTCTTGTAAGATTTCTCACCTGTAGATTTTCATTTTCCTTGTAATGAATTCAACATTTTAAGCTAATTGTTTCTCCACTACAGTAAATTCAACAGGACAGGATATTCCAGAAGCAGAACTTAATCTGACGGTTGTAGAGATGTTCTAGAGGGTCCTTGTTCATCTTTGTTAGAAAGAAGTCACAGAATCACAGAATTTCTAGGTTGGAAGAGACCTCAAGATCATCGAGTCCAACCTCTGACCTAACGCTAGCAGTCCCCACTAAACCATATCCCTAAGCTCTACATCTAAACGTCTTTTGAAGACTTCCAGGGATGGTGACTCCACCACTTCCCTGGGCAGCCTGTTCCAATGCCTCACAACCCTTTCAGTGAAGAAGTTCTTCCTAACATCTAACCTAAAACTCCCCTGGCTCAACTTAAGCCCATTCCCCCTCGTCCTGTCACCAGGCATGTGGGAGAACAGACCAACCCCCACCTCGCTACAGGCTCCCTTGAGGCATCTATAGAGAGTGATAAGGTCACCCCTGAGCCTCCTCTTCTCCAGGCTGAACAAGCCCAGCTCCCTCAGCCGCTCCTCATAGGACTTGTTCTCCAGGCCCCTCACCAGCTTCGTCGCCCTTCTCTGGACCCGCTCAAGCACCTCCATGTCCTTCTTGTAGTGAGGGGCCCAAAACTGAACACAGTACTCGAGGTGCGGCCTCACCAGAGCTGAGTACAGGGGGACGATCACCTCCCTAGCCCTGCTGGTCACGCTGTTCCTGATACAAGCCAGGATGCCGTTGGCCTTCTTGGCCACCTGAGCACACTGCTGGCTCATATTCAGCTGACTATCCACCATCACTCCCAGGTCCTTCTCTGCCTGGCAGCTCTCCAACCATTCCTCTCCCAGCCTGTAGCTCTGCTTGGGGTTATTGCGCCCCAGGTGCAGGACCCGGCACTTGGCCTTGTTGAACTTCATGCAGTTGACCTCAGCCCATCGGTGCAGCCTATCCAGATCCTCCTGCAGAGCTTTCCTACCCTCAAGCAGATCGACACACACACCTAACTTGGTGTCATCTGCGAACTTACTGAGGGTGCACTCAATGCCCTCGTCCAGATCATCGATGAAGATATTAAAGAGGACCGGCCCCAGCACCGAGCCCTGGGGGACGCCACTAGTGACTGGCCTCCATTGGACTTGGCTCCATTCACCACGACTCTTTGGGCCCGGCTATCCAGCCAGTTTCTAACCCAACAAAGCATGCGCCAGTCCAAGCCAAGAGCAGCCAGTTTCTTGAGGAGAATGCTGTGGGAGACGGTGTCAAAAGCCTTGCTGAAGTCAAGGTAGACCACATCCACAGCCTTTCCCTCATCCACCCAGCGCGTCACTTTGTCATAGAAGGAGATCAGGTTCGTCAAGCAGGATCTGCCTTTCATAAACCCAAAGTCTTGAAATCTCAGACACATTGTGAATCATATGCTTCAGGAAAAAAAAAAAAAAAAAAAAAAAAACAGCTCTGTTGCCTCCTCTCCTGTGAGCTTGTTTCCATTCTTTCTCATTTGTTAGCTCTTCTTTCTCCTTCATCTTGCAATTGGCTTCAGATAATCCCTGCTAGTAATGCTTCTCCATGACCTGTCTTCTGGTTTTACCAGTCCCATGTCAGGAACTGTTTGGTAGATGTCTTCACAGCTTTTACAAGAGGTGAAAAATAGAGGCTTTGAGTAAGAAATCTATGAATATCATATACATATGTATATATATGTATGCATATGTATGATACAATATATATTCTGGATATAATATATATATTTGTGAATATTGTAATCACTTACCTACCTCAGTAAACTCCTGAAATGGTTTCTTTTGAGTTAACTAGTGAAAGCCTGTGAAGCAAGAGGAAGTATTATAATTAAGATTACTTTATTTGCTCATTTGTAAATCGTTCACTACTCGTTGTAATCCAGCAGGATTTACCACCATTTCAAAAGAATTCCTTTTCCACCTCTTAACTGTTTTAATTCTTTGGGATTCACTAAAGTAGGCCTCATTAATTTAAATTGCACTCTTTTTTTTTTAGCATTTAGAACAGGGTACCTGTTGCCAAATCACTCTGTTAGAAGCTGTTTACTGAGGATATGTAAAATGCACCATTGCTGAAGCTAATATGATTTATAATTTGCTTTTATGGCTTTAATTATATTTTTCCCCCACGTTACGTGTTGGGACTGTGGTGGCCTTTTACAAGTGGTTTAAACAAAAGGAAGGAAGCTAAAGCAAAAAGGGACAATAGCTGCCCTTTTGGAGTAGCAGCTAGAGGCCAGGTGGCATAGCCAAAGTGTCTAAAATAACTCAGGCTTGTGTGTAAATGACTGACTCTCATCACTGAGTAAGCATGGAGAGAAACTAGTATTAGGTTTTGGCTTACTGTTTCTTATTTCCCTAGAGAATGGCATGAATGATTTTTGAATGAACTTTAATTAAATGTTTGGCTTTCTTTTTTGAAGGTACCTTTTGTGCTCTCACTACAGTGTATGATATAAAAAGAATACTATCTTCCTTAGGCTTGGAGACTTGTTTCTGACATCACCAGATGCATGTGTCCCAGAGACAGAGGTATGTGTGGTACACACAACCCTTCGAACTGCCACGTTCCGGGCGGAGAGCTGCTTCATGCACAGGTCAGGAATCAGCATGCAAGCCACTTTCAAAATGAGAAGCAAGGATTTGCTGAAGAATGGCTCAATTTGATTAGTTTTCCGATAGATTTCAAATCACTTACAGCAGTGAAATGAAGCTCAATGAAATAGATACAGCAGGAAAGATGCACTTTAATCTTCACTTTTGATTAAATCTGACTCAATCTTCAGCATCAACTCCTGTTATCCATAATTTGGAAACTTAGATTATGAATCAAAGAGAAGGAAAGTCCTGTCTAGTAATTCCTGGCACAAAGCTAAATGCTTGCTGATGACTTGAGTTTTAGGCGTAGGTTTCCTGAAAACTCTAAACTACAAATAGAGTCTCACCCCATACTTCCAAGGATCGCCTGCTTATCAGGTGTTTACCAAGTGATTTATTGAGGCATGAGAAAGAAAACACAGAATCTTTTTTAAATCCAGAACTTGAAAAAAATGTAATAATTGCTCCTAAAACTGGGTAAGATGTTTGCAAATGATAAATTAAAAGTGTGTTCTGATTTCATATCAAATGCATCCAACTACAAAGACAACTGGTCTCCCTTGTTTTGTGTTTAGAGCAGATGTAAAAATTTAGTGCTCCTCAGGATAACTTCATTACATAGTAAATAATATGAAATATAGTTGCTTTTTCTATATACACGTATTTGCATCTTTTAAATCAAAAACCATTTAACCTAGATTAAAAAAAAAAAAAAAAAGAGAGAGAGAAAAGAAAAAGAAAAGCCTTCTTCTGTTATAAGGATATGTACTTTTCTGAGCATACCTGAATCTCGAAAGCAACCTAACAATAACTTGGTAGGCATCTCCTAAGTCCTTTGCAAGTACAAAATGAAACAAGAATGTTCAGAAAGAACATTTCTTTAATGAATACTTGGCTGACACTAGGACAGAAAAAAAGTAGGGGGAAAAAACAAGAGATGCTGGTACATGTTGATACTGATTACAACACACTAGGTTTGTCATCTTAAACCAAGAGCATGACATCATCAAACCCCTGCCTTTGATCTCAAACACCAAGGAGATTTAACTGCTATAAAAGGCAATACACTAGACTTTTCCCAGTACTGTTCCAACTGATTATTTGGTATGAGAATTAATAATTAATTAACATGATTGTAATTCATACAAACAGTCACATAACTAAGTCTGTAATTAGGCCTGATTTTTAGAACAGATGAGTGTGCATTTTCTAGTATGTTCCAAGGAAGATAATTGGGTGAATACACGCTAGCAGGTGAGATAAAAGGTTATAGAAAGAGGCCATGCTGAAGAGGGACATGGAGTTTCCCAGAAGAGGAATGTATACCAGAGACTAAAGACAGATATTGGAAGTGGGGGTGCAGGTCAAGCAGGTGGCACAGTAGGAAGCAGAGCAAGTCTGGTTGATGGAAGGAGAAGGGTCTTGCCTGGTGATTTGCAGCCAGCCTGCTTCAGGACTGTTCCCTTGTCTCAGAACTGTCCAGTGAGTTCCAGAACACGGCACTTACCTCCTGTGCCTCTTCTACATCCTGGGATGTTACCCATGGAAAAGATAACATTCCTTACAGAGGCCTTCTCTCCAAGCATTGTGAGTATAAAATTCAACAAGTCTTTGAGATTTCTAACATGGACTGTATTGAACGCATCTGTGATCAACAGGATAGAGAAGCAGTTGTGCAGCGGCTTGTTTGCTTGTTCAAGTATCCAACAAGGATAGTCTGTGCCTGGGATGCCAGCCAGGTGTTTTTGCAGTTTGTGTTGATGGAAAACAATGACTCCTTTACTATGGTGTACTTAATAAATTAAACTGTTTAAGTTCCGGAAGTAATAGCTCTGATTGTACACCCCTTTTCTGGCCAATACATTGGCGTTATTGTGTGAGCCTTCTGTTGTCACACTGTAGAGCTTTATGAGAGGTTGCTTTGATGTGGCCCAAGCAGAGGTAAATGACAAGCTGTTAAGTGCAGATGCCCAATCTAAACGGAATAATTTGTTATTTTGCAGCTTTTCTTTTTTGGTTGCTGATGCGCTTCAGCTCTTCTGGTGCCTTGCGTGTAATGCATTAGGCATAAGTATTGTATTGGGGAACAGGCAACCTTCTCCAGGAATCAGTGAAGAACTATCTGAGATGCCTCATTCTCTGATCACAGCTGTGAACACATGGTATTCATTGCAGATGTTGTAGGCCTGTTTCTGTGGGGAAATGAACAGGAGCATGGTTCCAAAGTAATGTAATTAAAATCCCAGACAGAAAAGGTCACATCTTTATGCCTTGGATATATTTAAGAGGTACAAACATTTGCCTTTGCACGTACAATTTGGTGAAAGGCTTTAGAAACGTATGAACAGTAACTGTCAATTAATTCTATGTACATGTGACATGGTAAATAAGGATACAAGAAGCTTATTTCATTTCTGGTTGTCTAAAAGAGTAAAACTTTTTTCCTCTAATCCACTGAGCTGTCTGCAGTAGGGGACATCGCCCCACCACAAGTGGAGGACAACATACAAAGGCAGATATACTTCTTTCTCTGATACACCATTGTGCATGGACTAAGCAGCAAAGCTTCTCCCAAGTAAGCATCTCTTACACTCCTTTTGAGCAACACGTAGGCAAAAAGTGGTTTAATTTCATAGTTCTATTGTCATTTTAACAACCATAAGGCCTAGATGAATTTCTGTTTGCAGCATCATGTGTAGATGTCAATGTTATCAACCCGTCTAAACTGATTTTAACAGAAAAGATACCTACCCTAGTGGTCTTGATCAGAAGTTGTTTGCCACAGTGTAGTTTGCTACGCACTTGCACACTGTTCTCAAGGTGAACAGATTTCAGTGAGTCTGTTGCTTTATTTTCTCCAGTGACTTTATTCAATTTTAACATTTCAGAGTCAAATCCATTATCCAGACATCAGTCCTCTGTATGGCAGATTATTTTATAAAATTTCTGTCTCTCTTTAGTTGGAGGGGAAAAACAAACAAACACTGGATTTTACACAGAAGACAATCTTTGAGGATTATTATTAGTAGGGTGGGTACCTGAGAAGGAGGGATTTTATCCTTAATAGCTAAATACATGTTATTATATGTCATCCCCAAAGTAACATGATTAAACTCCAGTGAGATATTCTTTTTGGAGCTTTGGAAGCAGTTGTAACTTTCCAGACTCTATTTCCACAGTGTATTGTTTATTGTGAATCTGCCAGAATTTTAAACAGGCCTACCCTCATATGCTGATGCTAAAATATTCTGTAGCACCTACTTCACCAAGCAATGCATCAAAGGGTGTGGAAAACTGTTTAAATTTGCCTGCACTAGGGACAGAAGGCAGAATGATGTAGGAGGAAGAGAATTGCCAATAGCAAAGACAGACTAAAATATCCACGTATTAACTTACTGTGTTACTTCATAACTGCTGGAATGATGCAGGAAAAGACGGTTGGAAAATGAGAGCCATTTCCAACTGTTAGACACATCACTCAAGTGTTCAAGGTCCAGTACTATAAGGCAACAAGAAAACACCAGGCCCTCCTCTGTGGTTTTCATAGACTACAGAAAAAGCAGAAGCTTTTTTGTGCCTGCTGGGTAAATGTGGGGCAATCAACCACAGCATGCTGACTATCTGATGCAACTAAAAAGAGGCAAGAGCTATCAACTCAATCTCCTACTCACACGTCATTGAATTTTGGGGTAGAAAGCTAGAACAAGGGACATATTTCTGCTGAAATTAACCCCAGGATGGTTTATTGGTGATTCATTTTAGGTTTGTATGGAAGTAGACAGAAGAACTCCATTTGTGGATTGCTCTATAGAATCTACCTGTTTGTTACACCTGTTGTTGACTTTTCTAGTTCTGGTGAACCTTGTGAGCCCAATATTTCATTTTTATTTTCCAGACTTTTTGGCCTTCTTTTCCTATCTGTCATGCTATCAGAGTAGTTTCATTTTTCCCTTATCCTTTTACTTGCAGGCAATTTTCTTCTTTTTCTCTGCATCTGTGAGCATTTTGTTGGCTGGATCTTATGTTTGGCAATAATACAATATCTCTGAAGCAGTCATGGTAAATGGTAAATCATAAATGCAATATTGCCTAAGGTCTTAGTGGATGCTATCAGAAGATATTATCCTTATTTTTATTAATCTTGTCCAGCAAAGAACTCCTAAGGAAAGCTGCCCTTTTCAGGGTGTTTAAATGATATTTCAGATTGTAAGCTCCCTAAGAAGAGCCTTGGGTTGATCAAGAAGTCAGCATTGAGAGAAGATACAGAAAAATAATCCTGTCGGGCAAGTTACTTGGAGCCAAGTCCTTGCATGGAGAAATAGCTCTGGAATTATGTGTATTAAAGGACATATTCCTCATGGAGCTTCTTATACTTCAGAGAGCCATTTAAGAAAAGTGAATTACAACTGTGCTTCATAAGCTCCACTGCAGTTCAGTTCCAACACAAAAGATTGGTTTCAGCTTTAAAATATCTATGTATTTTGCATCCTGAGTCTCTGAGAGGTTACAAAATTTCTTACCTTTTCTAAACCAGCAGCAAATGTGATTTGTTAACAAATTAACAACTATTTGATCTTATAAGGAGGGACTTGAATTAAAGCATTCATTAAAAAGTTTAAAATTACCTTTGATATAATTCAGTTCAGTGAAACCTTTGGCGTAATGAAGTTCAGTGACTTCAGAAAATTCAGCGACTCTCTTTCACAAAACACCTTGCAACCATATTTTCCAGATTAAATATTATTATTGAATGCTTAACATTTGGAATTGCTAGCTTCGACTGACCAGTTCCTGATTCTCCTGTGACACACAAGTGACATAGTAGACTGTCTGAGATCACTTGAAGTCATTCTTGAAAACAAAACTTGTGTTACAATCAGACCTTCATTATTTCTAGCCAATAAGAAGGAAAGTACCCAAAATGAAGCTACTACAGAGGCTGTAGTTTTTTAAGTCTTAGATTCTGAGTGTCTCAAGATTGCAATGGATTGCAACATTTGTGAACAGAAAAAAGACAAAGTGAGTCATATATCATAATATTACATGTATCTTTTAAGTTATATGGCTTGGGTTTAGGCTGCCTCAAATTTTACTGTTAACTGAGCTGGAAAAGAGCATGTGGGTAATGTTAATATAATACCAAAGTCATAAATGCACAGGTGCAAAATGTATTGTTTTAATTTAAGGGGAAAAAAAGGCACTTAACCATTGGATTTCTTCCAAACTCCATCTAGTATCAACTGAGTCTCCAAAATATGTTTGCTCTACTTGCTGAGAAACTGTTTTATCCTCTTTACCGTTACTGATTCTATTTATAACAAAACAGCCACGGAAAAGTATGTGCAGTATCCTCCCTATCTAAGAGCTCTGCAGCCGTGTGGTGTGTCCTGTGTTTATACCATATCCCACAGTTACAAACCTGTTCATCTTCTTGTAATTTGACATCTCCCCTGTATTTGTGCTGTGCATTGTGTTACTGTACACTGTTCTGCATCATGGAGGGCTGTATTTGGACAAAGACTGAGCTGACACCCCTGGAGGAGAATGTGAGTGGCAGGCCTCTCTGAGGGTGCTATAGGCCTGAAGGACTTCAGCTGGGACTGATAACCCACACACACGTGCTCTCTGCCCATGGGCCATTTAAGCTCAGGGATGACAGGGTTTCACTACTGGCCTGGGTTACAATGTCACTGTCAATGTCTCAGCCCCTGCTTTTTGGATTTCCTTGTAGGCCGCTTGTCTCTTGGCCAGACCCCTCAGGTGTGTGCTGTAGCCTTGCTACACACCTGTGGCTCTGCCTCCCCCAGCTCCTGACAGGACTCCTTGTGCAGACTCATCTCTTGTCTTGCTTGGGAGTGTTGATGGATCCTTATTAGCAGCACATGGCCCACCATGTGCCGTCCTGTGGGACTGCTTTGAATCAGTTTTGTCTTTTTTTTTTTTTTTTTTTCCTCTCATCTGGTTTTGAAGACCTTGAGGCACCATGGCTTCCAACTGCAACTCCCCATGCTGATGCTTTACTAAGGTGAAAACATGTTCTCTAGGCCCCAAAGCAAACTGTCCTCTTTTGTTTCTCAGAAATTCAAGTTGTTGGTGTTCTTTGTAAATGTCTTTCTAACACTTTACATTTTTGGATAAAGAAGCAGACTGTCTCTTCACTTCATATTCATATATATATAGCAGAGATGCACAAGCTAAATAATCTTTGTGAAGGATCAACTTTTTACAGTGACATAATCTATCATGCCAGCATTGTATCTTTCCCCAGAATCACTGCTTCATGTGTTTATCTTGCATTGGGCATGGCTGACTCATCACAAAAATGAACTTCAGATAAAAAGCCATTGAGCTGGGTCTTTCGTTTGGCTCAAGGTAGCTTAAAGATCTGTGTGCAAAGTTAGTGGGCCAGTAGTTAGCTGGAAATCAGGGCTTGTTTGCTGTGTCCTGGTACAACTTGAAACTAAAACACTGAAAGGTGAAAGTGTTGTAATAAATTTGAATCCTGTTACTGAGTAATGGGACCATATTGCTTAAAAATGTATCCTGCAAGAGCTTAAGTCTTATCATGAATCAGTGGAATATAAATTCCTAAATACCTAAGTCACTGGAAGAGACTTCACTCTTACTCCAGTTCATTTGGGTAGCTGTGGAATTTTTTAATGAGAGTTCAAACTGGCACACCAGCATTAAGGAATAATCCAGAAGCTTTAGTTACTATGTTTCTCTGTCCTTGTTGTCTGTACCAAAGTGATTAAGTTTACTTGAAGTGTTTTGCCCTAGAATGAGCCGTGCTCTGTATAGGAGCTGGATAGATTCTTTGCAGACTCTTTCTGCTTTTTTTGTTTCAACATCCAGTTTGGGATTTAAAGTGAGAACATCCCAAGACTTCAGCATAAACACAACCAGATACACTTTTCACCTTAAAAATGAGTTTTCATTTTAACCCTAATCAGATTTTTATATTTATTGTACATTTATTGTACTAGGACCAGTTTCATTGTATCTCAGCATTTTGCCCGTGATCTAAAACTTGTGGGCGTAGCAAACTCAGGATGCTGTTACTTTCTGCCTTGCTAAGTTTTAGACAGATTTAGACTGCCCATTTCTTGGACAACTGTTACTTCAAGAACAAGGACAGGAGTATGAGATGGGTTATGATGCAACAAGACCTTCCTCAAGTTGTGTCCATAACTGCTGAGTATTAGACTTCAGTGTTCCAGCTGTGAGCTGTCTCAGCACCTACATAGTAAGTACAACAATGCTCTCAAAAATCAGTAGCCATCATCCTCAGTAGCCTGATGGATGATAGAATAACCTGGAAAGCTTTAGTTAGTAGTTCAGTCAAAAGAACAACTTTAGAGAAAATGAAATGTTGCTTCACTGTGTTTATATGTTTTGGCATGGCTAGGGTAGCCTCTGGAAATTTAACTTTGCAAAGCTTTTTTATTTCACAAAGCCATTGCCAAATACATGCAGATTTGTTTTAAAAGATAGACAACCTGTGCTGAAGTGAGGATAACTTGAGAGAAGATGTGCTATCTAACTTTGTATGTTCACACATTTTATATAGTGTTTACCCTCCAGTCAACAGTATATAGTATATAAAGATTTACAATAAGGTGATACACTGCATGATTTTACTGTTGTAGAGATTAATGTATTTTATAGTGTCAGCAGATTAACAATGATAGAACCTCTTGGTAGCTAGACAGCTAGCTAATTAGGCTGAGAAAAATATATAAAATATTTAGTAGAAGTTTCTACAATTTCAGTAGAACATGTAAGTTTATTAGTGTTCACAAAGCTTCCAGGTGACACAGTAGGAAGATCAGGATTAGAGATGTGATACTTTCTTTGTCAAACCCTTATTTTTAATAATATCTTATCTCTTATCTCTTACTGTCCTTTCCCCAAGGTCTTGTCTTATTCTCCCAATCTTTTTTTTTTTTTTTTTTTTTTTTTTTTTTTTTTTTTATTCCCTCTTCATCTCAGCGTAGCTCATTTCTCTTTTTGTTTTCTCCAATATTGTCTCCTGGCACTCACTCTTCCACTAGTTCTCACATCATTCTGTTTTGTTTGCCTCTCAATTTTCCATTCAAGTCTCTTTTCCCACTCTTATTTTAGGCCTCAGCTTTATCATTAACCAAATGCTGCCTATTCAAATCTATATTTTGTATGAAACATTAGAGGATTTGAATGGAAACAAGTGATCTTTCACTCATGATATCAAGAAGTTTGGTTATTATTAGCATATCTGCCATTTTAATAATGGTATTTTTCTCCAGTTAATTCCATGAGTTATTGAGTCTTTCATACCTGAGTGTTAATTTAAAATCTTCTCCATGTCAAACATCTGACCAAGATTTTAACTACTTTGTCCCATCAGAAACGAGAGCAAAGTTCCCTCTCTTTGCACTCTGCAAATAGTAGCATGAATAGTTTCTAAGGCTGTATAATATACTACAGTGGCTGGCTTTTAAGATTGCTGGAAAAGTAACCAAGACTGTCAAAGCAGAATGGTGGAATAAGCAGAGAACTGGGAAAGGGCTGTGTAGTGACCTGTACTGCAGGAAGTGTTCCAGGCAGACTAATTGCCTCCAGCCTTTCCAAAAAGATCCCTGTACAACTTTGGTTTGGTTTGCTTGAACCTTGTTGTGCCATTTTACTCCATGCTGCTGAGCAGATGCTAAGATGCATTTTGGAGGCTGCTGCACTTTAGAAAGCAAAACAAAACAGATATTTGCTATTGTATTATTATTAACATGAAAACACAGCTTTGGACATCTCTTGTAAAAGCAGGTAAAGCAAGGGGTGTAGACTGCAACATAGAAACTATGCATTTTGAAAACACCCATTACTATAACAGCCAGGTGTTGTATTCAGCCATTGCTATGATCTCATATAAGAGGCAAGATTGACTTTTTTTTTTTTTTTTTTTTTTGAGGCCTTCCATGAACTGCTGTGTATAACTCCATTTCTACACTCTAGCAAAGGGCTGGTTCTCCACTAGTTTCAGCCCACACATCTCCATTGACTTCAGCTGGTATTTTTCAGTTTAAATTTTTCTTCTTATTACTTATTCAGCAATCTGTAGTAAAATGGCTGTCAAACAATCACAATAAGTACCATTCTTATTAGTTATCAGGATTACAGCAGTTTTGCCAATGCCATGTTTTCTAGAATGTTCTAAGTAAAAAAAAAAAAAAAAAAAAAAAAAAAAATTATAAAAAGGGAAATATTTTCAGCTATTTTGCATTTTTTTATGAAGCAGCTGATCCATCACAAGTCTGTCTGCTTTGTCACCCCTAGATACAGTTTCTAGCTACATTATTTCATTTAATAATATTTGTTGGGCTTTGTGGTTAATTTTTAAAAGGAAGCAGTGTGTTATCTGCTTGGTGCCTTTGAATCACTGAAGTACAAGGCATTGAGAAACAGTTTCTCCCTAACCACTTGTGCTTGATGACTCAATGGCAGCTGCCATTAGAAGAAGTACTGTATTTCCCCAGGCAAGACATTTCTGTATTGGACTCCTCTGTACTGCTTGAAAGTCTGAGTTCCTTCATGAAGAACCATCAGTGTCTGAACTGACTTTCCCACAGATCATGTAATCTGTTAATCCTGGGTCATGCTGGAGATGCTGGTATAGAGAGGCATAAGAAGTGTATGGTTTACAAGAAATTTAATGTAATTTTGATTTTAAAAATAGGAAAAAACAAAACAAAACACTTTAAATAAAGAAAAAAGGCATCCAAGTCAAGGATGCTTACTTTTATCATGTAAGTTTTCTTAGAAAGCAAACAAAATTATTAGTTGTGAAATCAGATAAAATAGAGCTACCAAGCTGTACAGTTTCTAGCATGGTGTTGTTTCTTTTTTTCCTCAATTTCAACCAAAACACACTTGCAAAGTTATTAATGTTGAAAGATATCTCTCTCTCTCTCTCTCTCTCTATATATATATATATATAGAGAGAGAGAGAGAGAAAAAAAAAAAAAAAAAAAAAAAAAAGATTGGGAGAATAAGACAAGACCTTGGGGAAAGGACAGTAAGAGATAAGAGATAAGATATTATTAAAAATAAGGGTTTGACAAAGAAAGTATCACATCTCTAATCCTGATCTTCCTACTGTGTCACCTGGAAGCTTTGTGAACACTAATAAACTTACATGTTCTACTGAAATTGTAGAAACTTCTACTAAATATTTTATATATTTTTCTCAGCCTAATTAGCTAGCTGTCTAGCTACCAAGAGGTTCTATCATTGTTAATCTGCTGACACTATAAAATACATTAATCTCTACAACAGTAAAATCATGCAGTGTATCACCTTATTGTAAATCTTTATATACTATATACTGTTGACTGGAGGGTAAACACTATATAAAATGTGTGAACATACAAAGTTAGATAGCACATCTTCTCTCAAGTTATCCTCACTTCAGCACAGGTTGTCTATCTTTTAAAACAAATCTGCATGTATTTGGCAATGGCTTTGTGAAATAAAAAAGCTTTGCAAAGTTAAATTTCCAGAGGCTACCCTAGCCATGCCAAAACATATAAACACAGTGAAGCAACATTTCATTTTCTCTAAAGTTGTTCTTTTGACTGAACTACTAACTAAAGCTTTCCAGGTTATTCTATCATCCATCAGGCTACTGAGGATGATGGCTACTGATTTTTGAGAGCATTGTTGTACTTACTATGTAGGTGCTGAGACAGCTCACAGCTGGAACACTGAAGTCTAATACTCAGCAGTTATGGACACAACTTGAGGAAGGTCTTGTTGCATCATAACCCATCTCATACTCCTGTCCTTGTTCTTGAAGTAACAGTTGTCCAAGAAATGGGCAGTCTAAATCTGTCTAAAACTTAGCAAGGCAGAAAGTAACAGCATCCTGAGTTTGCTACGCCCACAAGTTTTAGATCACGGGCAAAATGCTGAGATACAATGAAACTGGTCCTAGTACAATAAATGTACAATAAATATATATATATATATAGAGAGAGAGATAGATATATATAGAGACATATTTTTGCCATGTCTTGGCTAAGCAATGGGTGAGAATTGTTCATACTGTTCTTTTCTCCCTTTGTAAGGACTGATGCCATGGTTGATGGCTTTTGTTGCAGCTGTTTTTTTTTCAGAAATGCGTTGGTAGTGACCTAATATTAAAGTGTGCTTTGGAAAAATATTTCAGTAGTGCAGCTACTTTACAGTTCTTATTGATTTTTTTTGCCATATTCACTTGTCAGGATGGATTTAGTCTAGAGTAGGATGTTTTTCTTTCCTGATTATTTTTTTCTTTCATGCATTATTATCCAACACTACAAGTCAGAGCAAAGTTTCTTCTTTCATTACTTTTTTCTTGTTAAGGCATATTTTTACAAAGCCAAATGTTTCAAGGTTTCTTTTTAATTATGGTCTTTAAAATATAAATGTGATAATGGCAAAGCCCCAAAGTTTGGGCCTACATTCTCTTTCACTTGAGCTCATTAGCAGGTGCAAGAGGAACAAGTTTTTTCAGCTTGCTGTGGATGCAACTGCCTTGAAGCTAGCCACAGCAACCCTACAGCGTTTTCAGGTGCATCCCTATCTAGTCAATCATGCGAGTCTGTGGTTATTGCTCTAAGCTGTCTCCACTACCTTCTTGTCTGACACTTGTCTTTTGTTCCTGATAACTGGGCCAATGTCCAGAACTGCAAAGCTGTTGTTCCTTTCTGGCTCAAAGCACACTTTTCCTAATTCTGATCGGCAGGAAATGGTTAGCAGAGAGTCCATGGTCCCAGTTAAAAGCCCGATGAAAAACCTGTGGGTGACCTTCACCTGCACAACACTAGACCAGTATTGTGTCTAGGTTCATCTGTGGATCCCAGCCTCTAAGCAGAAAGCTGAATTAAGTAATCTTTGCAGAGATTTTTCAGGGTACAGAAATATTTAAGCACAGAGAGCTTAAATTCAGTGGCACAGAAACTCCAGTCTCTTATTTAGGATCTAACAGTTCAATCTGGGAGATAACAATTCACCTCTGTATCCTGTTTTCAATAGTGTTGCGTGATTGATGAGCTACAGTAAAACAGAAATAAGACACATGAGGAATGTATTCAAAGTCACACACAGAGGTGGGGAGAGGGTGGGAATTTTCCGGTGATTACACCCTGGCCCATGAGACTTAATTATCCAAAACAGTCTGATAACTAATGTAATTTGTTTGCATAGCTAATTCCCCTGATTAGTTCTGGGGAGGTGTGTGGCTTTATTTCCACTTTAGGGAGTTTCTCTAATAATTTTCTTCCAAAGGTGAATAACATCATATTTCCCTAAATGCAGCTGGCTCTGAGAATCAAACTGTGTGCAACAACTGATTTTTCAATCAAGTGCTAAATTACTCTTCAGTCCATGTATCCGTAGTACCTTTAAAGTACAGCTTTCTCAGAGTAATTTTCTCATTCCATACTTTGTGTAGGTAAATCTGTACTTTATAAGAAATGACAGAAATATCTCAACCACTAGTTTAAAGAGAGAAAACTCATTTGAACACCAGTTTGTAGTTTTTGTTCAGAAATTATTTGGATTTTGATCTGATTTTTTTTAATGCTCCAGTAGACTGTAGTGCTCACAGATGGTGGTGTAGGCCATCAGCTGTGCTGTGCCTACAATTGATCATCAGCTGACATCAGTAAACACTGCAGGTCAGCTAGTGTGACATCTTTTTTCTAAGGTAATTTTAAGGACCTTTTTTTTTTTTTTTTTTTTTTTTTTTTTTTTTTTTGGTATTTTTTTTTTTATTCACCCAGACACGTTTCTGAAGCCTTAATGGAAGATTTTTTTTTTTGAAAGAAAAGGTCTCACTCTGCCTCAGCAGGAAAGTTAGGTGGGGGGAAGCTGAGTGAAACCAATTAGTTTTGCTAGAAGCAAAGACAGTAGAACAATAATAGTTCCCCTTTATGCATGTGTCACATCTCTTTTGCTGAAAGCAACTACTTGAAATGCTGACTATTGCTCAGTATCAACAGAGGCACAGAAAAAGAGATGAAACACTGCTTCCAGAGACTTAATGTCATGTTGGACTAGCTGTACTTAAACAAACAGCACTTAATTTTCCAGGATGAGATATGTTGCCTCAGCAGAGCTACAAGTTAGCCATGGACAGTAACACAAGATTTGCATATGTCTCTGTGCAAGTATATCATGTGTTCTGCTGTCATAACAGAGCCATCAAGTAATAATCAAGAGATCATGATCCAGTGCTATTATCTGATTTTCTCTCCTGAAGCTGCTGGCAAATGTGGAAATGAACCCCAGAGGGAAATAGATTATTGCACATGAGCTGGCCAACCTCAGAAATTCTCACAATGTTTTTTCCTTCCAAAACACCTAAAGAGGAAGGACCCAGTCCTTGCGAGGGGAACAGGATGTGAGGCTTCCCAGACTACCATCAGAGAGGCATACAAGGAGGTTTCTCATTCCAATTAAATATTGTGAAGGAAATGTGAGCTGTACATGACTGAAGAACAAAGGTTTTCATCACATTGTTATTATGGTTGTAATGGTCTTGCCCAGTTAATTTTGATTTCAAAAGTAATTTTCTCTTGGCAGCCTCCATCTGAATATTAAGAGGTAAATGATGCATCTATTGACTTTTAACACTCTGTCTTACAGGTTTTGAGAGACTATGGGATTCTAAACAGGGAAATTCAATTCACTGTTTCTTTCAGAAGGAAGAGAAAGACTGAGAGACTTTGGTGCATGTTTTTACAGAACTGTCTCCTGTAAACCTTTTGCACACAACTATCTCAGTGCCAGTATTTTTGTTCCTAATCAATTCTATGGGATTCTGAGTCTTTAAAACTGTCAAAGTTAAAGAAAAGCTTGGAAATTAATTATAGAAGTCTCAGCTGAAAAACAAACAAACAAACAAAAAAAAACAAAACAAACAAACAAAAAAACCTTTTGATTTGGACGGATGTTAAGCATCTTGCAATGCCTGGAGAATTGGGCTAGAAGCCAGCCTGGTTATTCAAGGCAGACTGATAGAGGCTGGTAAAACAGTAATTCTAAAATTGGACCTTTTTTTCTGGGCTTGGAATTCTTCTTTAGTCATGACTTGAAGTATGTTAAAAAATGGAATTTCCAGTGAGAAACCTCCCTCTGGAGTTCAGAGCCCAATTTGTCTTAGTGAGGGTGTTGGCTCAGAGGCTCAGCAGGGTTTTTATCAGGTATTCCTCTGAAAGGAAGTCTGACATTTAGTCTTGCTCAGGAAGTAGAAGAAAGAGGTTCAGTGTTTTCAGTGCCTAGGGTTCACACTTCCAGGGAAAAAAAAAAAAAAAAAGAGCCAGAGATAGCCTAGAGGATAAACAGGCACCTGATTATCTTTACCTATACCCATAAAAGTGAGCCACTCTGTAGCCAAGAACACAACATTCAAAAGCAAAGGCAGTCAGTCTGGAGGACTGTCCTGGAGTTGTGGTTCTCAGGAGTAAGCCTACACCTTATAAGTTACTACTTCCCAGAAAGATCTATTTACTATTCTGTGTTAGGTGAACAGTAATCAATATTTCCCATCATTGATAAGAAATCTGATCATACTTTCTAGCTCTTGAGAGCTCAGTGAATTTTGCATTTGAACTTTCTGAGCATGTCCAGCAGCAGAAATCAATCATTTTATTGCACAAACTACAGCCATATAGGCATCAAAATGTTGAGATAAGATTGTTGAAGATAGCAGCCTTTGGCTGAAATCCCCTGAATCCTTCCTGGTTTGCATTTGAGATATTTCTAAAGCTATTTTTTTTGTATCTAGTTCTTTGTAGGCATCCATTTGCTGGTTTTGTTGCCTCATGGGCAATTGGTGCTCTACCTTGTCAAGGCTCAGAGAAAGGAAGGACCAACTTTATCAGTTGAAGTAAACGTAACTATCCCGCTTGCAGCACATTTTGCAGAAGAACATGGTATCTCCTGAAAACAAACAATGTAAATATATTATTTTCTTCCCTTCAGGCATAACATTTGGTGGGAGAAGGTGAAAGTGCTGCCTTCTAAATGATTAATGCCACTTTCTGCAACTGTTCCCTTTTCCAATGTGACGTTAGAGAAGTTGATATGTGCCAGTGAAGGAATTTGTCATGTACTATATGTGATGGTTCACAGCAGGTGAAACCAAGGAAAGTCTGAATTGCATGGAGCTGGGCTGAGATAATAACAGAGCCAAAAGGATGAGTTACATGAGCATGATATACCCCCTTGTCACAGTTTTCCATGGTTAATACTGCATAGCTACAATGCATGGAAATGTTGTCCTGCTATAGCAACATGACTCATTTGTTCTTTTAAAGAAATCTTGATTACATCAGAAGGATCATTTCTGGAAATCTGATCATTTTCACTGAGTCAGTTAGCTAACTGTCTTTTCCTTCCCAAATGTGCTTGATAATCTTCTGAGTAAGCTTGGAGAGTGTGAGGCTGAATGACTGTTGGCAGGGTCTGCCTGTCTACAGGCAGAGAATACCCTGAATGAAAACATGGCCTGTACGTCATGCCAGTGCTATTCATACACATACTGTCTAAGCAAGGCAGCAATTTAGGAAACAGGTTTGTTTGTTTGTTTGTTTTAAAAGTAAATTGAAGAATGCTCACTAAGGAAGAGATAATACAACTTTCTCACCAGACTTTCCCAGTTGTTTGAGTTTGCAAAAATAACCCTGAAATCAGTACAGAATAACTTCATAAACAAAGTCTGAAGGCTTTTTTGTTACATACAAACTACATGTTACAAAAATAAATAAATTTTATCATAATTGATGAATCATATGTAGTTAAATTATAGAGGATATGTCAAGATAAAAGTTGTCCTTAAAAAAATATGAGGTGCTAACATGTTGTCTATTTAAAAATGATTTTTTGTTTAGACTTATACAGTCTAAGGTATCTTCAATGAATTTCTGAAAAATTGGAGATTTTTACCAGAAGTGACCAGAAGAGATCAGGATTGCATCTCCTTCTATTTGTGTATAATTTTGTTGGAAAAGATTAAAATAGAAAAGTATTTCTGTGTGAGAGAGTGCATATTCATGTGTATGCTACTTAACAGAAGAGACAGAATTTCTTGTTTACGAAACATTGAGTCTGAAGTAGTCATTTGATATAAACCAGAAGGGAAAAAAACCCCACAGGGTAAGCTGAAAAAAATCCTGCCCTCATGCTGTCCATGTGATTGGAGTGTAAATGAAAGATGATATACTCTTGCCACTTGAAAATATGAAAATCAGAGCAAAGTAGAGTTAGGTTTACCAAAATTAAAGCTTTTATTAAAATGACTGTAAGGAGAACATAGGCATTAGTTTGTAAATATTGTTGTGGTTCTGTCATTTCACTGACATCTATTTCGACTAATAATAATAATAATAATCTGTCCACTTAATGGAGTCATTGTGTGCTTTAGGTATACCATACTATACAGGTATGGTGTGCTTGAGAGAGATATAGATAGTTCTTATTCTACTTTTGGTAAATCTCAGTCTAAGTACTTGTGAAATGGCTCTTGACAGTCTTGAAGTTAGTGAGAGTTACCGGATGGAAACTGAACAGCAGGGATTTCCCAGATTTCACATGCTTGGGGCTTCCTGACTTAGAAACAGTGAATTCCTTCACTTAAATTGCTTAAAAACGTCTCCTCTGTCTCTGGGAAGCTGAGTTACACAAGCTCAATGGCTAGCAGACCAGTGCTCTTTACGTGCAGCCTGCTCTGCTACCAGCCCTGCTAACATTCCTGTGACATGAGTGGAGTACTACCAAGTGGGAGGCATGCTCAGCGTCACAGCAGGCAGAGGCAGCCGAATTAATAATTTCTCAGTTATTAATTCTACTCTTACAGGGTCACCAAAACCAACCTGTAAGAAGTAACAAGTCTCAGCTCGCTGGGTTGCCTTTAGTTTTACTTTCCTGCTTGCAAAGGCGGCTCTCGCCTACTGCAGCCAATGCGAGCATTCAGGGCTTTGGATTAATCATAAAGCACTCTCATAAATTTTATAATGAAATGATTCAGGAGAGATTGACATAGAGACTTTCAGTCTTTAAAGTTCTTACTATTTCAGGACAATTTCACATCTTTATTAACGTAGCTTTCTGTTTGCTTTTAGGCAAAATGAGATGAACCAAACACCTGTGCAAACTAGAACAGTAATTGCAACAGCACACAGTTATATGATACGTACCTGGCACTGCACTGCATGTATGTCAGGCTTAAAAATACTGACATGAAGGGCCTAATTAACAGTACTTAATTGGCACCTGGCATCTTTTGAAATCAAGAATTCACTGGACCTACCATTTTTTTTTCTCAGATCTCATCTCCTCTGTATTCCAAATGTATATGAAAGGTATGTCTGCTATTTGTTTTCAGAATGGATTAATTGTATTATTTAAATATATATATGTGTGTGTGTGTGTATGTATGTATTATGCCTAATATCTCCAGAGGAGTTTGTATTCAAATCATCATAAAATATTCAATTTATCTAGGAACTAGTTTATTCTTTTTGGATGGATTTGGGCACAGAGCAACAGAAAGAGCAAAGCAAGAGTTATATCACACTGTGTTTTGTTCTGACAAGGGTACTAAATAGATGCTCCATGTTTTAACCCTGCTGATGCCAGCCAGAATGCATCGTGCAAGTCTAAATGAGGACACAGCTACAGCTTGGAAAAGCATAGCATAAGGACCACAGGTACCAAAACATCTATGCATGTAACTCTTTGGGGGCTGGTTTTGTATTTCTGTAAAGCAAAATTTTTAAAAATATTCTGCAGCAGAAAGAGACCGTTTGGAATCTAGATCACTTAGGGACATCATCATTTTTTTCCTACATCCTTTCTCTGTCTTTTCCCCTGAATGTATCACAAACCTGTTTTGGAATCTTTTTTATTTTTTTTTTCTCCCTTACGCTGGAAAATTATTATGGGAATAGCCAGGAAAAAAAAAAAAAAAAAAAGGCAATAATTACAGTAACGTGTTACAGAATAAGGTACTCTTGGAACCAGAAATGCAACAAAGCAACATGTTTGTGGCTTATTTCCTGGGTGGGAGAAAGAGCTCAGGGTGTGACTGGGAAGAGGAGGCTTATGCCATGGAAATGTAATAATCACCACCTGTGAATAATAAGCTATTAACTAATAGTCAGTAAGCTTTTGTGGGGGAGATAGCAAACACTTCATTCTCTGCATCCTGCCCCTGACTAGAGAACTCACTTCCATCTTTTTTGCCCATCTGGCTGTGCATTTGGCTTTAGTTAGGACTATACAAAATCTGCACAGAGTGCTAATGACTACCTTGCTGTAACTAGTCCTATGAATGTTCCTATGCATTTAAGAAAGCAACCCAGAGTTCTGGTCACAATCCAAGTAGCAGCATTCTTCCACCTTAAATTCTCACATATATTCATCTGGAATAAACAATTGTCAAAATAATATGCTCTCAATCAATTGCTGTATTGCAGTGACAGACAAATTAATCCTTAAACATATTTTGTAGTTAGTCAATTCATGATGATGGACTGCTAAGTAAATAGTAATTGTTGTCCATTATAAATAGCCATATAGTGAACAACGATTAGATATTGCTGTGGGCAGAGAAAATGAAATTGATGTATTTTGTATTTTACCTGGTAGTTTTAAAGTTGAGATGCAAATTGTACAGTAGATCTGATACAAAAGCCAAATGTCATCATAAGATAATGTCTCATGCCAGTCAAAAGATAACAGCAAAATCACGTGAATTGTTATCTATCAAATGTGAAAGCAACTAAAATAAACTTTCTTTTCCTTTAGAAGCAAAACTGGTGGTGCTTGGAACATAGTGATCAGGAAATGAAAAACAAAATGTGGCCAAAATATAAACTAAGCAGAAAAGTGAACATCACTTTAAGAGGCTACTATGTTAATTAAGTTTCTGGTGAATAGTGCTTCATTGGCAGTTTGGAATACGAAGGCCTTTAATTAAGAAAAAGAAAATCACACTCACTTGACAAGTACATTAGCAATGGCATTAGATTAGTTTCCTTGGGTTTCTTAAGTAGAATAGATAAATAGCTTTTTTTCCCAGTATTTGAAAGACTGTGTTGCTGGGTTTCCCTTTCTATTCCAGTGTATAACCTGTTACTAATTTGCGGAAAAGATATTACACTGGATGGTTCTCTACCCTACTATCATAATTCCTTGATTCATTTAAAAGTTCCATTTTTTATATCCCTTTCAGTATTTTAGTTGAACATGTGTGTGTCTGAATATAGGAATCTTCACTAGTATTTATTTTGAGTGGGCTGTTATCAATATATAACATGATTGCTCTCTCTTTATGCAGTGGGTGCTTATTAAGGGTAAAAACACTTAATTGCAGAAGTTAAGATTTTCTCATCTTGGTGTAATTTCCCATTCTCAAGTTAAGAGAATGCTGGCTACAATCAAATGTGTGGTGTAATGTCTATTGGCTATATCTGCACTCAGATGCAGTTGTGTTATTACCGGTTTGCAGAGCCTTCCTTAGTTGATCTCTCTCTTTCTCTCTCACCTTGTGATCTGGCGTTTCAGTCTCCTTATGACTCCCTGAGGTTAAGCTTCCCACTCATTGTATCAGGGCATTCCCCAGTTGAGATGAGAGGCTCAAACTGGAAAACTTCCTCTGTGAGACAGAAGTGGGAAATCTCCCACAGTGAGCTTCAGGAGTTTTAGAGAACTGTTGTTGTTTTGTAGTTTTTTTCCTCTTTCTTTTATTAAGCAACACTGCAGCAATGCAGGAGGAATATTTTTACTGAATTTACTGTTTAAAGAGCCCAGACTGTATGATAATAAAGAGAGGGGAAACAGGTTTGTT
The DNA here is from genome assembly GCF_009819795.1 of Aythya fuligula. Lineage (NCBI taxonomy): Eukaryota > Metazoa > Chordata > Aves > Anseriformes > Anatidae > Aythya > Aythya fuligula. The sequence goes on from NC_045563.1 coordinate 48,915,385, forward strand.
GTCGATGAAGCATTCAAGATGCTGCAAAGAATGGCAGTGGTGTCCATTCAGAACAATGTTGCCAGCACTGAGGTTGTAGAGGATGCTGCCAGTTTGGCTGGTATAGGCTGTCTTGCTTAAATGTGAACTTGGTAAATACTCAGGAAATTGTAGGGAGACTAGTGGTTGTTTTCTCTTCTTACCCGAGGTCATCTGCAAATATTCTTAACTCTCAACCCTCAGTGCTGTCTTGACAAGCTGATGATATGCTGGCTTCCCTCTCAAAGCCACAGTCCTTAACTTGGCAAAGGATATCCCTAGAAACCTTGCTAAGTGTCACAAAATCAAGTAATTTGAAATTATTTGGGAAAGGATATATAGCTGTATAGACATACAGTTTGAAGAGAACAGTATATCAGTCCATGAAGTCAAGCATTCAAAATGTAGCAAATAGCAAAACCAGGTTTGTCTGTGCTGCCTTAATTTTGGCTTCTTTATACCTCTGATTACAGTGCTTACTTCAATTACTTACAGTGCTTACTTAAATTACTTACTTCAATTAATTATGGTGCTTACTTAATTCATGATCACACACTGCTTCTGCTCCTCACCTTCCCAGGACCCCAGACTCACTCAGTGCTTCACATAGACAGTGCTCACTTAATAAGCATCTCTTCAGTGTTTTGTTTGTCTCATTATTCTGTTTGGCACTTGGGGGCTGTGTCTGATGACCAAGAAGCCCTTCTGCTTCTCTTTGACTCATCGCTAGTTCTTTTGAAACATTCAAGTATTATAATTTGTCTTTATAACCCACACCCCACCACCACCCCCTGAGACAAGTAAATTATATTACCTCCAGGAGGGACACATGGGATTTATTATGTACAGAAACAATTAACTTCATGTGCTTGATTTGTGACAGTACAGTTCTGTTTGTTGCCACCATACACAGTCCTGACAAAAATTAGAGCTCGCTCTCTCTTCATTTGCAGCTGTGAACTAGTAAGATTTTTGTAACTGGAGCTGAAGCTTCAGTTCAGACACTCAGAAGTCAACATACTGCCTTCAATTGTGTTTATATATGTATATTTGCTTCAAGTTCTCCAGGTCCAGATAGAAAATATGTGGCAGAGACAGGATTCAGTTTCACAGGGTGCTACTTAACTTTTAACCTCAACCCTGAACACACCTTTACCTCCTTCAGTCCCACAATTTAACTGCTATACACCTCCCAGTCTCTATGGTGAGTAAGGGTGCTACTGCCAATAATCACTTTTGTAGCATGTATGTTATATAAGGCATTGTGAAGGTAGAAAATATGACTGTGAAATTGTGAAGGTGGCTTTCTTGTGCACACAACAGAACTGAATGATGACTCCTGATATTTCCTCATTTTGGAACCTGGACCCTGCAACCTAAAAAACAAGAGGTGTTAATATGTAATGTTCTAGGTTTTCAAAAGAAAAAAAAAACAACTCCAAAAGTGCTGCCTCACAGAAAGCTATCTTCAGTATTATCACAGTTTTTGTCTCAGTTGACAGTGATGGTTATCTGTGGTAGGCGAATGCTTATGACCATAACTAAAGGAAAAAGGAAGGACTGACAGATGACCATGTGGCTCTAGCACAAAGCAGCCTTATATCCTTCTGAGAGCATTTACTGTGCATTTAATGGGGCAATCTTCCTGGCAGGAGAAGGCACGTGTCTTGAGAGAAACCATATGAGTGTGGACATGGCTGCCAGTTTTATATCTTTCAACACAAAGCTGAACTTCTCTATTGCTTCTATTCCACACCACAATTTCCCTCTTGCCTTCTGGCCTGTTTCCTTACTGAGTCAGCCGAGGTCTGCTTCTCTCCCAGCCAGATCTTTCAACAGGCTCCTGTTTGCAGTCCACTTATCTGTGGGTCAGCTCTTGTCCTCTCCTTGACTATGATACCTTCTTTATTTCTCTGAGTTTGTGTGGCTACAAGGAATTTGGCAGTTTCAATGAAAGTTTTGCTTAGCCCCATGTTTGGGCATGCCCTGTGGAGGTGGAATATTTGATAATCATAGCTGCAAAGAGCCACTGGGTGTATATGAGGTGCAGTTATTACTCTTACAATTTTAGTAGCATTCATAGGATTGGAATATGGCATGGTCCTGATGCAACAACTACTCCCATGTAAAAATGTAAAGTATGTGGGTGTTAGAAGAATTGAAAGAAAAGTGTCAGAAGTATGGATGTTTGAATAAAACAATATATTTCTATTTTTGTTTTGAAATGACCAAACTGTTCTGATTGACTTTTCCCAACAAACTAAATACCTTAACACAGCAGACACCCCCCAAAAAATTAGTTCAAAATTTAGTGGAATGGAAATATGTTTCTCTCTACACAGGACTAACTTGTAACCCAGGGAACAGTCTTGTGTGCTTTCTTTTTCCTCTCTCAGAGTCTTAAAATTTATTTAAAGATTTTCTTTCCTTAGTAGAAGGGATTTCCTACACAATCAATGTCTCCCTCCTTTCTTCCCCTTTCCCTGCATATAATAAAACATTTTTCTTGATCTACAACACTGAAATGAAATTGAGCCCTGTCTGGCTTTCTTCCAAGAAGACAGAGATGTAGGGAGAATATTTGAGCTATTAGCTAATCTTCATATATAAAATTTTCCATTCTCTTTTAATAATGCTTTGGCATTTTCTGAGTGCTTTTTATTTTTCTTGAAAATACGACCTAAAATATTTCACGAAAAACTGAGCTAGATTGAATGGAAGAAGAAAAAGGAAAGATTATTGCTGGGCTCTGGAACATACAGGCAGAGGAACCTAAGCCAGATTTCACTCCTGTAGATTTTGCTTCAAAACGGTTGGCAAAGACAAAAAAAAAAAAAAAAAAAAAAAAAGTCTTGGAACTTCTCCAGATTGCTTATGATTTCTGTGAGCAGCCAATATTTCCTTTGAATTGCCTGAGGTAATTTCAAGGGGGAGCTGTATGATCTTACAAGAAAAGCTGAATGGACAGTAGTACTAGTGCTCTGGTATTTGTTGCTCAATTATTTATACATACATGTACTTCCCGAATGGAACTCACTGAAGAAGACTTTAAATTTTACTTTTACTCCTTTTTTTTCTTTCCTTTCTCCTCTTCTCTTTCTCCTTTTCTCATACATTTCTCATATATATTTTTACTGTCTCTTCTACAAGTATTCACTTCATTTCTTCATATACAATTCATTTTATTACTCATATTGAATCATAGATTAGGTTGTTGAGTGAGTTTCTATGCCATTAATTATTTGCAAGCCGGAAGACTGCCTTTTTTTTTTTTTTTTTTTAATAAAAATAATAACAAATAAAACACAAGAAACCTCTACTCTGTAAAGTTCACCGGTAGAGCTCTGGAAGGACTTAAGTTGTCTTCTGTCACATTCACAAAGAGGCACATGCCAAATCTTTTTCATGTTCATGAAGGAAAAAATGGACTTGTTTGGAGGAAAGAAATTAACAACATTACATCTGTATTTTAACAGCTGACAATAACACACTTCACGGTAAGTATGTTAGGATCTGCCTTTCCAGGTTTAGGTGTACAGTAATAAAACTGCAAGGCAATTCATAACTTCAAATGCTGTGCGAGAAAAAGACAAAAATCCTTTCCAAAAGTCTCCGTCTCCCAATGTCCCAATGCAAAGGAAAATTAATTGCAATCTGTAGTCTGTTTTCTGAAAGTAAGAAAATTGGAATGTTTTTTTTTTTTTTCTGTAAATCAATGCTGCAAATGGAGGTTAATGCAAGTGCATAGACCCTCTTCTTCTAATTCCAATGGTCTTTTTTGAATGCTGCTGAAGCCAATTTTCTCACAACATTGGTGATATACTTTTCATTAATGTACTTAGTATTTATGTTTGAACATTCATGATGATAATTATTCAGAATTTCATATAAGAACAAGTTTAGGACCAAAATGTTTTGTTTCTGAATGCACATTTTTGCAATCATATTACATCTGAGTTTTGAAGAGCAAATTAGAAACCTTGGATAATCGTACAGTAATAAGCTGTTCAAGATTCATCATACTTTCACAGCTTTCACAGTTTCACAAACTATCTCTGCTAGTTTTTCTCCATCTATATGTAAAATGAGTTGGGGAAGGAAAAAAAAGCAAATAAACAAAACAAACAAACAAACTAAAATAGTATTAGATGTTCTCTTTGTTTATACAAGATAATGTGCTGTGGTCATCATGTTCTTTTGTGGTTAATGGTTGTGAATCTACTCATGTGGCATGGCCTGCTTATGATGTGCTGCCCAGAGGCATTGTAGAAAAAGATGTTTTCTTATCCCAGAAATGTGTACTATACAATGAGACAACGCATAACTAAAACCGGGAGGGACAATCTAGTAGTGGTTAAGGTAGTTGTCAGCATGAAGAGTAATACAGTACTACAACTTCACTCAGAAATGATGTGGTAAATAGATGTGACAGCTTAACAAATTCTGTTTTAATTTTAGAAAGAATCGCTTGTTAAGGAAAGATGAATATTCTGCATAGGTCACATGCTCATGTAAAAAGATGTTGATAAATTGCAAAAATTCTAGAGCAAAACATGCCAGCATAATGAGTATAGTCAGGAAAGACTGACTTAAGAAGAATACGTAAAATATTGACTCAGAAGGAGTTGTGATAACAGTCTACAAGTGCTGAAGCAAGTGAATGCCAAAGAAGGAGAGGAATTTACTGTGGTGCAAGGGAGGTACAACAAGCACTGATGATCTGAAAAATTTTGAGGCAGTATATCCATAACACTGAAAAATATTTGAAAGTAGACATCAAAAATGAGACTGGAAGAATGTCTAAAAATACACAGTACAGGAACAAATCTGAAAATTGGAACTGGATAATCTATATCTAGAGCCATGTAGACATACCTCCTCCACAACTTTTTTTTTTTTCTTTCCTGCCAGAAGCCTCAATACTTTTCTCAGGTAGCTATCTTGCGATTCTGACTGTTATATTACTGATTATGAACTGTGCTATGATAGGCCATGTAAAAAGGTAAAAGCTAATGGGTGATCCGCTTTAAATCATGTTCTAAATAATCAACTGCAGAAATCTCTGCAATGATAATGTGACAATAATTTTAAAACAAACATCAAGGGAAGAAGTTGGGGAAAAACGTGTATGATTTCTAGGCTTAGTTTTTGCTCTCCAAAAGAGGAAAAATCAGATAAATAAGGATACAGCAAAACACAAAGGAGTCTCATCTCTGGGTAGAAAGACAACAAGAAGAATCATTTAGATTAAAATAGGGACCCATATAGGTACAGAAGGAACTACACCTCATCTGAGAGACTGGGTGTGGTCAGGGTGAAATCAAATATTTATACACTAATACCACAACCTGGCAACACAATGGAGGAACTTGAGATGGTAGAGGAAATGAAACTAGACAGCATGGGAACAACAGAAACATGGTGGAATAAGGCTAATGACTGAATAATGAGAGGTGTGCCATATACAGAAATGCTATTTATACCTTTAACTGGTGTTAATGCAACATGGGATATGATCACATGTAAGCATAACAAATTATTACAAAAAAAAAAAAAAGTGGAAGCATGGCTTAAGGAGAAAAAGGAAACCTAGTTAAGAATAGTAAAATAAGTTATTGCAGAACAATACTGAAACATGTACAGATGTTTTAAAATTTCTAATCTTCCTAATAACTTTAGGAATTGTATGACTTTGAAACTTTTAGATTTCTTAATAAGAATTAGAAAGAACTACTTACAATGGTGAGTCCTAGACATACCCAGATTTAATAGTTAACACACTACTTCACAGATTTTTCTCTGAATCAGAAAGGGATGATGTTATTTAGGCTGACTGGTGTGTGTAATAAAACATTCTGCAAAGAAGATATAAAAGAGTTGGCCACAGAAAACACACGTGCCTTGACAGATGGGGGCTTCATCCACTATAAATTAAGGGAAGGATAAACAAAAGCATATCTTTAAATAAGGTCTTCAGTTTAAAGAGAGGAAAAAAAAAAGTCTTGTGTAAAGGATAGGGTTTAGTTAAAGAAATTACTTCACTGAGAGAGCTAAGCTTAAATGTAGGTAGGTCTGAAGTTTAATTAGAATGTTGTAAAACTATCAGGAATTCCTATCTCATGCAAGGGAAAACTTATTCAAGGGACTCTATGCATAAATGGATAATAGCTACTTCCAAATCATATCGCAGTAAGTAGAGAGCTGGGAATAAATGAAAAAGGGCCTGCTTACAACAACAGAAATAAAACAAGAGACTAAGCCATCTCAGATATGAAGAAGTATATGGACACTGTAGCTAGGACTGAACTAGGTCATTTAGCCATTTAAACTGAAAAGGAGCAAGGCAGAAAGTTCAAAGCAGTGAAGACATGATATAAAGATAGTTAACCGTTACAATTCAAAACTTAAATCAGAATCAACCTCTTTCCTGGATTTCTAAATTAATGAGCATACAAAAATTTGTAGGACCAAGTTCTACCTAGTTACTGTAAAATCACTCAAATTAAGGTTTAAGAAAAGCAGGTGCTTTATCAATGCTTACAGAGAAAGGAGTATATTTGCATATGTATAGGTGCATTATTTCAACCTCAAAGTGAAGGAAGCTTTTAGAGTAGATTTGAAGGACAGGGTTACTTAAGATGTAGCAGCAGGTTGATGCAGGGACATGTTTCAACATTGATTTCACAGATGGGGTTGTGGCACTCAAAGGTTTTACCTCTGTTTAGAAAATCAGGTAATTATTTGGCAGTGCAGAAAGTGTTATTTATTTGAGTTTAAACACATCATTTATGAGATCACATTAGAAATGGTCAATTAAGAAAGGAATTAAGTGCAAGAACTGTAAAATGGAGAAAGAATTAGTAAAGGAAAGAAGTAAAGAAGCACCTTGGGAAAGGTGTGTCAGACTGATGATGACAAAGGTGATGAACCTTGTAATTATATAGTAGAACTAAATTATAGAATTATGGAACCATAGAAAACCCTGAGAAGATACCCACAGGGATCATCAAGCCCAACTCCTGGCTCCACACAAGAACACCCCAAAATCAGACCATGTGTCTGAGAACATTGTCCAAATGCTTCTTTATCTTTGTCAGGCTCAGTGCTGTGCCCGCTGCCCTGGGGAGCCTGTCCCAGTGCCTGACCACCCTCTGGATGCAGACCCTTTCCCTAACCCTCAGCCTGACCCTCCCCTGTCCCAGCTCCGTTCCATTCCCTCGGGTCCTGTCGCTGTCCCCAGAGAGCAGAGCTCAGCACCTGCCCCTCCGCTCCCCTCGTGAGGGAGCTGAAGGCCCCCATGATTGCTCGGCCTGAGCTTCTCTGGGCTGAACAATCCAAGTGACCTCAGCCATTCCTCACACGTCTTGCCCTCTAGACCCTTCACCATCTTTGTAGCCCTTCTTTGGATGTTCTCTAATAGTTTTATGTCCTCCTTACACTGTGGTGCCCAAAACTGCACACAGTACTTGAGGTGAGGCTACAGTAGCATGGAGCAGAGCAGGACAGTCAGTTCTCTCAACCACCTAGCCACGCAGTGCCTGAGGTACCCAGGGATTTGGTTGCCCCCCTGGCAGCTGGGGCACACTGGCAACTCAGATTCAACTTTCCATCAAACAGAACCCCTATATCACTTTCCTTGTCACACAGGAGAATTTGAAGGATCTGGAGGAGACCTCCACTAGAAATAGTCCATCGAAATAGTCCATAGTATTCCTAAGACTTTTAAGATAGAGATCAGAATAATACAAAAAGTCACTTCTGTGACTAGGTGCCTGTTTGAACAAGGAACTGCTTTAAGTGAGCTTGGAAAATCTTTTCAAATTTGAAGTCTAAATGCATATTCAGACTCTGAATAGCCAGTTCCTGGCTCCAGTTTACTTAATCTACTGTGCAGGAACTACTTACCTCTTCCATACAAACACACCTCTCAATAACCACTGTCCAAAACACATTTTTTTGTGAACACAGCAGTGAACTTAACCACAAATCAGTGGAGTAAGTAGTGTTTCCTGCAGTAATAGAGCAGGGAAAAAAAACAATTTCTTTTCATATCTAGCACTTCTATGGAGAAGCCCACAGGTTAAAAACATATATATTTTTTTATTTAGCAGGTAAAATTAAACAGAATGGCCTGTCATCATTTTAGGTGGTATAAATTACCAAAACACTCATTCCACAGAGAACTGCTGGCCTTCTGTATCTAATGAACTGCACTGCTGAAAGTTTGAGAAAGGGTAAATGGCAAGAAAATGTTAAGCTGCTGAGCTTATTTAAATTATAAGGAAAAAAAAAATCTGTTCTCAGACTTTAAATGGATATTTAATTTTATAGTGCTTTAATGTAGTTGACCTTCTCTACATATCCTCTTGAGCTGTAAATATTGTTTTCCTCCTACACGAAGTCACCATGCAACGTCCAAGCATAAATTGCACAGATGATCAAATGGCCAACTTTTCCATGCCAACATAGACGTTCTGAGTGTCTGGAGTCTCCAGAAACTATACACTAAACACGTCCCTCCACAGCCCATACTATCTATCACCTCTTTGATGTACTTATCTTGCCTAGTATAAGCATGTACATTATCATTTGGAAATGGTTCCCTGGTCTTAGTGTCTGAGATAGTAGCCTATCTGGGATGGCCAAGTCTGCCTGGAATTTTGATGTGCAAACACTGTTTACTGAGATGTATTATAAAGAAAATATTACAATATGTACTCTAGTGCTCCAAGAAAATATCTTCTCATCATTACTACCTTGCAGTCCACTTAGGAAAAATGATTGTAGAAGATTCCAGACTATCAGTGCATTATATTGTCATAAAGGAGACATGCATAGCCACAGTTGAGTTTTGCTCTGGGGAGTGCTGAATAGGGGAGAGTATGTGAATGACATAAAATAAGAAAGTGGTCTAATCTCTTCAATGAAGAAAAGTATCATCAAGGTATGAAAAAGGAGATAATCTAGGATGGTTGTGAATAGGCTTGAAGTAAGCAGGATAGATTCAGGAGGCAATACAAAATACTGTATTCAGACTCACGTGCTTTGATATTTCACTGAATGTACCCTAATACAGGGAGAGATTGTTCCCAATCAGTGCTGGTTTCTTTAGATCAGTGTTCAAACTCCATGTTAGTAAGAGAGGAAGCTGCTTCACTGTCACAAAGCCTTGTACTTCTGTAAAACTAACAAGAGAATATATTTTGCAAAACATTTTGCATTTTCATGTTTTGATCATTTCATGAATTACAGTAAAAAAAAAAAAAAAAAGAAAAGTCACAGAATTCACTTTTTTTAAGAGTGAAAAATCTGAAATTCCTTAGGATTAACTACAATAAATTTCATACTAAAAGAATATGTACATTTACATGAATGAAAACAGAAAAGCTTTATTGAAGATTTGATCTTTTTTATGTAGATACTGAAAATATTCTGGAAAGCACTGGAGACTGTTTTCTCATGGGAAACTTTCTCATAGGAAGCACGCATATCAGCTAAAACACTATAGTTCTTGTCTGGAAGGAACATGTCCATGTCTACATGTAAATCATAGAAAATAATTTTTTGCACATTGTTTTGATTTGGTAGATATAATATTCCTAAGGAACCAGTGAAATATGAACTTGTGAGGAAAAAGAAAAAGTAGTAGTTCAGGCAGTAACAAAAAATAGTGTTTCCATTTTTTGGCCCTGTTTGCCATCCTAGTAAGCAGCCTAGCAGTAGGACCAGATGGTAATTCTATAGAGGTGTGGCAGCAGTTAGGAGTGGAAAATGTGGAAAATGAAATGTCTGCAGATGCACGTATCTGAGTCTCTCAGATTTTTCTAAGTGAAGATTTGAAACAAGAAAAAAAAAATCAGTTTGTTCATTTTATATTACTCTTCATTAAAAAAAATCACTTCCTCTTCTGGAAAACCTCATCGATTCAGTTACTTTTAATAGTTAAACAAGTTAGTTTCATCGAGAGCAAACAGTTGAACCATGAGTGAGAGGAACACAAAAATAAATTAAGCATTCTTATGAACATATGAGTTGCTACAATGGGAATTTCAGTGGTTTTATATTTATAAATAGTGGCTAAATTCTTTGCATGAATGTGCATAGCAGGAAGATTTGATCATACTTACAGCTGCTGCAGTCAGACAAGACAATGATTGTTAGTTTTGTTTTAAAAGTGGTTGCTTCAGTTCTCTGTAGTCAAATTAAAAAAGTTTTGAAGTGACCCTTAGTCACTCTCTTAGGTACAGGAGATTTGATGGAATTTTTTTATCATATTTTTCAGATAGATTTTACCTCATCTCCATTCTGGCCTATCTACATCACATGAACCTATTACCAAATGTAGCTTTAAACTTGCTTTGGTTAAAAGCAGTCTTATCACTAATTGTCTGTGTACCTTTAGACTGCTTTCATGGGCCTATGCCTGTTCTCCCAGTCATTCGACCTAGGGCAATCAGGCACAACCCACACTTGGGCTCATCTCTGACGTGGTATCCTACAACCTCGTGCACTTTCAATCCTTTGTAGAAAGTTATGCATGCTATGCTCAATATTTACTCCATCCTTGCTGTGTTATAGTGCTGGATATCACCTTGTCCTTAAAATAGGGTTAAATTTCAATTTGGGATTGAGATGCAATAGGAAGAGCTGTGCTGTGTCAGTGTAAGCTGCCAGAGAGATTGTAAAGTCGCTACCCTACCCCAGTACAATGCCTCAAGACCCCAGCTCACAGAACTGCTGAGGTTGAAAGGGACCTCTTGAAATCATCTAGTCCACCTCTTCTGTTCAGGCAAGGTGAGCTAGAACAGGTCCCCTAGGACAGCCTCCAGTGGGGTTTTGAAAAATCTTTGGCTCCCTCTGACCTACTTTTAATACTGACACATTTTAATATTTGTGAAAATTCTTCAAGTACCCTTTAATATTTCTTTACAAGAAACCAAGGGGCCACTTTGCTACCCACCTTATCTGTGCTTTCATAATGCAATGGTGTGTGTTCTCACGTAGAGAGATATGGCATGAAGAGATAGTCACAAGGTATTGATGTATTATAGTTGAGAATGGAACCGGTGATGTGGGGCAAGGCATATCTTGATCTTCACTCATACTGCCTATTGAAAATAAGTCTCTATTGGGCCTGTTGAAAAGAATTCTCTGTTGGGCATAAATCTGATACATGTAACATATGTGCAATGGGGAAGATAAAGGCAACAGAACTCTTGAAAGAAACCGGCAGTGTAGATATCTCCAGCATAAAGCAGAAGAGGCAGTAAAACCTACAAGCTAGTGCTAGCTCTTGCTACTCACCAGTCAGAGATCAGCCTGGAGTAACTCAAGAGATTCAGCAATGGATCTGAGCCAGAAGTGAGAGTGTTTTCCAGTTTCCAGACTGCATAGTTGCTAAATGAGAGACAACTTGTAGTCTTGATTCATACCCAGTTTATAATAACGTTTATTTGAAAGTGTTTTATATTCAGACGTTGATAACTGGCATGCCTAGGTTGTTGCTTTTTGGTAGTTGCAATAGTTTTTAAAATAACTTCTTGGAATATTGTTAGATACTATAGAATAACATTTGGAATATTATTAATTGCAATCTAAATTGCATATCTAAATTTGGTACCTTTCCCACTAGTCTGACAGATTCAGTAAACAATTATTACATGTTAACAATTCAGAAGTTAACTGTTATTTTTGGGTAGGGTGTTGTACAAATTTTTATTTATTTATTTATTTTAATTACTACTTTTTCTTTAACTTTTCTGTGGTAAAGAAGTTCTGATCTATTGACAAAAGTTATAGCGTGTTCCTCTCTGGAATAGTTATACTTTAGCTTATACAGCTTAATATAGTTTTGGACAAACAGTTCATAGCAGTAAAAGTTCAAAAGCCATTAAAATCTGGCTAATATTCACCAATTTAAACTTGACACCAAAGCAACTTTTGGCTACAGAAGGTAACATAGATTGTACTGCACAAATAAAAGTTCAGCATAAAGCTTTATTTTTCCTTTGTCAGCTCCTTAGTCATCTAATCTCATTTAATAAGAACTGACAGTCAGTGACACTTTTCACTTGCTATTTCTGACTAGGAACCACTTCTGCAGTATTTCTCTCTTTAGGAGATACATTTTCCCTGAACGAAACAGGAAAATATAGGTAAAAGATGTAGTGCTTTCATGGTTGTACATGGGAAGCAAGAGATGTGGTGAAGGACAGATTTAGCATAAGTAAGATGGTTCTAGAACACTGAAGGCCAAAAGTGTGAGGTGTCTTTGACACCTCAGATAATGAACTGTTCAGAAATGCTCTTTCATGCATTTGCTAAATAAAACTAAAGGGGTTACCAACAGAATGCCGGGGCATTCTCTATCTTTCCTTGGATCACTGTCTACCATTATTTAACCATTATTTAAATCTCAGCTGATGTTTATTTTATTTTATTTTATTTTATTTTATTTTATTTTATTTTATTTTATTTTATTTTATTTTATTTTATTTTATTATTTCATTTCATTTCATTTCATTTCATTTCATTTCATTTCATTTCATCTCTCTAATAGTGTTTTGTTGAGAAGATGCTTGTTAGTTCTTAGTATGGGAAAGATTGCAGTGATATAATTCTGACTACACATCTACTACATATCTACACATTTCTACATGGAAATGTAGAAATGTCAGTATTTTTCTGTCTGCTGTAATTATTTATTAGCTCCTGTTAAGCATTTGAATCAAATAGAAATATGAATTCTAAGGCTTCTTTGGTGTGGTGGCATGAGAAGGTTGATTGGAACTAAGCCCTAGATTTACAAGAATCAAGGATTATTGACCTTTTCAATGGTTAGCTCTAAAAAGCCTTTGGTTACTACGGTGAGGCAGACTCTTCAGAGGAAAATTCATGGATTTGTGTTTTTGTTTGGTTGGTTTGGTTTTCCTCTGTATCTTGGATTTCTTTACAATGGAAATAAATCATTCTGATGTAATCTAATTTATTGTGGCTTGGTTCTTTCTGTCCAGCCTTACACAGCCTTACTACAGCCTTACTACAGAAGTCTTCAGCTGAACAAATGGGAAGTCCAAAATCTGAGAGCTCTTTGTACAAGATAAGAGAGTCTTTGTGAGATCATATTAAACATAAACACACTGTAAAACAAACCATATTATCTCCTCAAATAATGTATTAAGTTTGACATTTCTTGGAAGAAATTTTCAGTGGATGCAACTAGTAAAAAGAACAAATAAGAAAAGGGGAAGGAAAGGGAGGGGAACTGAAACATAAAAATCACTCAAAGCGGAAACGTTTTATTTAAACAATCTCTGTTGCAGTTGAATAGATGAATTATGTGAATAAAGTAGGCTTTCTCGAATAGCTCGCAGGAAAATGTTGATCTACATTGCTTTCCCATAAACAGTAGATAAGGACAGTTTCATTAAGAACTTGCTGAACATCTAGAAGCATAAAAAAGCCAAAAATATTTTGAAACGGTTTTCCATTCTATCATGACATTTTAATAAAATGCCGGTGTTGATTTTCAGACCAATTTCCAACCCCTTTGATGAAATTCTAATACAGTCTTTGCTAAACTCTTGCTTTGCCCTCCGTTGGCTTTTAGAGTGAAGACTCTGCCACATCTTTCATGGATATGTACTAAGTTTGCTGGGGGAGATCAGAGTCTGTCTAGCTGATCTTATATTAGCAGCTGTTAATGAGTTTTGGTAATATTAGGAACAGCTTAAAAACATATAGAGTTGAGAATCTGTAGGAATCACTTCAGTGAATTTTGGGAGCACAAGGGAGAAAATAAGTAGAAGAGCTTGCACACTTAAATTCTACATACATATATTTATATAACTGAAATTATACATGTTCTGTCAGTGTTACACCAGAAAATTAAACAAAATCTGACTGATCAGAAAAACTGACTGTAAACAGGCCATCATTAGCAAATGGAAATGTATCTAGAGGAGCCTCTGTTTTCTTGGCCCACTTGCTATTTAAAATCTTCCTCTTAATCTCAGTAGGAGAGAAAGAGAAAATTTATGTAAAACATAGTGCAGTGATAAAAATGGCCAGACAGTTCGGTTAGACACAGCAGTCTAGTTCACATAGTTGGCCTGCACCTTGTATTTTAGTACAGCTGCATGTAATATTTTACAACTGAGAGCAGAGAAAAATTTACTAGGCAGGAAACTAAATCCCATGAAGAACAAACAGCAATGTGCTTTTGTTTTTTTGTTTTTTTAAGATTGGTAACTAACTGGCAAGGAGATTTTGTTATGCATGTACTATTATCTGTTTCTTAGACCGAACTTATGTCTGAAATGTTTTTTTCTCTCTCTCTCTCTTTTTTTTTTTTTCCTTCTATTAATTTGTTTATTTTAATTAATAATATGAATTGCTAAAATAAACATTTACGCAGTAACATTTATGTTCTGTTTCTCCCTTCCAAATGTAAATATATTTTTTCATCATGTTTCAATAGTTGCATTGCTCCAAACTGATTCAACTGTTTCATTTTGCTCATTGTCTTGTTCAATTAAGCATTATCTTTGCTTCCAAGGCAAAATCAGCACTTCATTAGAAATGAGGTTACAACTTCTCATTATTAGGACTGAGTCATTAAAATTGTTTTGTGTTTTTTCCTGATGGCCTGCATAGAAGCAACACTGAATCTCAGTTGCTTTTAAAGACTGTCTGCTAATAATTATTGTAGACACTTGATGCGCTGTTTGACAGCATAGATGGGATTAAGCTGACCTTTTAACCACATAATATTTTCTATGTTAATTACAAAAGAAAAGGCAAACTGAAAATGCTGACCAGTCTGACTGTCTAGGTCAGTGGGAGGGTCCATTTATCCTAACTACAAAATAGGAAAAAACGTTATTATTTTCAAAGACAAACTCAGGGCTTAATTCAAGAGTCCTGGCAAAGTGTTTGGAATCTCCATCTGAACGTTATTTTGTCTGTTAGAAGGCATTGTTGAGTTTACACTCACCAGCTGCTGCACTTTATAATATAACTATAGTAGTGAAATATGATCTAGATGAGCATGTCAGACACTGAGTTAGACTTTCAGAATGTCCTTGCAAAAAGTTTACATCTCTTCTTCTCTGCAAAGTCACCAGCTGTTTTCTTCCAAAACTTGTGCAATAAATACCCAGTGTGATGGAGAAGGCTAAGATTATGCTATTATATAAAGAATGGCTAAGAACCTATGTAGATGTTCCAAAGTTAGATGTAGCATATGGAGTATGGGGACTGATGGGGGTTCAGCCATGACTGTACAGACTGAAGCAAGTGGCTAAAATCTTACTTGAACCTTTACACAGTTTCAGACATGCTGAGCACTGCTGCCACAGCCAAGCTATTTCAGTAGCTGTAGCACTATTGAACCCTGGGCCTTGTGCACACACATCCCAACAAGGAAGTGCTTATAGTATGTGGGCTCATATAGATGAACCTCTCAGAAAGCATCTTTATTTGTTTGTTTGCTCTGTGTTCTTCAGGTCAACTGATCTTCAATAAACTGCTCTTCTTTTCAATGCCCTTGATTTCTCTCTTTCTTCACTCAAGCTGATTAAACACAGGCCTCAATAGGGCTTTATTTCTTCATGTAACTTACTGAGAGTAACTAATAGTTCTGATGTGGGCTGCTTTTTTTTTTTTTTTTTTTTTTTTTCAGCCTGTGCTCCCAGAACCAAGGGAGTGATATTGGGTTCATTAGTTAAACTGACTGATCTTGCAGTAAGGTTCAGTAATGTAAAATAGTCTCTCTGAATTGCTTCCTTTCAAAAGCATTTCTTCCTCAGGCTCATCTGAGAAGCCATGATGACTTTTTTCATCCTGGCTGGTGATTCCATCAGTGTGGATTTTGTTCATAATGTTCATAAAGTTCATAATGAGTGTCACACTCATTTATTCAGCGTGTGCAAATATATCCCATTATTAATGGAGCTTGTGACTGAAAATACAGGATATCTGTATTTTGTATGCAAAATAAAGAATCTGCAACTTTATGATAGATATCAGCTTTCAGGTATTACACAACAGAAGGTAGTCAGAGGGGAAAAACAATTTTGTCTTTTGCAGTTGCTTTTGCTTATTTGATTTTTGCATTTTACTTAGGATAAAGAAGGAAAATAGCACAGATTCATTTTTGCATTTACTGAATTTTAGCCAATTTCATTCTCAGTCAATTCCATGATAGTTGATAAACATTAGAAGAGGATGTTTAATTGCTTTTGCAAAGAAGTTTTCTTCTTGTCGTGTAAAAAGACCATTAGAGCAACTGCTGTTAGCGATCTTGGTTTTATGAAAAAGTATTCCCTTGCCCCAGTATGTAATTCAGTGTCAATTAAAGCTGAACAGTTTTTGTAAGCTAACATAATATATTTTCCCAGGTCAGCAGATATAATTAATGATGGACTGAAAATCAGCATCTATTTATCAAGATCCAGGAGCAATACATTATGCATCCAGTTTGCACCAAGTGATGTTGAAATAATGCCTAAGGTAGCATAAAGTACTCTGAAGAAGAAATAAAGAAGCCCTGAAATCAAGCATGTAAGTAGACATTATTTTCAATAGTATTGTTTTTAAGCTGAAGGAGATAGAACCTAACCCTGCTTAAAGATCTAATGGTAAAATGACCAAGGAAAACTTTATGCAGTATCTCATTTTATTATTGTTAACATGTTCCTTAAAAACACTTCAGTACACCTTATTGAAAGCAAAAAGGATATAATTACTACAATTGACTAAACTTGTAACTTTAATAATTTTTTGGGAAAATGAATGTGCAAGTATCATTGACAAGTATTATGTGGTCAAGTACAAGAATGCTAAATGGACATAACAGAAAAGCAGAGATATGGCCATATAGACTAGAAGAGATAATTTGAGGCAGTAATTACGTTGCTCCTGCCTTTTTGGGTAACTTAAGTGTCTTGTGGTTAAAATGATATGAAGCTTTGATTCTGGGATTCAAGAGACCAGATGGTTTTGTTTATTAAAAATAAGTTGTTCTGTATGGTAATCACTTTCTTTCTGAGATCACCAAATGTGATGGAATTGGAGCAAGCATCAGATTTCCCTGTAAAACTTGCTTAAATTGGACATAAATTCAAAATTTTATCAACCTGTTTGTTCTTCTTGAAGTGAATATTTGAAAGGCTATCAAGAGCATCAGTGGACAAACTACTAAATTTTTGAATCATTACAGACTCTTTTGTTATTTAGAAACAATAGCTACAAACTCCAAGGATTTCTTACCGTGGAAATACCAGGTTAGTTCCTGAGATTTTTTTTTCTAAATAATGTCTATGTTCTTGGTCACTGAAATAATTTAGGTCTTTGCTGAATGTAGACTGGCAGGAAACATGCATGAAGATTGTCAAAATTGTCCTGCATTAGCATTTATTTAGATCATGTTTTCTGTTTATAAAATCCTGATATTCACTGTCCCTGTACAAATGTTTTTTGTAACTACCATGGAGGTAATCATGCACAAGCCATGCAAAATTCCTATCTCAAATTCTCTCAGTAAAATACTGTATTTATATAAGTTAATTTTTGAAATGTACCCATCTGGAGATGTCCAAAGCAATGTGTAATAAACATAAAAATTAATCTGTTGATGTTGGCAAAGAAGAATATTTTCAATATGCTGTATATCCAATGCTATTCTGGACTGTATTACAATTATCATTTCCCTTGGAAGATGACTGTGTACCTGTATAGGTATACAGAATGTATAGGCCTCATTGTTAAGAACTTTTCCCACTGTAAAATTCTGATCACCTTCCTTTGAGCACTCTCTTTCAAGCCAATGGTATCACTTATATCAATACAGAGGACAAAAAATGTATTGGTTCACCTCTTTTTAAAAGTGCTGTCACAGGGAGAGCTGTGAAGGATTTTTGAAACTCTGACCTGCCTATTTACTTCTAATTGTAGTAGAATACCAGTGACTTTCTATGGCCAAAATAATAAGGAAGAACAGATGGGTAAATATTTTAATTTCATCTCTTCCAACAAGAAAGTCCATTTTGGAGGAATTGTTTGGTTTATATTGCACAAATGAATATCCAGTCTGACTCTTTGAAGGAGAAACTGTCAGGCTCAATACAAACATATCTGCAAAGATTAGAACTGCTTTACTTTCTTGCTTAATCTAATAATTTCTTCCACTAAGATCTGAATATGTGTAAGTGAGAATATAAATGAGAAAACATTTTCTTATAAACACAGAATCAATTCAATTTCTAAGTCAGAATTGCAGAGTTATATAAAATAAAGTGTTCTAACGACATTTAGGAGGGATGATGACCAATTTTCTTAAAATGCTGTGGGAAATAGAAAAAGTTATGCCAAGTTTCTATGTTTTAGGACAGGAGGATTGGGGAAGAGATCAAATAAACAATGATAGGATAAATAATAGTATAAGATCAATAAAAAATAGATAAAAATAGATAGGATCAATAATAAATGTGATCAATAATGATCAAATAAAGGAAAGAATGTATTATGTAATGGGAGAGGAATTTCTTTAATTCTAGTTGTGATCTCATTGGTGGTGGAAGAACTGACAGTAATTGCTGTTTTAAGCGCACACATTTTACAATCTGCTAAATAGGTGGAGGGAAAAAAAAGCGCCAGTAGCAGAATTAAGTCCCTCTCTGCAGACAAATTCTACACAAAGGCTATGAAAATGTTTGCTGTGAAGCACAGCGAGAAATAGTGGGGAGAAGATTGTCTTTCTAAAAAAAAAATAAAAAAAAATATTGAACATGGTAACAAAGTAGGAAATGAATCTCGTCATATATACAGGAGCCAGGAAAATATTTACTCTTATGGATATCTTAAAAAAGTGAGAACATGTAAAAACATGTTTTATTTGTTATTTAATCAGTAAGATAGAAGGCAACAGACTGGACAGAAATCTCTGAATAAGCAAGTTAATGCAACTTCTTTTTTTGTTATTTTTTGATGTAATTCTCATTAGTCCAATGAGTATAAAGAATAAAAAGAAATCATTCCTTTGCTGAATGAGTGGAAGTATAGGAAAACTCTTCTACGAGGTGGTATTCTGAAAGATAGTAAAGAGTTGTGTTTCAGAGAGTCTTTAGCACATAAATACTTTATCTTTGGGATTTTTGTCCTAAGAACTTCTGTCTGAATAAAATGTGCAGTCATCAATAGTTTTTAAGCAGTGGTTTATAATAATTGAAGCTGCCTGGAGTATGAAACAGATACTTGATGAGCCAGTATTATGAGCCATTAATGACCATGCAACGATACAAGAAAATATCTTCAGCTCTGGGCTATCAGTTATTAGAGGTATCCTGAGAATTACCAAAAGCTGAAGCTAGGCTGCTTACTGTGTGGAAATACCAGAAAATAGGGGTAACTCACTGTTTAGAATTTAAAATTCTAAATAATCTTTCAGAGAAAATTCGTAAGGACTCAAATTTTAACCTAACATCCAGCTAGAGAAAAATTGACTTAAGAAGAATTTTTTAAAACCTAATTGCAGACTGAAAAAATGTGAAACCTTCTTTTCAATTTAGGTAAGAACTTTGGGTACTTTTTATGATGGAAGAGGTGTGATTACTGGTAGGTAGTAGAGGGGAAACAGGAATTTGAGGGAACTATAGAAAAAGGAAGTTGAAACAGCAAAATAATGTAATGTCAGAAGATTCCTCACTATGTTGTTTAGACGATTTTAGGTATTACACAAAAATAAAAGAAAACAAACAAACAAAACAGCAAACATGCTTCTGTTGGGGTTAATATCATTACTGTGGCATTTTAGACTCTGATGGGACAGAGGCAAGACCGCAAGATATCTGAATCCCTTTCACAAATTCAACTCTTACTTCCTTGTAGGCTGGCAGGAAAATCTGCCATTTGAAATGTTCACCTGAAATCACATTTTAAGTCAACTTTCCTTATTTACAATTGCTTTCCCTGTTTCCTTTAATTGTTGGTTTACTTTGTTCCCTCCCAGTTCAGCTCCCCACCTCTGCATTGCTCCAGTCTATCTGATATTTCCTAAGCAAAACAGGGTGTTCTTCATGCCTCCCACACCTCTAAACACTCAATTTCTGACTGCATGAAATGCAGTAATTTGGTGTTGTAGAGGAAAACTTATTTTACCATATTCTGAGTCATTGGAAGAAATATGGAGGTCTAATTACTTGAGCACACTTTTGAGTTATACAGATCTGAAAAGAGTTCTAAGCATGAACTTTTCGTTCTGTTTCCAAGATATCAGGAATCAAAGAATATTATAATGATTTGGTCAAATAACTCTACATTTCAAAACATACTCCAGGTCCCCTAAGGACAATTTAGGATTGTATAAAGCACTTTCAGTACACATGCAAAATGATAAAGGCTTTAGTTTTTTCATACCCTGGACTTCTAAAACCGGTGCTTCTTTGCTTGGTGGTCCCTGTAACAAACATTCATGTTTTTCCTAGATTCGTTTGAATAGTTTAAAAAAAAAAAAAATCCAGCAAAACATCAAAGAAACCTAACCTTGTTTAAATTCATAAATTCCTATCTTGCATATCAGTCTTCCATATCTTTCTAGTTAAAACTGCAATTTGTTTGGGCAGAATTTAGATTACAGAGTTCATAATAAAACAACAATAACAAACAAAAAGAAAACTTGTTCTGCCATTGCCTCCCTTCCTGAGTAGCCAATCTCGGAGATCGAAAAGCTGTTTACTGTGATCTGCAAATAAAATGACAACAGTTCACATTAATTTTGCCCAGTTATAAATAGTAGAATAAAGGAAGTCTGTGTATAATAATGCCTCAGTGGCAATCATTGATCAGTTAGCAACGTGAAATCTCTCATTCAGCAAAACATCTAAACTCATGCATGATTTTAAGTCCAAGAATAATCCCATTGAGACCAGGCAGAGTCACTGACATAATTTCTGAGGAACATACTTTTTAAGCTAGATCCTGTAAAACACTTGAATACTTAATAACTCAATGTGTCAGACCTTTGGTTCCCCAGGTAAAAGCCGGAACCTCACCTAGAGTTTCTATAGAGTGGACAAGGAAAGTCAGGTGTCTCCAAATGGAAACTATAAAAAGCATTTCCTAGAGTTATTGCAGGAAATGCTGAGAGGAATAAGGCTGTTTCTGAAATCTCACATTTCTCTGAAGTTTAGATCAATTTCTCAGTTGTATAGCTGTCTGTTTCCATTCAGACAACATCACATCCCTGAACAGTCACTTGGAAGTAGCTACTAGGCATAAGAGTTAATAAATATTTACCTACGTAAAGCAGTATCTGAAAGAACACATACCTACTCCCCCACACCAGAGAGAGCAAACTGGGATGTTCTCTTTCAAAAGGTAGTCAGTCGTAGCAGTAGTGACTTTTTGCATGTCTGGAATTTCCCTTGTCTTAAAAGAGCTGATCAGTTTTAGCCCCTTCCTTATGTAAATCAGATCAGGATGAAGATCCTCAAGAAAATCACAGAGTTCAGAACAAAGTTACACAGAGATACTGAGAAGTGGTACCTTAATTTGAGTAATGCCAAAGCTGAATTCTTATGAAGTCCTTCAGGAATCCCCTCATCACATATTCTTGTAGTTTTGTTCTTCAGATATGTGATGGGTGATTCATAAAGTTGCTTGTTTTACATGCACACACACAGAAAAATGTAAAGTGTAAAAATCTCAATAAATATATGTACTTGTGTCCTTCTATGATACATGCTACAGTGGAGATTTCAGCCTTCATTTGCATGTCAAAATGAAAATAGATACAAAGAAACCTGATACCACAACTGAGTAACTCAGTGTTTTGTTGGTTTTCTCTTTTTTTTTTTTGTCTCTCTCTTTCCTTTTAAAATCATATTTAGGCAAACCTAACATGACAGGCATTTATGTTTATATTTCTGCCACAGTTTTTCTCCTTTAAAAGAATGTCTCCACTAAAGCTAACAATAATAATAGTTGTAAGGGAACCCAAACAGTAGGGTAACTGTGCAGAAATACAGAGGAATATTTAAACCAAGCAATCCTTGAATGCCATTTTAGTACTTTCTAAAATCTGTTCACATTGCTAAGATCTTTGTTTCCTTTAAGAGGATGTTAAGGATTTCTGAAAGCTTAAAATAAATTGTAACTCAAAAAAAAAAAAAAAAAAAGTAAAGTAACAAACTGTGACTGTGTTTCCTTTTAATTAAGTTCTGCAGCTTCTCATCTGATGTGCAATTTCTTGACTATAATAGAGCGAGTTCATTGCCAAATGCTTGGCATGGTTATTTATTTCTTTCCTTCATTCATCATGTAGCCACATGCAGAGGAAAGAAATGATTGGACTAAGGTGAATGTTGAGAAAAATCTGTTTGTTCATTTGGAAACCTGAGTTTATTTATAAACCCCACAGATGGCTTCTGATTCCATTTCAAAAGCTTTTGAAAATAATTAAACAAATGTGTTTGATGCTGAATTAAAAAATAAATTTAAGAAGTGAATTTCGGTTTATCCAGAATGCATGTGAGTAGGTGGTGATTACGTGCAAATGATTACTGATTGGGACAACGCAGTTTTAATTGCTGGGTAGAAATGAGTTCTCTGTCCATATCATGGCTCGTGTCCTTTCTCAGACTCGTATCTGACTTGAGAATATGTCTTAAAGCAGGTTTATGAATTCTCTCCAGGCTCACCTTTTCTCTACTGTTTGCACCTCTCTCCATCTCATAACGATCACCAGAGATGCAAATTCTGGTATGTCTTTGATTTATCAGAGAAGACAAGCTGAGGTTTATAGAAATTCTTAAGACTTTGGAGGTTCTTCTTCCCTCTAGAATCTGTTCGGTTTGGGGGTATAGATAGGGAGAAAAGGTAATAATAGTATTTGGATTAGTGATGCATATTGGTTTACTGGAAATAGACCTACATTGTAAGTGTTTGGGATAGGTTTGGATTCTTAAACAAAGCTAAACTTTATAACCAAAAAGGGGAAATCAAGCTCCTTAACTTTAAAACTTCAAGCACAGAATAGACCAAATTTCTATCATTATACTTTGTATCCTATTCACCTTTTATTTTAACATTAAGTTTGAAGTCATCGACAGATACAGCTGAATGCCATTTGAGTTGTATGTTGATCATAGATTTTCCAAAGATTGGCTGAACATCCAAGTTCAGACTGCTTTCTGCACAAATTCTCAGACTGCCTGATAAATAGTATTCAGACCTTGAAAAAATGAAAGGTTCAAGCTGTCAAAAATGAATGCTTCATTTATGTTTGCCATTTTCATATTTTATTTTTTGTTGCTTTGCACTGATTTCTGCACCAAATTTATCTTGGGAGAATACATTTTTCTACTCACATTGAGAAAGAATCTCTACTGAAATCAAGAAATTGCTTTTCTTCCTCTAAGAGGATAACTCCAACTTAGAGTTTATACATTCAGGACAAGGGACCAAAACATAAAAATACACAGGATCAAACTGTAGCTCATGATCCTTATGAGACTTTAGTCTGGGACTACTTAGCAATGGGGAATGAGGAAGCCTCTGCTGGTACCACAGCTTCTGATGAATTTGTCTCTGCTAGTAGGAAAGAATGGCTGAGGTCAATCTTGCTGAGTTGCCCTGTGTGTCCAGCCCAGCTCAGCTCTGCCCCAAAAAGGAGAAGGAACCATTATCATGTGAACCTCTTGTGGAACTCCCCTCTTTTCCCTCAGTTTCCTATAATTCATCTTGTGGCTCTCAGATTCATGAAGGTATTTTAGTGTTACTTGTACGGTCGATATTGCATGGCTAAACCTGTGCACGAGTGAGCATTATGAAGGGTGATCCAAAGGACTGTAAGTACATTTTGCTTGAGATCTCTTTAGAGTTAATATTTCAGTGACGAACATAACTCTTGATATACGTTATACCTGTTCCTTGCTGTACTACCGTACTACCATACTTAAAAGAAAAGGTATTATATATTTCATGGTTCTGAGCTTCAGTAGACACAAAATTATTCATCCATGACATTAAAGTAATGACAACCAGAAAAGAATGTGTTTAGGTCAATCCTAATATTCATGTTTAAAATCCTGTGGCCCTTATTTCTATGATTTCTTCCCCACAGTACCATTTGGGTCATAAGAGTTTAAGAAACAAGTCAGAACCACATAGTCATTTCCAATATTTTTAGTACTGCATGCCATGCTAAAAAGTGATTATTGTGCATAATAACATGACAAGATTGTACTTAAGGTAGCAGATCTCTACATGACTCTTTAGAGATGTTTTGTATAGATTTGCTTACAATGCCTGTGGCTGAAGGGAGAATTCAGTCAGGTATCAAACCTTATATTTTCTCTTTTGTGTGTGTGTGTGTTAAAAGCAACTAAGGAATCTGTGAAGCAGTATACAAAGCAGTAGAAATTATTCTAAGATCTTGATCTTGCGAGGATCATGCAATTGTGTAATTGCATTGCACAACCCAGAACATGGCACCATCTTTCCACGACAAAGGCACAGAGTAAAGGAAAATATAGACAAGTTGATGTTTCTTTTGGAGCACCAAGTGACTTAAGAATGAACCTCATATTCAAAGTATTTTTTATTTTTCACCTAGTAATTGGCCATCTGGTGGTAATCTCTTGTCCTTCACGGATGTTGAAATGAATTCTTGAGGAGTGTAAAATCCAGGATGTCTATGAGATGATCAATAACATCAATACTATACAGGTTAAAATACAAAAGTCCTTTCACATGAAGTAATCAAGTATACCTGTGTTCCAGGAAAGAGAAGAAACTTCTAGTTGTGTTTCAGCCTGGCAGCTGTGTGACTGAAAGCACCTCTTGTCTACAACGAAGTCTCCAAGGAGTTGCATATCCCACCATGGTGTGATTAACCCCTAGGTCTGGTTTCAGTGACTGTTCAGGTGTTACAAGTTTCAGTTGTGTTGTACTGGAGATGTGGGATGCTCTTAAGTGAATCATAGCCTCATAGTTTAAAATGAATAGTCATCTCATCCATCATTCAGCAAGGGTGAGAGTGTTCTCAGAAGCTATCCCACTATGTAACTGGTATCACACCAGGACCTTCCTAATGTTCATCTTAATATTTCCACTCCAAATTTTATCCTTTACATCAATTGAGCCTCTGGAGGAGTTTCTCCTTGTCTTGCTTGACAAGACTTGCTTCTTTGGCAAATAGCTTCTTACATGACAAGGCCAAAATCTGTTAGTGAATAGGCTACTGCTTCAGCCTAAATCCAGCAAAATCTGAAATCCTGCAGAAACTTGCAAAAGAAAAAAGAAGGGAGGTGAAGAAGAGATGAACTGCCCCAGACGTCTGTGGAAGATACTCCCTTTCCTACCTGAAAGCCCACAAACAGCATTACCAGTAGCTTATGACTAAATCCTTCAATGTGCTGTGTTCTTTATGTTAGCTCACTGCTACGGACTAGGGACAGGACTTCAGCATACAGTAGATGAGAGCAAAGAGATATATGCAGCTGGCATATCCACATGATGTAATTCAGAGCTATGCAGAAGCATGAGTTCCTGAAAGCCATAGATCATTACCAGGATGGAGCTAGTTAGCTGTATCTGCAAGTCTAATTATCTCATATGCAATGCCATACAACTGTGGCTACATTTTCAGCTCTGAAGCAGGCTCAGCTGACAGATGGTTAGGGCTTTCTGTGCTATGCAGACATGCATATACTTGCTAAGCTGCCTCCTCCCAGGGGAAGGAAGAGGACCCTGATTCTCCCACAAGGGTGTCTAACGAGGCCATCCTGCCATAGGTTCAGTTTCTTTCTCTGCTTCAACATTCCCCTAACTGTCTAGGCTAAACAGTAACTTCAACAGGAATGCTTGAGAGACTCCCAGCTCAAGAGGCCCAAAGAGTTTGCTAGCTAACACAAGTTGTCAGGACAGCAGCTGTGGTTGAAATGGTCATAGCAGAAGTACTTAAACCTGTCTTCCACATCCATTAAAAAAATGCAAGCAAATACTCTGTTTTTATTCACTAATAAATGTGTATTTAGTTCTATGGTCTTGGCTGCATTTTAATGCAGATAATCACAATGTGAATAATTAAGATTGTAACCTAAATTTACAGTTAAACAGATATTTCTGTTCTCTGAAATTCTCATACTTAACGATATTGTGCAAAGGAGCTGCTGTGCTCTGTACATGATGCACCCATATCTTGGAAGGAAGTGAGTAATCTCTTGAGAGGTGCAGTCTGGGCCTCTTCAGACAGTCAGTAAGACTTTCTGTCTGCATGTGACCAGCAGTGTATGATCTATTTTTACGTTTTATTTCTCAATAATACTTTTTTTGTTTTGTTTTGTTTTGCTTTGTTTTCTATGCTTCGATTTCTTTAATTAATTCTCAAATGGACTAAGCTTGGAAAAAAGAAGTCTTTTGGAAATGCTAAGTTCAGCAAAGACTGGGCCATGCAAACTGACTTTCAGATATCTGTCTGTAAATAAAAGTGTGATTAAGAAGAGAGGAAAAACTAGCTAGACTGGGATTGAAGAACTGAATTTGAATATGGGAGGGAGAAGTTAAAAAGGAATCCTTAAATAGTTGAGATAAGCTTTAGTATCCTTATATCTTTATTTGAACCAGACTGTTGAACATTCATAGCCTGTCTATCTCACATCTATGCCCCTTGAGATATGCCTTGTATAATTCATAACTTAGGGAGTAATACATTTGTAAGAATTGACGATGATGTAGATCTATCCTTCCTGGGCTAGCTAATATCAAACAGATTTCCGCCTGTATAAGGGAAAGAAGCTTTACAGGAGTTCTCTCAATGCATTCCATTTTGTCCCAAGATTTTAAAAAATCTGTTTAGTGTGATACTCTTTTTATGGTAATGGCCAGCATTTTCTGCTTGCTAGATAGTGGTGTGCAGAGTTTATGATAGTACCAGACGCATCTGGCTTTTTTTCCCTGCTATTCTCTCTGCCTCTCCTACCCATCACTCTAGAAAAACTTTTCACTAAATTCTTGTAATAATTAAAGAGTTCACAATATGGTTATAGAAAGCAGACTTTGTGGAGTGTGAATCTTAGAATCTTATGTGTATAAACCTCTTTATCTTAATATATCTTTCAAGATAGGAAGAGGGTCTTCTTACAGGTAGAACTTCCAGGTACAATGGACAGCAGATAAACTGAACACTCTTACTTGTTCTCATATTCATTTGTATGTCACCAAATTTGCTCTCATATCGTATCTTTGAAATCTCAGATGACTCAGACATGGATCATTTCTTGTAAATTCAGTGCAAGTTATCTGAAACTTCGACATCTCAAGGAGTCTTAATAGCTTTCCAGATCTGACTTGTTCAAAATGCTGTTCAGACACGTCCTGCTTAATCCTTCCAACACTTCAATAAAACATTTAGCATACATAAGTAGTGTTTTAGAGGTGAACAAATAACTCATAATACTTTATTTATTACCAGTTGTACATTTCTACAAATTAAAAGGTTGTGAACACAGTGCAAATATCTTAGATGTATTATTCAGAAGAATCTAGTAAAATTCTGAGTAAATATTGTCTTTACCAATGAGTCACAAATTATTGAAAAAGAGTGTTCAAGAACCAAAAAATTATAGGGGTTTGGTTGGCAACAATAATCATGGGATGCTGTATTTAGTCCATTTATATAGTTTACCAACATGGTGCAAATTTTGTAATTTAAATTGCATTAAACACTGAATTTCATTTTTTACATATAGAATTTCTATTGGGAAAATTTCTCCTACTGAAAGACCCTATCAACTTAAATGTCTCTCAAAAGCCAACTTGAAATGACTGCAACTGTATGCAATAATATTTTCAAAATCATATTTAAGGTGTTTTTTTTCCTCCTTGCTCTGCCATTATTCGACTGCTGATGGATGGAGAAAACAGAGACAGAAAGATGTGACTGACCCAGATCTGTAGCATTAACTGCTACTCAGAGTGGGAGTAGCAGTATATCCCCTGGATCTCTGTTTATTGTATTACTTTACACTATTACTTCCCCTTAAGGGACGGATGTTATTGAGGTCCAAAAAAAGCCAAATTATTGTCACTCAGTATTACTAAAGGAAAGACAAATTAAGTTGAACACCAGTAATATCAGCCTTTGGTCAGTAAGAAACATGCACTCAGACACAGATGTGTTATGCTATGTATACAAAGAAAGAAAGGAAAGAAGGAAAGAAAGAAACTTCAACATATAATTGAACTCTTACCAATTATGTCATAATATTCCAAATGAGTGTATGTTTTGGTTTGTTTGTTTGTTTGTTTCAATTTCTAAAATACTGCCTTTTATTCTTAAGCCAAATTATGAAGTAGGCAATGGATGTATGCTCTAGTGTGACAATTCCCAATTCTAAGATTAATTTTTACTGTGTTATAATAGCATTCAGCTCTTCCCTTATCTATTTCTCTACCAGAAATTCAGGAATACGGAAATGTGCAAAAACAGAATTTCCTGTGTCACTAATTTTATGAAATCTATTTTATGTACTTCTGTCCCAGCCTCACACAAAAATCCTGCTTGCAGACACCCAGAATTACTTTTTTTTTTTTTTTTTTTTGCTTATTTATATAGAGAAAGCAATTTCCCTCAGAAGTCACCATTTATTTTCCTTGACAATTCCTACATAAATTATGTAGAGATCAGAAGCGAAAACTGCTTTCCTAACTGACAGTTCTGCATGCTCTGAGTAAGCTCCAATGGATAAACTGGGGGTGGGTTCCTGCCTTCTCCATCCTTGGAGGGGCACTTAGTGCTGTTTGGGCCTCAGGGTCCCTGTTTCCCAGCTGAAGCTCATGGAGACAGTTGCCCAGACTGTGGCTGAGTATGCCCATGTGGCAAGGATTGAATCTGAGTAAACAAGCTGCTGATGTTGTACCAGGAGGAGCCAAGTTCATTTATTGCTGGCTATGTTTAGCCTGCAGAACTAACAGGGTTTAAGATTTCTTATTTTGGGGTATGGAATATGCTATTTGGAGGTAAGAATATGCTATTTGCTGCTGATGTCTGCAGGTCCAATGAGGCAAAAGGACTGCTCTTTTGAGGAAGATGCTGTTGCTCTAGTGATGAACTACCTAAAGCCATGAGAAGGGGCAGACTGTTTGATGTGTATTTTACCCAGCCAGTTTAGTAGTCAAAAGCTACGCCTATCAGCTTCCTTGCCCTGCTCATTGCATGACGTGCACACACCTGCACCTTCCCTCCTAGAGCCAGACTAGAACCAGCTATTATCTTTGTCTCTCAAAACAAACATGCCTATTATGGTCTAAAATTAGGATACTTTTCCTTCCCTTCCACCTTTCACAGGGGTCATATACTGACTAACAGGGAGACTGCTGAAATTCAGTAAGCTTCTGTTTATGTACAGCCCAGGTCTGGTTTTAGTGCTCTTCATAACTGGAAAAGAGAGGCTTACCTATTCATTCCCACGCTGCTAAGTTTAGGGCACAGCCTAAATGTGGCTGTTGCATGTGGCCATGGCAAGACTGGCACAAACATATACTGTGCAAACAGAAATTGTTCCATGAATGAATCCAACTTGAACTTGGTTTCTACTTTCTTTAGATAGGAAAATATTTTATCAGTAGCTATAAATCCAATGGAATCCCTCCATCCTTTCAGTTTATATACATACAGGAAAAAAATGTAACTCAGTATGCAGAGTTATCGTAATACAGATACTGCAACTAAACCAAATGCTGTTCACAGATGGCTTGAGTTGAAATTCCTCAAAATCAGTACAGAACTTCCCTTGACTTTGAAGGGCTCTGGTCAGGCCCATATTAGGTGTGAGAGGCCCCAAGGACTTATCTGTTCGTTCAGTTAAGTTTGCTTATGCAAATCCCGAGAGTTTCCTGAGTAGTGAGTATGTTTGAGTTTTGTAAAGCTCACCTGCTCTTTGGGGGCATTAAATGTTTGACTTCGTTATTCCACTGCATAAAAGAGAGAGTGGATAAGAAAGGATGGGAGATAAGAAAAGGGTGAAACAAGTGGAGACGGGAGAGAGGAGTAGAGGTAGAAGTCAAGAAGCAAAACCAGGAGGAGAAGAATGGAGAAAGGGGCAGAGGGGAGGAGAAAGGGGAGGACAAGAAACAGCTCATCGTGGAGATGGCACAGTATAAGCTTGATTTACCTATTGTTAAACTGCAGATGAAAGAAACAAAAGCAGGAAGACAAAGATCAGTGCAGAGATGGCAGTCATGCACTGATGTGTAGATTTTCAGGTTTGTGTTGCAAGGTATGTGCTGGGAGGGTGAAGAAGGAGGAGGGAGGGACAGAGGAAGAGTAAAACCACCTGCAGAGAGATGTCTCCCCCTGTTCCCTCAGTCCCACTTGCACCGCCCCCAGCCCCAGCCCCCAGCTGCTTTTGGCTCTGTGGGTTCCTAACACATCCAGTACTCCTGTGCTGCGTGCTTGGACATCTGGCTCTTGGTGGCAGCTGCTGTGTGCTCTGTGCAGGTTTCCTGCCCCATCTCCAGCATCTAGCATTAGAAACTAACGGGATACAATGGTGTGGAAGCTGTGGATGGGGACAGGCACTGGGATGTCCTGAAGGCGTACTTCTGTGAGCCATGAAGTCAGCCAGGGGCTGACTGTTTTGGGACACTGCAAGGAGCAAGGAAGCTGATGGGGCCAGGCAGTCTGCTGCAGAGGAAACCTTGCTGCAGAACATTTCTTTCAGAGTAGTTGAGGGATTCTGGCTGTTACAGACTTTTGACTGCGTTGGATTAGCAAGTTGTTTAGGGATCTGGGGCAAACCAGTAAAACAGGCTGATGAATCCATGCGGTAGGTGCCAATCTGGGTTGCTGCCTTTTTCAGAAGTAAACAACTAGGAGCCATTGTTCATCTTCCTGACTCTCTGCAGGACACAAGCTGTAAATTACATCTGGGAACAAAAGGTTGATGGGAGTAGAACCGGGTGCCCAACTTCCCAAGGGAGTGCTTTGCCCTCCAGCCAAAAGAGTAGCTTTTCTGGCTTAAACCAGCACAGACTCTTCTTATGCCTTCCCACCAGCACTCAGAGCCCAAGAAAAGTGTGCAGTACAGGATTTGCTACACTGAAGCATTTACAACCATTTCCATTACAAACCTGGTTTCAGGGTTGATCACGAAAATTAAATCCAGTCTGAAATGTAGCAAATAAGATTGCAGTCTAGGGACACAGGAGGAAATCTTATTAAAAATACCATATCTTTTGGAGATCGTAGTTAAATGGATATAAAATCCTCCCTCCACCCCTGAAACTGCCTTACAGCCCGTCTCACAGGCCAGCTGTAGTCTGTGCAGAATGTACGCTGCCACGACCACAATTACCTAATGAGATTTGTGCTTTTTATATTCACTGAGATTACACTCTTTAGCTCCCCATGAAAAGCTTGACATTTCCACAAAAATGTGTTCAGAAAAGGATTTTTTATTTTAAAAAATAATAATCTGATGGTAATAGAAAAAGAAAAAAAAAAAAAGATTTTTTTTTTCAAATTATGAACATCCTTTTTCCGTGTTTCTATTTTTGAAAAAAAATGTGAGTAATTTTGACAGAAACAAAATTCTATTCTTCCCTCTGTTTCAATTGCTCCCATTTGATAAAGAAACCATTGTCCATTGATATCTCTTTTTTCATCGTAAGTTCAGGTATTTTCATTTACTGGTCTCTATGCTTAATAAAACCCAAATAAATATATATTATAGGGACAGGCTGCCATGCTGTGTTTAGTGGAATTTTGGCCTTTGACCTCAGATGGGCCAGAATTTCATCCTCTAAGGGGATTCCATCAAAAAAAAAAACAAAACTTTTTATATTGCTGTAAGCCACACACGTTCCTTTTCTAGGGCTCCAAACCATGTATTCCCTAACAGGATTTTATCAAAATTAATTGGTGCTGGCTACAGTTCATGTATATGATAAAATCATGAATGAGCTATTTTGGTGCTTCTCTACTACGTTGCACCATCATAGATTCCATATCTGCTTTGTCAAAGGCTTCTCAAAAAGACATTTTGTAAATGTTGGGGCTTTGTTACTGTTGTTGGATTAGTTGTCAGATTCTCTTTTGAAATCATACTTCATTTAGTACCTTTAATTATTTTACAAAATTTTGGTGTCAGGAATTTAACTCTTTGTTGCCAAGGGAGTAAGAAAATTCCAAAAGCTCTGACATTTCACTGCGCAGTTTGTGTTGTTAACAATAATGTCATGGAAACAGACGCACAATGGGTATGAACTAATGGCCTCACCTTAAAACAATGGTCAACTGCATTTCCAGCTGAATATTTGCTTCATGATTTTCATGTTCCGTAAGATTATCTCAAGCTAAAAAAAAATATTATGTATTTCTCACTATAATAATAATAATAATAATCTTGCAGGACCCTTTTCGCAGAGGTGAACATCTCCTTCAACTAAATTTTCTGGGCAGCATCAGGTTCTGCCGCACCCAGGCTAAATATGGATTGCTGTCTACCTCAGGCCAATATGTTTTAGGGGAGAAATTCCATGTCTGGGTGAGAAGGAAGGAAATATTTCCATGTCAGTTTTATTTATTTATCTATTGCATCTCTTTGAAGTGCTTAGGGGGTTGAAATGCAAGTCTATGTCCTAGGCTAATGCATACGCAGGTGGATGGCATGTGAAATAGACAGGCTGACTTGTTATATATATACATTTCAGTAATTATTTCTGTGGTTTATCACATGAAATGACATACTGTGATGAATTATTTTTCTTGTATATATCTGTCTTTCCATTTGCATTAGGTATTATCATATATGTGCACCTGGTCTAAACATGCCTAATCTTAGCCCAATTTCAGAGGACAACAAGCAAGAAGCAGATTTTCTGAAGTGGAATACCCCCTGTACACACCAAACACATGCAGAAACGTTGAGATGTCTAAGATGCATATCAAATAATGCTCAGTATTGAGAAAACAACCTGTTCATAGATGTCAGAACAGCTAGAATTAGAAACTTCAGTCCATGAAGAGACTGGGAATTTCCACTTCTGGTAAAATAAGACACCTGCCTCTGTAACATTTGCCCACATCCCTGAAATGAACATTATTCTCCATTTACCCGTAGTAAAGAAAACAGACTTCCTTTTTTTGGTTGTTTGTTCCATTTAATTGGGAATAAAGGACATTAAAAAGAGGTATTTTATGTTAATCAAAACCAACCAGCTAACTAACGAACCAAACAACAGCACTTACAGATAACTAAATTTTAATTAAATACACCATTCTTTTGTTTCATACATTGGGGTGAATTTCAAAAGTCATTTATCAATTGAAGAAAAAGATATCCTTAGTAAACTGACAACATGCTTTATCTCTGCTCCAGCATTTTCAATCCCCAAACTTCATTCATATAGTTAGATGCCAGAATACCTGTTGGTATAAACGTACAGGAATTCACAGAACTATTTCTTTTCCACTACTATAAACAGTAAGTCCTATAGGTGATTGTTTTTATTCTGCTCTTTAAGACATTTTTTCAAAAGTAAAAGTAACAAATTCACTAAATAAAGTATGTTTCATCTGTAACTTCAAAGTTTCTAGATTCTTAATAAAAAGATGCCCTGGGTTTTAAGGAAAGATTTTTCTCTTTAACCTTGTCCCATCAGATATTCCAGACCTGTAGGAAAAGCCTGTTGGAACATGTTAAAAATTTGGCTGACTGGGGAAGGGATAGCCAGCCATCTTTAAGTCAAAAGTCAAAGAAAAGGCAAAGCGTAACATTCTCGTGCCTGTGGCTGGAAAGACCTGTCTGTATTTTTCCATAGTTCACGTTAACAGAGATTAAAAAATTAATGAGAAAATTCTTTAAAGTGGGAGGATTGACACCATGGTAATCCGATACAGAATTTTTCATTCTGAATTTGCTGAGTGAAACTGAAATCGGCGGATTACAGGCTGTCAGTCATTGCCACGTGCTGCTTGCTACAGGTGAGGTGTGCTGGGCTGGGTGAGCCCTCTCCAGCCCCTCATTCTGCTGCACACAAACGTTTGCCATGACCCCCTAGGAGAGACCTGGACATGGAGACTACGGGAGATTGCTAGGGCACACAACAGACGTACCTTTCTCTTATCTGCAGAGGTTTGAGGTTTTTCAATGAGGGATTTCATGTGGCATCTTTCGCTGATTGTAGAGTCCCACAGAGCCCCACATGGCAATAAACATGTGGCCCTTGGGAACCAGGACTTCATCTGTGTATCAAATGTTGTCACGTGCTCTCATCCTGTTCCTCTGCTTTGTGAATTGGGAATAGGAGGAATAACTCCTTCTCTACCTTGTGTTGTCAATAAAACATTGACCTTAGTCCTCAGTACCACCACTGGCATTAGTTACCACATCTTTGGAGCAGCCTGCGCAGAGGAGCCAAGGGTGGAACGATCCACCTTGATTTACCTGCTGCACGAGGATATCCTCCGGGTACAAGCAGGAACATTTTGGAAAGGTTCGTTGTGGAGCAGGTATTTTTGCTTGCTGTAAATTTTACTGCAAAGTGAGAAAATGATGAGATGGGACAAAACAAGCAAAATGTTTTGGGGAAACATCCAGGCAGCTGTAGGTTCTTTGCTGGGGTTTTGAAGCTCTAGTGCTTTAGTATGTTTGCCTGGTTTGTATTAATGCTGTTTTAAAATGCAGGAGGGGGAGCTTGTAGCAAACAGTGCCTTCCTGCTACCTCATGAGAGATTATACACATTTTCCCGTAAGCATGATAAATATAACTTTTGGCTGTACTGGTGTGTAAGAATAGGAGGTTTAGTGCCTCTTTAAAACTCATGCGGCTGCTTAGTCAGTACTAGGCACCCCCCCCCTCCCCCCCCCCCGCTGCTCCCCCTTTCGCTGCCCAGTAAGTTTGTTGCAATATGGGTGTGACTTTTGATGGAGCTCCCCCTCCCTGTTATGTCATTACTCCAGTTCCTTTGAATCAGAATAAAAAGTGCAGCAAACTTCAGACTCATTGACTGCAGGCTTAACAAGCGCCGGGGCTTTTCTTCTTTCCGCAGCTCACAAGGATCTCTGTTTTTTACCAAACAATTCTGAGAAAACAATGGCCAGCTTCTACGTGTGGGCAACTTTTGGATTATGTTTGCTGAAGCTTTGTCTAACAGAGACACGTAAGTTTTGTATGAATGAAAACATTTACGATTGTTAATAAGTTTCTGCTTCAGACAACAACAGCTCTTCTGCTATATAGCTAAAAGCTTCCTTGCATCTATCTTTGTATAAAGTGTTACTATTTATGGGAGTTATCAGAGATGCTTTAGAACTGTAACTGCAGCTGTGCCGCTCTGTACAATCGCAGAAAGCTGTGTATTGCTTGTAAAGGGCAATTCCAGATCCATAAAAAGTGAGTTGTAGAGTGTTAAAGTTTAAACTAAGAACAGAGGTACACAAGGGAATTTAGAATAGCTCTGGTATAGCTCGGTTCGACAATGTGACTGCTGTTACATACTTAGGTCGCTCTCCTAGCTCTGTTTTAGAGTGGAGTGTGGGGGAACCCCCTCCCCAGCATATAGCTGTATTCTTGAGTTCAGAGGGGCTGAACTAACACCTAATGCAGACTGCATTTGGACACAGCTTTGCTGAACAGAAACAAAACTGCAGTGATCTGTGTGACTGATATTTGGAGAGCTTTTATGCCAGGCATGCCTGCTTCTAACTTAAGGTTTCTTTGGGGTTGACTGGTGAGACTTTGGAACAAAGGGGGGTTCAAGCGCATGCAAAATTTGTTGTTTATCAGTTAGCTTTCTGTAGCTTGGTTGTCTGCTTCAAATATTTGCATTTAAAAATGAAACATTCATGTAGGGAAAAAATAATAATTGTATGTCCAAAATGACAAAGTGTTCTGGAAATTTGACATGGTGCAGGCTCACCCGTGTCTGAGGGAAATGGCCATGCTTTTAACAGACTCTCATTGTGACAGCAACAGCCTTGAGGCATTTTGTGGTTAGGGGTAACAATTATCCTTCTACATTATTTTTCCACTCATCAGTTCCAGGAGTCTAACAAAGTACATTTTTCATTGCCATTGTCACCCAAGGGCTGTGTGTGTGTGTACGGTACATATATATCCCATTTGCCTGAGCAGCATTGGATACTTCTGTAAAGGTTGCAGCGCGGCTGGGCTGTGTATGGGTGTGTCAGAGTGAACAGTTCCCAGTGCATCTGGGGTAGCTGGAGAGCCCTCATTGCTTTCTTCCTAAAATTGCCTACCTATTGTACTGAAATATTCTTGTTAAAATCAGGTATATAGATAAAGTCCTTAGAGAAAGTATATGAAGGATATCCGACGTGTTTAAAACTTTGACTTACTCCAGGTCTGTATGCTGTAGGATTATAATGGTTTGGTTACCGCCTGCTCAACTGATTTCTCCTTTTATGAGCTGCCAGGAGTGTCCTAAAGAAGCAGGTTTTGTAGTGACTCTGGAAGTAATGTATTTTTGCAGTGAGACATAGAAGAAAACCCTACTACTTCAGCATAGTTACAAGAAGTATGTCAGACTTCACATATGCCCCACGGGGAAGTTTCTTTAATGGCTTAGCAAGGTATTAGATTATAGCTACAATATATTTTAGTTGGTATGCGGTACATTCCAGCATGACTTTGTAGTCGGTAATGACTTCAAAATGGCAGTTGATGGTGGTTTTATTTTATTTTATTTATTTATTATTTTTTTAAAATCAGTGACTTTCCTGTGTGCATCACAGAATACTGGCCACTGATGTTGGATCATAGTTGTTGGAAGACCAAATTCAGATCTGTTCCTGGATTCTGATTCAGTTAGTGCTGATTATGGCAAAAATAAAAACATCCAAGGGTTGCTGTTAATGTGATTGCTAAAGGAAAGATGAGATATAGAGAGCTGTTGAAAAACTGATTCATCCTGAGTTCTGTGTTGCTATGACCATAGTGTCATTGATATTTCAGCGAGGTGTACTCATGATATTGATGTGACTTTTGTTGTCTGTGTAGTCTGAGCCACATTTCAAACCCCAGGAGGATATGGAGGCTGACATCTTGGTTAATGACGATTCTGGAGAGATTTTCCCCTGTGGATATTATGTACTTGTAAAAATATTTCTCTCAAAGTTTTCCTAGATTAACACAAAGTGACTCATAGAATTTTGACCCCCAAACTGAAAGAAACTAGAATAGAAGTAGGAGTAAAGATGGAATGAAAAGAGGAAGAATGAGTCCACCAGTGGGAGGGAGAGGCTTATGTATCAGCACTGAAGAGGTGGCCAGAGTCTCAGGACAAGATAGGGCTCTGAGGAAGGGCTACTATAGCAAACAGTCAGTCACAAACAAAGGGACCTGCCTGCCTCTTAGCTTACGTATGTCATGTAAATTTGTAAATATAGTAGTTTGAAGAAACTCTCTATGCTAGGTTTGCTGGGTTTTTGTTTGTTTGTTTATTTGTTTGTTTTTTTTTTTTTTTTCACTTAGTCCTTACAGTGTGTGTCTTGGCTGTTCTCCCAAAGCTGCAAAGAAACTGCACTTTATTAAAGTTCTCTTGGACTTCCATCACTGCTTAATGGAAAGGTTATATATTTGTCCTTGAACAGCTTACACACACACACAGACACAAGCAACAAACCATAGCACAGGAATGTCTTGCAGTCTTTGGAGAAACGTTTGTTGCATCTTTAGTCACCGGTATTCACCACAATGCAGAACCTTTACCTTGAAAACAGGAAGTTGGAGAAAGGCTTAATGAGGGAAGATAGCATCACAGAAGTGAGGTAGAACTTCTAAAACTAAACGCTATTAAAGTCACTGGTAGCTCTAGCCAATATCAAATGAAATGTTCCCCCATACCCAGCGTGTCTTTCTTTCCAGAACTGTTCCCATGACTTTTATAGGCCAGGACTTGAAGACAGTACTAATACTGTTGTTATTTATCTAGCACCTAAACATGCATGAGGTTCTAGTGCAGCAAGAATGTGCCAGTAGGATGAGATGCCCTGAGATGCTGATAGACAAGTATAAACATCAGAGAAAATGAGTATGAGCTCATTAATGCAAAAACACTTTACACTGTGGAAAAGATGGGCTCTCAAGAACCTCATGAAGTGGTTAAAAAATTCTTTCATTAATGGACAACTGCAAAAACATTGCAAATGAAAGAACACATGGAAGAGAGCAGGAAAATATAGTAAAGAAAAATGAAGGTCTCAAAGCAATGTTTGGTTGTGTGACAAGGAGCAAAGTGGATTGCAGGAAACAACTAACATTGGTTATATACACAGCATGCAGTCTCAAAGAATTTTAAGTTAGAGAAGAAACATGAAAAGTATCCAAGCAAAAAAATAGCATAAATGTCAACGCAGATTTCAGTTAATTTGGGAACCAACTACTAGGAACAGGGGAAAAATAAGAAATGAGGAATAAAATAAGCCTGCAGCAGCAATCAAGTTAACGTGTAACAGGAGTGGAGTCTGTAGATATGTGAAAAGTTAGAAGAATAAAAGCTGCACTTTTGACATGGCAGAGGAAAAATAAGAGATGAAAACTGTGGGATATATGTTAATTAAACTGTAAAGGGCAAACAATTCAAGATGGCAATGTTCTTGCCAAAGAAGAGATGGTATTCATAGGGAGCGGCTAGCAGCAGTAGCTAAGTTTGAAAATAGGTTGCTAAGAGACATTGATTTTAAGGAGCAATTAGATAAAGGCAGATTAGATAAACAGCTTTAAAGGTTTTTGGTATTGGTGATCATGCTACTGGGTCAGAAGATGGAGTCTAAAACATCTGGTAACTGGGTTTTTTCTTTGATAAAAGGTTAATTTTAGTTCTGAATGTAGATGACTGGTAGTGGAATACATTGTAGAGAAGCAGGGGAAAAAATGATGTAGTGCTCCTTATATGAAGAGAGGAAAACTGTGCCCAAGAACTTAGACGTTTTGGGAAATTCCAGTGATGCTGTAACAAGGTTTCCCCACTTGCTTTCTGGTCTTCTTGCCCTGCGTTTCTGTTCTGACATTAACAGACAAGTGTTTGAAAATGCAGTTAGGACAGAAGGCGGCAATTCTCAATTTCATATAACACAGATTGCATTATTTACAAAAACATGTAAAAACGTTCCCTTTTAAAGATTTTTCTTTAAAAGGGAATCCTATGGAAGAGAGGTAGGGAGTGTTTTCTGCTGAACTGTTCCCTAAAATTGCTTGTCCCAGGACCAAGTCTAAATGTATGTGGTTACCTCACAGAGAGGATAATTGTGAAACAAACATGACCAACCGCAGTAGTTTTGCCTACTTTGAAAAGAATACAATGCTGTACTGGAACAATTCATGGTGTTTGAAATGCATGATATTATAGCATCAGCTGATAACCAAGAGCATGTTTTAATCACGTTTCGTTTTTTGGCACTGAATGGAATTCTTAGACTACAGAATCTCATTATTACAGTTAAAGGCAAGCAAAGTGAGAGAATAAAGACAGAGGTTGGGATTGTCACCAATACCTCTGTACTAAATATGCCATGGTTGATACCGAGTGAAACCACACCTACAACCTACTTATATTTTGCCTTTGCCCATAAGGCTTTTTATGGTATATCTGGTGGTTTAGACCATTCTCTGTGGGCTATTAACTGGAAGGGAGAAGCCAGTTTGGAGCAGCTGCTCACCATCTTCCAGATTGTGCCAGAAGTTCACCAGCGGTTACAATGCTGTTGTCTGTCACTCCCAGGGAGGTAATAATCATTTCAAAGCCAGGCTTACGGCCATCAGACGCTGTAATTATCAGTGACCATTATGGCTGCTGTTAATACTGGTGGCAGAGAAGATTGTTTCAGCCCTGAATGTTTATCAACTTCCTCCCTGTGAAATCACAGGCCTCTCTACGGCAGTATCAACAGTAATATCAGTAGCAGCTGGCGGTGATTTTCTTTTCTCGCTGTGGCTTCCAGGGCCCACCCCACCCAAGGCATGGTGGAGAAGCTCAGCGCATGGATGAGTTTGCAGGCAGCCATGTGAAACAGCAACCAGCAGAGGAGAGAGGGGTTTTCCTCGGAGAGCCCTGTCAGTCAGACTGAAATTTCAGCTAATTGCGATTTAAAGTTCAAGCCTCTGCAACTGTTTGCTGCCTAAAGAAATCTGCTGTCATTTTTGGAGTCTGTGCATACAATTAGGCATGTAATTGAACTCCCTTTTGTGTGCACTGGATCTGGGACTTTCCAGTTCCTCTACATGACAACACTGGCTGTGTTTTATAATACAGCAATCTTAATTCAGTACAATAACCTTCAACCCTCATATAGCAAAATAAGGAAGAAAAAAAAAAAAAAAGAAAAAAAAAAAAAAAAAGAAATTGAAGAATAATCTAGTTTTACAATTACTAGCAGGGAAACTCAAACAACCACACTGATTCAAAGTAAAAATAACAAAGAAGACCTGAACTTTACTTACATTTGCAGTTTGAGAAATATATTGATTTGCTTTTTTTCTTTCTTTCCTTTTGTTGATGACCGAACTAGATTAAGTAGCTGGAAACTCTAACTGACTTGACTGTGTTGTGTCTTTGCCCATCCCCTGCCTGCCCTGCCCCCCTCCCCACAAAAAAAAAAAAAAAAAAAAAAAAAAAAAAGAAAACCTCAGACATGCAGCAGCTGTGGTAAAACTTCCGTCTCTGTCTCTGCTAATGATCCGGTTCCAGCAGGAACGTGAGATGGTTGTAAAAGAGGGTGCCAGGGTACAGGCGGGCAGCTGGCAGGGCAGAGGGCATTAGACAGTGATCATCAGTTATACAGCTAATGTCTGTTTTAGTAAGTACCTGTTTTTGTAAATAAGAATCTGCCCTTGCTGAGCATATAATACTTAAAAATCTGCTGTGACATAGCTTTTGTTGATTACAGATGTCTCACCATGGCAGCGAGTTAGCAAGGCCCACAGTGAAACAGGTTCTCAGAAGTATATTTCCCTAGGGGGCTTTTTTATTGTTATTTTTGTTAATGCATAAGTGTCTGTAAAGCAGCAGGGTGTGGTGTGTGTGGGTAGATGTGATGAATGGCTTCTTGCAGCCTTCCCATGCAGAAGCGAGAGGTGAACTGGTGCTCAGCACGTGGTCCCTGGCCAGCCAGGACCCTGTGGGCAGATGTGAGCGAGCTCGGTCGGGCAGCAAGCAGGCTAGCAGCCAGCTGGGACTCTGAAAGTTGAGCACCAGCCCCAGGCTGGCAGCCACTCAGAGAATGCATCTTGCTGCCGGGGAGGCACATCAGCTTGGGACTGGTATCACACCCACCATCGCAGTGCGACTCAAGAGTTTTCAAAGGGCAGGCAGAGCCCGCCCGCCCACCCCAAATGGGCCAAGCAAGCTGGCAACTGCTCCTTCTACAGCATGCAAACCTAGTAGTTTAGAAGTGCCTTAGGACTTGTGGTGGTGGCAGCGATTAGTCGTTTACCTACCCTCTGCCATCTTGCCATCTTCCGCTGCTGGGGAGCGTGGAGGCGAGGTGGTGATGCAGTGTGGCTGTGCGAGTGGCAGCGAGGTCTCCTGGCTCCAACTGAGAGCTCTGGGGGAAGCTTCTGTGCAGGGAACACTAAACAGTTAACTTGGAAGCTTCAAGGAAAAGTAGTTTTTGCCAATTATAAAGAAACATGATTCATTAATGATGAAGAAACTGAGGGTGAGGCCTGAGCTCATTTCACGGTTTGCTTATACTTGCTTCCCTGTTCTTCCTCCTCCTGCTTGATTAGGCATCCTCCATTAATATCCTGTCCCTTTTCCATTGTTTTCTCAGGCGTGTAAGTGTAGAGAAAAAGCCCTTTTTTGCTAATGAGTCCCTAGATTTATAAATGTTGTTGTTTTTATTGTTCTCTGTTCCTGAATATTGCTTATGAGCAAATTTGACATATAGGAATATTTAAAACACAGAAATTAAATAACATGTATTCTGTTCAAGTCAAGTCTTCATTCAAGTTCTCATTCTCCAGTAGCAGTCCCACTAAAATCAGATTTTAATCAACTTTTTTGTCCATTGTTCTGATAGTTTTATCCTGTTTACTTGTGTGTATGCTGTTCATATACACATGAAAGACTGGCAGCTATTTTCACTGCAATAACATTTGGTTCCTGATGTAGTTTTCTTAAAAAAAATTAAAAAAGGTTGTATTCAGGATTGGTCTATTTCTGATACGGGATGTTTGAAGTAGTTTGGCAAATGAGAACTGATCTAAGTCTTTCATCCTACTGTCAAACTGAACACCTATTTTGGTTCCTGAACTTTAAAATTGATTTAATAATTAATTGAAGAATGATGCCTTAAATCCACTCACGTTTCATTCCTGGTTGAAGCAAAACTTCCTAGTAATAACTATCATTTATCTTCTTGAGCTTATGAGGTATTTGTACATAAGGGCTTGATACTCTGGGAAAGATGAGTGCAAAGAGACACAAAATGACCCAGCAAGAGGAGGAGCTAAGAACAGACCCACTGTCTTTAACTTGAGGCTGGGCAACCTGCCCATGATGCCATAAGGCCATTTAAACAGAAGGCTACAGGTCCAGAGAAGTTTAACTGTCACTGTGTGGCAACCAGCTGTCTCCAGTTGTTAGCCAGGTGTATCTTGTATATGTTCACATCTTCTTTTGAACTTTTTCTCTTTCTCCCACCTACTTTCCATTCCATACACATTAATCCATCTCCATCTCTTTGTAACATTTGGCTGAAGCAATCTGATAAATTTAGACTCCTGTCAGCCTGTGTCTGTGATAGCAGGTTAAATCCATTTAATCCAGTAAAACTTCTATTCAGCAGCTTAGTCATTCTTGAGCAAAATGAAACATGGAGACCAAGTTCTTCCAAGAGGCAGGCCTCAGAGAAGACTCAAACAAGCAGAAAATTTTCTTGTTCATGTTTTTACAATTTCTTTTTATTTCAGCCATCTCTGCTGGCAAGTCTGACTTGCTGTCATTGAGTTCAGCATGAGGCTAA
The DNA here is from genome assembly GCF_009819795.1 of Aythya fuligula. Classification (NCBI taxonomy): domain Eukaryota; kingdom Metazoa; phylum Chordata; class Aves; order Anseriformes; family Anatidae; genus Aythya; species Aythya fuligula. The sequence continues at coordinate 48,958,392 of NC_045563.1, forward strand.
TAGGGCAGGAGCATCCACTGACTTCCGAAGAGTGGTAATAACAAATTATCACTCTTATTTTGCAATAGCAAGAGTCACTTTGCCTTCTTGGGAAGAGAAAAAGCACAACATTTTTCTAGCACAGAAAATAAAAATGTTTTGCTTGAAATATTGAGCTCTAAACTCTTAAACTTCTCTTTTCCAGAACATAACCAATTCATTTTATAGCCTATAGAGAACAGATACTTGGTGGGTTTAGTTCATAACTGAATGGCACAGCTAAGGTATAAACTGGCAGCCATCAAATTCACAGTTCTTGTATGTAAAGCAGTAACAGGCAGACAGTGTGAGCATGTGAGACACCTTCCCATGGTGACTGACTGGGGAGAAGTTTCTTTCCTGCTTTCGTGGCTTGCCACAGAAAGCCCTGAATCCATTTGCTCACTGCTGTGGTGTAAAATGTTGCAAAGCTTTTCTCAGACTGTGTATGATGACTTTTGTGTCTCCTAATATTTCCATTAGATCAGTCCCATTCATTCATTCCTTTTTTTTTTTTTTTCTTTTTTTCTTTTTTTTTTTCCTGGCTGCTTGCTGGATAGGAAATGATTGTGGCAGTTCTGCTTTATTTTCTCCTTCTCATTGGCCTGCCAAGTCTCACACATTATCTAGTAATGATGCAGTTGGTGTTCATCCTGAATAGAGCCAGCATTCACTGGCTTTTAAGACAGTGAAATAATCTTATGCCATCATGGAAGAGTAAGGTCAGCCCAGTCATTCACTTTTTTCAGAGAAAATACAGGCATAAGTGTTAGACAGCGTTTTCTGTCTGTGTGGGTTCTAGAGAAAAGCCCAGTCATCCAGTTCTCCAGAAGGTGGCATATCCTGAGACTTGGAGACTATTGAGATCAATGACGGCATGCAAATTTATTTCCTGTTAACCCTTTGCCGAGATTATATTTCTGTCTCAGCAGTTCATATAACAAGTAGTTTGTGTTTCTGGACTTTGAGATGCTTTTTTTCTTTAGATCTTTTACATTTCCTAGGGACACCTGTTCCTATATATGCCAATGGGGCCCAACACTATGGTAAACTAGAAAAGAGTACACAATACATGTATGTTACTCACAGACCAATGCAAGACTGGTAAAATGTTGGTAAATTGGTAAAATTCCTTAGGAACTTTTCTTTGCTGAGCAAAAGAGGAAAAGTCCAAAAACCTCTCTATTTGGTTAGGTTACCCTTCAAAATAAAAGAGATGCAATGTTATTTTCTTCAGCTGCTTCTTTGTTGTCACAATCCTATTTAGATATACAGCATAGCTACAGCATTGAAAGTCTTGGGCCCAGCAAAGGTTATATGCCTATAAGAGTATATATAACCTGTGAAAGTGTTTCCTGATAACATCTACTTAATGTTACAAAACTACATCCTCAAAGCTTCAGGGGAGCATTAATAACACAATGCAGTGTTCTCTTAACATATGCTACAGCAACTTAGACATTTGAACTGGACATCAAGATGCCTAAGAAGTACTCCTTCTGTTTGTCATTTGCTGGATTGTTTCTGGCTCTGTAAAAGAGGAACCTGAATTCTTCTTGAAAGAGAACTTGAATGCTTACGCTTTCTCAATGTATTACGTTAGAAACAGGTGGAGTCTCTGATGAAATTTAGTTCCATGTAGTCATCTTTTTCTTGCATTACATGCAGTTTACATACATGTTACAACATTTGGTCTAGAGGGGGTAGCTCTCTCATCTGATGCATTTTATCAGTACAATCAGTACAGGTGGAATCAGGCTCAATATGTTTAAATTACCAGATAACTTGAAATTTCAAGTTTGAGTATATTGTTATTCAACAGAATAAAGATAACCTTAGCTAGTGAGAAACAAGTGAACTGACAAATATAAAAGCTAGCTCCATTTTTTTTTTTATTTTTTTATTTTTTTTTTGGCTTTTGGAAGTCAGTGATTTTACCCCCACATTACAAGTAAGCAAACTGAGAGAAAGCAAGTAAGTTACCCAGCAATGTAACTGGAATTAAAACATTTTTTCCTAAGTCCCAATGTTGTGCTTCATCAACACAACTAGTGTTCTTTTGCTTGAATTTCAGAAAGCAACTATGATTTCATATACAAGGCTATTTCAGCTGAAGTAAGCATTTTTATTATTCATACAAAAAAAAAAAAAAAAAAAAAAAAAGGAAAAAAAAGTCCTCCTGCAAAAGTTCTTCTACTGATGCAAAAGTTTACAAGAGTACAGGGGACTGGAACATTTTCTGGAAAGCTGGCATCTTAAAAACAGGAAACTCCTCAGTTACTGACCGTTTAGTAATCTGAGCCTAGCTATGCAATCCTTACTGCAGTTGAACAACCCATGTAAGAAAATGCTCCTGCCTGTGTTACGTTATGAGCAAGAGCTAAGTGTTTTTCTAATTTATGAAGCATCCGACTTTATAACCCATTTTTTGCAGACCTGCAATGAGTTTATTAACAGTATCAGTCAGACACTTTACTGACTTTATTACTGGTACTCAGTGTTCAGGTCATATCACTTTATCAGCACACTTCACAATCATATTGCTATTGGCTCACAGGAAATTCAGGTGTGAGAAGTGCAAGACAACTTATTAACAACTTTTTTTTTTTTTTTTTCTTTTCACCAAGAAAACCCTACCACAATACAAATATAGCCACGGTTACAGCTATAGCAACATGTTCATGTCCTAATGTAAGGCTGTCTTTTGCTTTTCAGTTTACTGGATTGGCACCTTAAACTGATTGCTAAGCACCCAGTATCTCCCATCCTTTCAGAAAAAAAAAATAGTTTTAAGACTCGGCAGAATTAGCAGTATTTTAGGAAATGGTATAGTAAGGTGTGCCTAAGAGACTTTCGCACTATTCAAGAAAGACAAATGGGATCTGTGCACAATGACTGGTAGCATATCATCTGTAAAAGTGTTTCCACTCTACATCAGCTACTTCTATTATTCCTGAGAGATCTCTGCTTTGTGTAAAGAACTTCCCTCTTTTATTTTTTGCTAGTACATGATGACATCTCCTCACTTCTCTTTTCAGAGTTCTTACTGGCTTCCTTTCCTTTTTATCTCAGTCTAAGCTTCCTGGTCTCAATGATCTGGTAATAATGGGTCACACAAGAACAGCTGTTTGCTTTGTCTAATATGTATGGTTTCTTTTGCTTCAAGAATGTAAGCAGTTTCATTGGAAAAAAATAAAATAATAATAATAATAAAAAAATCATGCTACCTATCTAGGGTTTTCTATTTATAAAGATGGCTTATGCCCAATTTGCTGTTTGAATTGACTCTTGCTCAGAGTGAATGCTTTCTACTGTCAAGAAACTTATAGCACATAAATTGAGGTATGTCACTTTATCATTTGCAGTTCAAAGATTGATTTCATTTTGCATCTTTTCTTAAAATACAGCTATATTTCATTAAAACAGAAGATTATTAGAACCCATTAACATCACAGCAAAGTCACTGGCTTCACAATCATTCCAGCACTTCTGGAAGACAATAGTGCTTCACTGCTTGAGGATTATTGCATGCAAACAGTAGTGCATTGCTCTCACATACCTAAATGTGTTTAGGATTTAATGTAATATTTGAATTCACATAAGACTGAGGCCACACTGCTAATACTTCTTTCCAATTCTTCCCTTATGCGTGCAAATCCTTACTGCTTCCTATGAATTTTTAAGTTAAAATATCTGGGGAAAATAAAAAAGTATGAAAGATATATGAGACCTAAGGCATATAGTTATTCTTTCCATATTGGCAATAGCCACAACATTATGTACATACTAATGTTAATTGGAAACATTAGAAATTAAACATAACTTTTTCCTTAACCAATTATAAAAAGATTCCAAACTAGGACTGTGCAAAGAACTGTAAGAAATTTAACTGAACATGGGATACAAAGAACCTGCATGCATCTTAAGAAAATTTCTTGCGCTTTGGTATTTTCAGTGTAAGTCAAGATTTCAAGATTGTTGAAACTAGCATACAGATGGGTAGAGCTATACGGAGTGCAGAAAATGGCAACATTTTGCCACCAAAAATTCCGGTAGAGGCTTCCTGCTAGCCTAGGCATTCTGGCTACAGGCTGTGTGATCACTGCCCTCCTAGTGTTGGAAGTGGAGGGAGCAATGGGTGTGACAGAGTTCTTTTCTGTGCGAGGAGGCTACACTGATTTAAGTACATTTAACTTTCCCACCGACTTGCATAGACTCCAGAAAAGATTTGATTAAGCTGATGGTTTTAATCATTGCATGTACTTATATAAAGTGATCGTTTCCAAAACTGACTTCTTGTTTGAATCATACTTAATGCAGATCCCAAACCAAGTCTTTCTGACAAGGAAAATCTTGGGCTTTTTCACTTGGTCTGTCCTAATGATTCCAGAGGTAAATTTCACAGTCTTCAGGAATTGCAAAGGAAATGTGCATTTCATTAACTTTTTTTCAATAATGTGTAGTATGCTTTCCAGTGCTCCTAAAAGTAACATTGTTGCCATCCCTCTATTGAAAAAAAACCGCATAGTTTGGTGTTTATGTTTTCATGGAGAGGGACACACTAGGATCAAACAACTGTACATCTCTGAAACTGCAGTAGCTTGTACACATAGCTGGATATTCTTCTTTCATCTTTCATGATAGCCTTTGAATTAAGCTCTGCTAAATCTTCAGGTTTCTTCCATGATCTGTTCCATAGAGAACTCTTTCTTCCAAGTTTCTTTCTTTCCTTTTTCATATCCAGCATTTCTGATCTCTTCAAAACATAGCATTTGTAAGATCTTGTGCATACAACAAACAGAGAACAACACTGTTAACAGAACTTACCCAAAATCCCACTGTGGAAGAAAGCAGGGTTTCAATCTAACATCACAAAGGGAGACAGCTTCTTTTTGCCAACCATTGATTCAGATAAGTAGCTTTCTTCAGTTTTTGTTCATGATTTAATTATAATTCAGCAGTTAATTGGGTTATAAATAGCTGGTCACAAACTCATCCAGTAATTTGTTAGGACAATGACTGTTCCAATGAACACAAGTATCAGTGCTTATGACTCTTGCATATTCTCCAGACCTTGGAAATGCAGATGATACCATATCTTATTTGGCTTTTTTTTTTTTTTTTTTTTTTTTTTTTTTTTTAATGGCAAGTATTCAGAAGTATGGGTTTCTAACTGCAAAGCTATGTACTAAAATGACTCCTTTTTTTTTTTTCTTTTTCTTTTTAATTGGAGAAATCTGAATCTAGTATGAGTCATTAAAACATCCGCTACGTTGGAAGTTTCAGTTCTCCAGTTTCAGTCTCCAGTGAGATCTTGGTCAAGTTCAGTGGACTGCTGTCCAATATTTTAACCAATATGCAATTAAGATCTAAACTGTTTAAAGTGCTACTTTGCATTATTCTGTAAGGCACTTCTTTGCAAATTTGTACAAGAAACTTGTGTAAAAAAGTTATTTTATCTCTCTCTTTTTTTTTTTTCATAATTTTCCCTGAAATTTAAGTGGGGATGTGAAAGAAACTGTGTATGAAGTCATCTGCATTGTGAGGAATGTACCGATAAGTACTCCTCTTTGGGCAGTTTTCTCTCCTGCTTGGGTCATTTGTCCTCCGACATCTTACCTTGTGAGGCATATTCTAAGCATCTCTATTTTTTTTAGTGTGCAAAGATGACTAACATTATTTTTTTGTTAACTGGCTGGCTTTCAGAGCTTTCAAAAAGATTCTTGAGGTTCCTTTCACTGTTGTTTCCTTGTGAAGTGGCCTTGTTAAAGTCAATAGATGTTTTACTTCTTATTCAAAGCCTTTTTTTTCCTCTTTTCAGTTTTGATCATTGCTTGCTTTTCTGTAATGAACTTACTGTAAGACTGAACATAAAACATTGAGAATATTCAATAGAAATTTTGTTTACTTAAGCTTTTTTTTTTTTTTTTTTAAGTTTATAAATTGTTTACCAGGAAATTGAAGTTTTTCAATGTCACATGAATAATAGTTTCAAATCACACCTGGTATTATTATTGAGTAACATGCTGCCAAATGACAAAATCTGTCATTTATTGGACTTGCTGATCTGTTGTCTGATTTTGTATGAATTTCTTGTCTAAATAACCACAAATGTTAAATCAGGCATCCTGTGACTTCTCAAAGCTTAGATAGAAGCTGACTGCAAAACTTGCAAGCACGCAATAAAACAACAATGTAATAGTTCTTTGCTCTTACAGTGTTCTTTATCAGTCAATCTTAAATTGCTTTATTAAGGAGGTTAGTTTCAAACTGAGGTAAAGAGAGATGAATTGGCTTACGTGTCTTATATCTGCAGGTAGATGACAGTGCAGGGAATAGATATAAGACACTTTGAGCTTCAGGTTGGGGATCTGTCTTCTGAGCAACACTGCATCTCACCTGTTTTTATCCCAAATGACTAAACAATTTGCTTTCAGTCAAACAATAAAGATCAGACTCCAACTATTATTCACCAGCTCTAGTTTCATACACATTTCTTCACCTGGATTGCATGGAATCAGTCCCAACTGATTTGCTTCACAGTCCTTGTTACTCAGCCTTTGGGGTTAGACTACTCATTGTACAGCCTGAAGCATTCCTAGTATCGACAATGATGATTATGTTTTCATCATCTCAAGGGGGGCATATCTGATAACTGTCTAATTCCAGGACTATGATTTCACTGCCTGCAATTTTTCCATTGAGGTGCTGCACAGCTGTACTATGTTCCAGTGGAGTTTGAACACTTTCAGACCACTGTTGGGTAAAACTATTACAAAAAGAATAATATTAATGTCAGCAGCAAGGAAGTTTATCGTAAGTGATGACACTGGATAGGCTCACTCAGGATGTTTACCAGAGCAACAGTTGCCAAGCAGATGAAGCATGTTTGGAAGATGCATTAGCAGACTTTTCCTTCCTGCAGCAGATGCAGAAGAATGAAACATATTTCTTGTACTTACTTGCATTTTGAGTGACTCTATGAATACTTGATTTATTAATAGTGCCACTCCCCCTCCATTTTTATAAAGATAAATTAGTAGCCAGGAAAAGTATCAGATTAATGTACAGATGATCTCTGCCTATCAGTAAACAAATACAGAAACAATGATTTTATGCCTGGTAGGTACATTCATAAAGGCGAACAACTTAGAGGGAAGCCAAGAGATTGAGCTCTGTTCCACATCTCATTTCCAGTGTGTACTTACTGAAGTAACACTGAAATATATAGAACACTTTTTATCATCTGGTAGAGAAGGGAGATCCTCCTACTGCCATTCATCCCACTTCAGCTACTGCTACTGTCAATTTCCCTGCCACATCTCTCCTTATTATTTTTCATTTCATTTCAGAGATCCACCTAAGCCCATTTGGCTCACAGGGTTAGCATGGTTATGTTTTTTATTTTTTTTATTTTTTATTTTTTTTTACATAGTTAACAATATACAGGGATGTGAGGAAGCTACCATCTTATTTGCCCTTTCAGCCAAAATTACTAGGTGCCCAAATATAACTGCATAGTAGAAACAGTTTTGGCACAACTTCAAAGAAAGGTCTGATTTTATACCTCTGCATCTATGGAGAGACATCTTCACTTTCTTGTCACCACACCCAGCTATTAAGAGCATGTTGTCTCTATTTTCAGCAGGCAGCCCTTGCAGCATGCAGGTAAATTCCTTTTAAAGTGTTTTCCTGGACTTTGTTGCCTTTAAAAAGCCAGCTGTGCAGAGAATTTTTTTTTAATATCAGCAATCTGTTAAAGATGCAGCTGTGATTTTTTTCTCTCCAATGATCTTTTCGAGGTTCAGAACTTTTTCATATACCAAACTGAAATGAAAATAAGAAAAAAAAAAAAAAAAAAAAAAACCTACAGGGAATTTTTGGATGGCGTTCCTTAAATCATCTACTTGTATTGAAAACAGTAAACATTTAAATTATTTTTTCTGAAATTGCTTTAATTTTGTTTTAGTTTGTGCAAACTAATTAATAAGTTCAAAATGAGAGACAGTTTCAAACTGAAAAACAAATCTTTTGTTGTTGTTGTTGTTGTTAAATGTCCACAAAGGATACTTAGAAAACACAAGGTATGGTTTATTCATACTGAATCTAAAAAAGGAATTTCCTATAAATCATTTTAGGTTTCACAACTTGGCAATACCCCAAGGAAAGTATTTCATCTGACAACTCCCAAGAATCTGTAAATTACTTTCACCTTATGCCAGCCATTATTTGGAGAAGCTTTGCTTATTAGGTGGCTTATTTCCAAGTTTGTTTCTCTGCTTTCTGTAGAGAATGGTGGCTAGCAGAGCAAGCGTATCACAGCTGGGAGAAATGAAAAACATTACCCAGCCATGCTACATGACATGCATGTTGCCTGACCATTTGCACTTTTTTTTTGAGATGGTAAAGTGCTGCAACCTCACAAACACGTTCACTTTACTCACATGGATCCTGCAGAATTTGACTTCTAAATTTTGATCAGTGTGTAGTCGTGCCAGTTCAGAGTCATATTTTCCCAGTACAGCTTTCCTTTCCCCATCAAGCCCTGAGGGACTCAGGTATAGGTGTGTTTTAATGATGTCGACACGTGTATATTAGTGACTGGGGCTGGGACTAATGAATCATTTTACATAACCTACCAAACAGCTATCCAGTGGTTTTCAGCAGTACTGACCTGGGCTTTAGTCCAATTTTTGACAAAAAGGTGGAAGCCTCTGTATGCTATTAGAGTTGACTGGGCTGTGAATTGCTTTAGCGAATGGTTTTGCTAACAGACTCTAAGGAGATGGTGGAATACTCAGCAAATAACCATTCCATCCAGGCCAGTTTGTATCTTAGTGTGTTAGGTAATCCTGAACACTATTTTTGTACATTCAAGTTCTCACAGTGGCCCAAATGGCAGTAGTTGTGCTATCTTAGTATTTCTGCAGATAAACCGTCTTTGCTTCTGAAATGTTTCAAAATTACTGCAACATTAGTTTTTGCATACAGTATTCTGATTTAGCCATGAAGTAGTTTTCCTGAGAAACGTTTTAAAAAAGCAAACTTCAGCTGGAGATAAATCTGAACTGAAAACTGAGATCTGAATTGACCAAACCTCCACAAATGTTAGGACTCATATCGTCCAATTTGTAGATTTATTTGGAGAGGAACAGAAATTACCAGGAGCCCTTTTTAAAAGTATTTTAATCTGTTTCTGAAATGCCACTTTCCTCTAATTCATTACCAGCATTAAAACAGGTGTTAATATTAAAAATGTAATTCTCAGCGCTAAGCTAGTTTTTTGTTCCTTTTTAGAAGTAAGTGTCAGTACAAGATTAAACAATCCATAAGGAAGCATTGACCCATCTATATCTTTCTGGAGTTTGAAATCTGTTTAATAAATTTAGAACAAAGCTCTTACAACAAACTAAGAGTAAAACCTATATAAGCAAACAGAGAAAGAAGCTATCTGCACCTTCAAAACCCTTGTTCTGTCCTGTTTTCAGCCTCAGTTTCTCACATCCTGGTGGCCTATCAATCATCTTGAACCACAAACTAAAAAGGAAAATCCCCATAAGAACAGTGCATTAACATTTCCTGGTTGCCATGCACAAATAAAATACACACTGTGGTTTTACCAAGAAATCTGTTAACAACCTTTTTTTTTTTTTTTTTTTTTAAACATAAGACAGCATCCACCTTGAGAATTAAACCATTAAACCACTAGCTATTCTTCTGAAAGCAATGTAAAGCAGAGAGCAGTGCAAGAACCATCCACACATCAGATCAAAAATCTTTATGGAAAAGTGACTCCAATGGGAAGAGTTGACATGAGTCAGCATTACTCATTGTGAGTAAAGGTTACAGAACCAGGGTGGAATTGGAAGCTGCACCTGGCTTCTTACTGTGACAGCTTCTAACAAGTCTTTGGTGTTAATAAACATGTGTAACTCATGATTTCATGAAGGGACAATGCTCTTCAGTCTTAGCCAGTTCTGTCACATCAGTGGGCCTTAGCTATCAAACTGTGGAACTGGGTCTAGTGATTGTAGCTAAAAGCATTATCTGAGCCTGGTTTAGATAAAGGAATGTCAATAGAATTGAAAAGTTTACTGAAGAAGAACTTGCAGTTGCTTTCTGATTATCTATGAATGACCAAAAAAAAAAAAAAAAAAAAAAAAAAAAAAAAAAAAGGAAAGAAAGGCAAAAGAAGAGCTGGAGAGAAAGGCAGAGCGTCAGAAATCCCAGGAAAGTCAGGGAGAAATTACCTGTATGATAAAGTTTTCCATGCTTATAAAATTGAGTGCAGGCTTAGGGGCATTCCACAGTTTGGGGTTGAGTCAGCCAAGTCTCATGGTCTGGATAAGATTAATGATCATGACAATTCAGGCATGTTTAGTCTTTTTTCCTTTTTTAAGAGCTATTATTAAACAATATTGTCTTTCAGCTGCAGCAAATCATGAGGATGTCAGGGACAGATCATGGCCTGTCTGCTCTCCAAGCCTGCCAGCTATAAGAGGGGGCAGGAGGGAAGCTCTGGGTACTGGTTGTGATAATGCTGTGAGTCCACTCTGAATCAGCTCCTTTGAAACTTCAGACAGGGTGAAGGGATCTGTAGCAGCCTGGTACACACAATGTGTTTTGCATTAGATGTTGAAACAGAAAAAATAGAAAGAAAAACATTTTTTTTTTCCATAGCTGCATTAAGGCCAAATAGGTAGCAGTAGCATAAAAGTAATGGATTTGAACGTTTTCAATCTATATGGAAAAGTGGGACATGTTTTGATTTGCATTTGGTAATCATGTTTCTTCCCAAACTCAAAATTAGACCATAAGCCTCAGCAGGGGAGAAAGAATTTAAGGTGTTAATTTAATTTAGGCCCTGTGTTTTATTTTTAATAAATTTTGTATCAATGTAACGAGAAATATTTTCTAAGGGTCCAAGCTGACTGGAAATTAAAATACAGGAGGATCATGTCAGAACTCTGGAGTATGGTTTTTGGGTTCCCAGTATAGCTCTGGTCAGTGTTCTCTGCATCTGTATTTTGCCATTTGTAAAATGTGGTCATTACTGCCTTCATAGAGGAAATGCTGGATTTATGCAATTTGTTGAGACTATGAAACATTATGTGAGTTTTAGGTACTACTGTAGTCCTTTTCTCACACTGACTGTTTCACAAACAGAAGTGCCTATACTGCAAAAGTGTTATAAACACTTGTAATAGCAGGTTTGGAGATGTAGTCAAAATACAAACAATCAAAGCGCTCTCTCCACACTACTTTAGGGCAAAGTGCCAGTTAATTGGATGGCCTCGAAACCAGTTTTGCAAATCGGATTGCCACGTCTCCCCGGTGTTTCCGGGCCAGCCACGTGACCTCATGTGCTGCATGTGTATGGCTTCCTGGGAGCTTGGTCCTTCTGCATGTTTGTGCAGTGCAGATGGTCAGCGCACGTGCAATGCATCTGGTGCTTCCCAGAAGTGTCCCAGTGTACAGGATGTACACTGTTGAGCTAGGCTCAGCATTTCCATGGAAAACATACATGTGCATAGCTGTAGCCTCCAAGTAGTTCCATTAACTTATTTTTGTAAGTAATCCTATTTATTCTTAGCAGTTGAAGTTTAAGGAATCAGCTGCCTAAAAAATGGGATTCCCACCATGACTGGATCTCTGGGTGGTAACAGGACATATATTCTAATGTTTTAAAGTCCTAAATAGGCTGAGGTTTGATGACAGCTGAATCTAATTCCCTTTAAACAAAAGTGAATTTCACTTCATATTTCAGTGAAACTGGGATGAGTTGCAAGACTCAAATGCAACCCAAAGCAAGCATATGTGGTAATCTGCTTTCATAGTGAAAGTTCTTCAGAAACGAGCCCAACGTTATTGGAAGAAAGATTGATGTTCCAAAAAAAACTTGTTCCCAAATCACTGAACTTGTTACTTTTAATTAATTTAATAAGTCTTTGTGATGTGACCCCTGAATGTAACATTGTCTTAGGCTTCACAGAGTATGCTTATTTATTAGGAAACATAGGCCTGCCTTGTTCTACAGGGGCAAGAGCAACATGAAGGGAAAAGTAAAGAGAAGACCTTTCCTTGCCTGGGTCATTTATGCTGAATACAGCTGCTGAGTGGACAGCTTCCAAAATAATGTAAGGCTTTGAATCACGAACATTCAGAGCCAAAGTAGAAGTCACTCGTGGCAGCTGTGAGAGCAGCTCCATTGCATAGCAGTTACGGGCCACATACTCCTTCACGTAGTTAGTTCTTATGTTGTTGTAAGAAGATGTCTGTTGGGATCTACAATGGGAATGTTTGTTGACATTCTGTCTGTTGATCTACAATGTGAACGTCTGTTTGTGACTTACAGGTATACATATTGATGGCTTTAGAGCATGTTGTGTGTGTCCGAGTCCAGTAATTGCAGAAACATTGTCACTCCTTCTTAATTTATCTGTGGGAACTTGCTGATGCTATCACTCTATGTTAATCCACTGACTTCTCTTCTGACTGTGAAATTCAGACTTGTTGCAAGATATGAAGTTCTCTGGAGGAAAAAATACATATTTGTTAGCCTCCTCTGCCTTCTGTACTGGCCGCTCATTGTTGCCTTCAAAGCCTTCTATGACAAGGCTGTCATCAGTGAAATTTTAATAAAACTACTTTTATATGTAGAGAAGACTCCAAGGAGACCTTATACTGGTCTTCCAGTACCTAAAGTGGGTCTACAAGAAAGCTGGAGAGGGTCTCTTTATCGGGGTGTGTAGTGATAGGATAAGGAATATTGATTTTAAGAGGATAGATTTAGCTTAGATATAATGAATAAATTAATTACTGAGAGTGTGGTGAGGCACTGGCACAGGTTGTCCAGAGAAGCTGTGGATTCCCCATCCTTGGAGGTGCTCAAGGCCAGGTTGGATGGGACTTTGAGCAACCAGGTCTAATGGAAGGTGTCTCTGCCCATGGCAGGGCGGGGTGGAACTAGATGATCTTTAAGGTTCCTTGCAACCCAAACCATTCTATGATTTTATGGTTCTATTTCTCCCTGGAAGAAAACAGCTGTGTCAAAATGAAGACATTTTGAGAAAATATGTTAGTCTTGCATAAATTGTATAAAATTAAAAATTGTGTCCTCTTGGTATTTTGGGATAACATGATTAAAAAAAAAAAAAACAAAAACAAACAAACAAAAAACTATTAAGAACTGTAATCAACAAGATGTTAAGCAGCTATGCAATGTATATCAATTTTGTTCACATGAAATTCTTTTGTCAGCTTAAATAATTGCATGGGAATGAAGTAGGACTGACTAGTATTGTTGACACTGAAATGTGGAAATACATTTTTGTGGAAATACCGTCCAACTAATGATAAGGATTAATTCTATTGTAACAGTAAAGGCCCTTAAGATTTGATGCACAGCTTTTGAGTTCCTTTGGATGAGTAGTCAGCAATACTATTGGACTCCTACTTATCTTGTGAATAATGGTCTTCTCTTCTGATATGCTGTACAGTCTGGATCTAATCTGCTGTTTCATCTCCTTGATTGCTTCCTGTTACCTGTGGAAAGGAACATTCCTTGCAGTTTACAACTGTGGTGAATATACAGGAGCACTGAGTAGATACACCGTAGATAGAATAACCTCAGTTTGCCAGTGAACAAAAGCAATTGAAGGAAGAGTGCACACCTTGATTATTATCATTGGCTTTCACATCTTTTCTATAGAAGAAAATAGACCATCAAGCAAAAATGATGTTAGGAAAGTTGCTTGTTATTCACATAGAATGTGTCAATGCAAATTTGCATGAATTGCATTTTGGGTGTTTTAGGAAAGTAGTTATTATATGGCATCTTTTATTTGAAATAGAAGAGACAGACACCTCCTTTAAATATTTGAAGACTGGTCTATTTCCCCTTTCTTGCACGTGGAGTTCCCATTAAGATTAAGATAAAAATGAGTCATGCTCCTCTCTTCACTACAAATAATAGGCTGCTCCTATCAAGCATGCTTTGCAGTTGTTCTAGTCAGGAGTTGCTACCACGCTTTTCTCTTGAGGGAAAGGTGGGGCAGGAGTAAAGTTAATTCACATTGCTTTGAAGCATCCTGTTCTTTCCCCAGTTTCTATCCCACATTATTATTATTAACTCTTTCTTAGCTGTTCCTTTTTTTTTTTTATAAAAAAAAGACAATAAACAGATGTTTATATCGTCTCTCATTTTACTCAGGCAGACTTTGCTCAGATTATACAGTCATTCCCACTTTACTTGTTGCACTGTGTAGGCGGCATCTTTCCAACATAGAGATGAACGGATTGCGATCACCTCATAGCCTCTAGACCTTATGCCTTTCATTCAGTGCCTGTAGTGAATTGAATGAAATGCTCCCCTCCCACATGCTTTGCATGTACAGCAGCTTGCTCAGGGTCCCAGGGTGAAGGCCAGGAAACAAATTGTAAAATGTAACTATGGCACCTACATTTTATTTTATTTTATTTTATTTTATTTTATTTTATTTTATTTTATTTTATTTTATTTTATTTTATTTTATTTTATTTTATTTTATTTTATTTTATTTTATCCATTATATTTATCCTCATAATGTTCAGCATTATACACTTGCTTCCATGTGCAAACTTGTAAAGTATTATTTAATTAAAATCCATCCAAGACATCTTTTATTATTAAAGATGCTGCGGTACATATTGAAATTGTGACAGGTTGATAGTAATATGTTTGTATATGTATGATAGTAATATGTTTGCATGCAAGAGTGAGTTCCAAGTGCATCAAAAGAAAGCCTTTCAAAATGGAGGGAAATACTGTCAAAACTGAAGATCAGGGAGCAAATAGTTCATCCAGATGATGAGTACTCAAAGGTTCTCTATATGCTGACTGAATAGAAAGAGTTTGAAATTTGTCTTTCAGGGGGTATTTGATAGCATGATGTTCTAGTTTAGAATATGTGTGCAGCTCACCTAGGTTTCATATCAGGCAGATCCAGTAGTACCAAACCAGTGCAAGCTTTTCTCTTTTGTCTAGCTAATAATAAGGACTAGCTTTAACCAGTTCTGAAATTGTGGATTGACATATTAATTTGAAAGTATTCGTTGTGAAAGGATCACAATGAGAAGATTAAGGATGTTTGTGATCATAAAGGCTCTGACTATACCACCATTTCATCTTTAAATAATTCTGTATTGAACAAAATATTATAAAATTCTTTTGAATATAAGTAAATTTTGCAGTAATGTGGCTTCAAAGACTTTCACAACATATTTGTATCTTCTGCACAATTATAGTTGATTATAAGGTAAAAGTTTAAGCTACCTCAAAAAACATGTAATCCTTTTTTTCTTGCCTTTTTTGCTTTGGTTTGGTTTTGTCTTGTTTTGTTTTGGTCATGTGTCTGAGCCCAAAGAGGGAAATATAGAGAAGGTGATTTAATGTGCTAGCTCTCTTTCTGAATGAATTACTAGCTGCTGCTTGTTACTGGTTTGCACTGAAAGCACTATACATGTACTTGAAAATAAATCATTTTCAGGTCTTCAGTGAAGCAGCAACTTCAACAATTAGTAATTTATTTATTTTTTTCTTTCAATAACAGAATTCAGTGTAAGTTGCAGATATAGAGGAGTTTTTCATGTGGAGAAAAATGGTCGCTACAGTCTCACACGAACTGAAGCAGCTGACCTTTGCAGAGCTCTCAATAGTACCTTGTCAACACTAGAACAGTTGGAAAAAGCTCATGAACTTGGATTTGAAACTTGCAGGTAAAGAAACTATGAAAAATAATGTATCGTGTCTGTTTGTTTATCCGTCCATCCATCCATTCATCCATCCATCTATCCAGTGTAATAACTACAGTTGATTTCATTCTAGTTGCTAATTACATGTCCATATCAGTCCTGAAGTAAGTTATATTATGTAACAAGCAAAACATCTTTGTGAATGTGTGTGCTTGCCCTGGGTCCCGTAATAAGTCCTTGACTGCATATTGTTTTTGCCATCTTGAAGAAATCATAACTTTCTACAGATAAAATCTAAAGATAACTAAAGATTGAGATTATAATAAATTAATAAGGATGGTGTTCAGATCATACTGTACCACTGACTAGTACATGCAATATATTTATGATTTTTAATGACCTGATGTAGGGTCAAAAACTGCAGATCGTATATGCGGTATAGGAAACTCTGTCTTGTCAAGCAACACTAAAAAACATCAAATCAGTAGTGTGGGGAGTGAACTGCTGACTTGCAGTGAAAAACTGGTGATGGTGTTAGTGGTGCATTCTTGTAATTTGTGTATAGATAAGTTTTGGTAGAGAGACAAAAACTACCGCCCAAACCACCCCACATACACACACACAAACCGATGTCAAGTGATTTAAATACCCTCTCTAATTAATGATTTGTAGGGAAACAAATGTGGATAATATGGACTCCTCAGTTTAGCAAAATATACACCTAGAGATTGGAAGTTGATCATAGATAATTTTTGACTCAAAAAATGAAGTGAACACTAGTATAACAACACTAGTACTAGTCAAAGATAATAATTTTTGGCTGAAACAACTTGTAAAGGTTGTAATTGATTCTTTGTCTAACATAAACACCATCAAGATTCAATATTTTTTCCTAGGGATGCCATCTAGTTCAATCTAGTAACCAAGTCAGGACAGTCCTGAGGTCCGTAAATAGGTCAGAGTAGAAGACCAAGTGATTTTGCTGTACAAAATATGTAATACATTACTATGCAAGTCATCCTAAACAAATGCAGAAGAAAGACTGAATTCAGGAGTTGTAAATTTGAAGTGGGTTTTAACTTACATCCTTGAATTTGTCCCTGAGAAGTAGCTGTAGTGTCAATACTGGTTGCTATTGTTTCATGTGAACTATTTCACTTCAGTTTAGTCAGTAGTGTTTTACTTTTTTAATTCCTAATGCATGAATGTTCCTTCCTTTTGATTTACAAATTCATGAGATTTAAATAAAGCTCCTTCAAATTAGTACTATCCATATCAATTAATTTGTTTGACTATCACAGGTCTTTGAAAATATAAGAATAAATGTCATGCATTGCCATTAATAATGGTATATGGCACATTTATTTTCACTAGGGTTATGTCCTGCACTATGGAGAAAGATGTGAACTGTAGTACCAGGGAACAATGGATGGAAAAATCCTGAGGATGAATATGTTTAAAGAGTCTTCCACCATAAGTGGGAATGTAGTTTAAAACACTGCCAAATACAGACTAGAGACAGTTGTTTACTGTGAGGGAAAAGTCCTGGATAATGTGGTAGGCAAGTTCATTCTTTAACATTGTCACACGTACTCAGTACTTTGAAATGTCCATCACTACCCCACGTGTAGAGACAAAACATCAAATCCCAACTAAAGCCTATTGTTAGGGATCTCTAGTGCTGGCATTGTAAATATTCTGCAAAGCAGAAAGCCTTTCCTGAAGTTAAAATGTAAACTTAATTGAAGAAAGGAGTAAAATGTAAAAAATGCAGCAGGGAGCTGTAGTTTTTCATTAATGATTGAATTTCTCTCTACTTCACAGCTTAGCAGAGGACAGATTTGGACATGTAAGGCATGTAGGTTCTTCCCTCCCTCCCTTCCAGCCAGCCAGCCCACCCTCTTACTTTCATTTGCTGATCCTGTTTTAGAAGTCCTTGTCATTATGACTAGACTCTTATCAAGCTTGAGTTGGAGAGAAAAAATAAACTGCACATAATAGCCAAAATACGTGTGGAATGGTGAGTGAGTAAGGTGAATCAACAGACCGTAAGAGAAGAAGGTGATTAATAGATTATACAGTGTCAACATCACAAGCTCAGTTGGAAGTGTAAGTGAAGTAGTTTATAATTCCACCTACTATAGAATTTTAGAACTGCAAGCATCTGCACATTAGGCATGCAACTGGAATGGTGCTCCCAACTTCAAAAGGACTGCCAAGCTATGAAATATATTTCTTCCGATAATTGTATGTCTTAATAAGTAAAACAAAAAGCAAACCAAATCCCAGTTTTGTTACTCTATCACCCCTCCCAGCTAAATACATTGGAATTAAACAGGTGTTGCAGGATTGCAAAATAGTACTAATGCATTGTGCTTTATGAAGCTCTGTTAACCACAGTCTTTGCTGAAATGTGTGAGCTCTGTACACAGTAGCCACATTGTTCCACTGAAAGAAACAGTAAGAATATGTGGATGAATGACTTGTATCTGAATATTTTCCTAAGGTATCTGCTTTATAGAAAGAAGAGTGTGTCATTCTCTAAATTTAATCAGATTCTATAAAATTGAGCCCCAAATATTTATGTGTGAAATGGCACTGATCAGTATGTTATGCTCAAATTAATCAAAATGTGACTCCGTGAAGGAAAACAAACAAACAACAACAACAACAACAAACAGCCAGTCTTTAGTGTCAGGTGATACACCCTCCCAACAAATAAAAAGTTCACTTAACTTTCCAGTCCCTCACTTTCAATGCCTTGCTCTGGAACCAATCATCCTAGCTAGTGAGATCCTTAATTAAAAGCAGATGAAAATGTCTTATTGGTAACTTCTTCATATTACAGATATCTTGAGCATTTATGTTGTCTGCTATAGCATATAATGTGGTGTGTTTTCCTCTGTACTTCCCAGGTACGGTTTTGTAGTGGGGTATATTGTTATCCCACGAATCAATCCCTATCATCTTTGTGCAGCAAATCATACTGGAATTTATAAACTTTCAGCAAATACAACAGGCCGTTATGATGCGTATTGTTACAATGCAACAGGTATGTATATGTTTTATGATGTATTTTAGATATATATCAAATTACAGTAATATATGTAACTCCTAAGGTACTCAGAAGAGGTCTTTTATATTAAATATCATCTGATCTTCAGCTGAGAAGAAATACATTTTGCCAGCCTCCAGAAGTGCATCTATAATACCAGCAATGAATTTGACCCATTTGGTCATTAGTGTTTCTCCAACTAAACAATTTGCTGCCTTGGGGACTAACTTAATAGCTTCACAACAGCTCATTACAACTATTTCGTGCAGTGAAACTCCCAACGGTGAATCTAAAAGATCCCAAAATCTACTAAAGGATTTAATAAGAGTGTACAGCAGGCTACAGTGACAAGGTATAGGGCTTGGTCAGACAAGCATGCTGACCAACGCCTTTTGTAGTACTTTCTGTCTTGCTCCTCCTTTGTTCCTCCCATGTCCCCTTAATCCTTACAATTTCTACAAATTCTGAAAAGCTAGGAGCTGGTGAGGATCATGGTTCTCATTTTCAGTGTATGCAATGGCTCTGGCAAATGATGTTCAGACATTAGGCAGTTAGGTGGTGATGCAGCCAAGAAGCAGACTGAAGATTCTGAACTTTGTAACAGTTGGAAATATTTGATCATATTATTAGGAAAATGTAGATAATCTTGTGGCAGATGCTGAAAACAGTATTTCAAGATAAAATCTGGATTAACTTCAAGTGTCTTGAATTTCAGTAAACATTTCCAATGTAAACAGACAGATCATACAGAGCTCAAAGCAAAACTCAGTGATGATCTAAATGACAGCGACATTCTTAGATTTTGTCCTTGGTGGTCATATCATTAAAAGCCATCTCTGCATTGGCATAGTGTTAGGTGAATCACCAGCCTGTGCCATCCAGGGTGGCTCTTTAGTGTCCATCCCTACTGGAGCTTTATAAACACTTCCAAGTATTATCCCCTTCTGGCACTACAAGCAGGAGGTCACACAGTGGCCCCAAGCCTGGCACAGAAGACCACCAGGGTGAACAGAGCTCACCAGACTAGGGCACACTCTGCCTGTGCAGAACCCCCATAGAAGGGATGCAGTCCTTCTAGCTATACAGGGTTAGAGCTGCCATGACGTTAGGGCTGTGTGTATTGAAATGGCAGAGTAAGGCTATTTTCATGGACATTGATTGCAACTATTTTCTAGAACGGGTATGGAAAAAGGGAATGTCATGGTTAGCTGAGAAAGCAATCTGTAGTGCCCCAGCTGGGAAAGATCAGAAGGAACATAGGTAGATCAGTGAATGAACTTCAATTTGGAAATTGTTTTTAAATGTCCAGATTTCAAGATATCTTTCTGTGATTATGTATAGTTGTGGAAATTTTCTGGGAAGTTTTCTGGACTGCCAGATGAGGAATCAAACCAAATGTCATCATCTTCAACTCTAGCTAAAAACATAATGCTTAGAAAAGGACAAAGTGATTTTTAGGAGTATTGGAGAAGTTTTCTAGATAATTCATTTTGATACATCTTTGAATCTAAATTATGTTGGTATACACTATACTTTTTCTCAATTCTCTTAAATTAATATTTTCTCTTTTTCCTTCTTTTTCAGAAACAAGGGACAAAGCATGCGAGCCAATTGAAAGAATAGACACTTCTTTTCTCAGTAATCAGAGTGAAATAGGTACTGTATTGATTAGAAAGATTTGCAATTTGTTTTATTTTCAGGATGATTAATTTAATACTAATGATTAAAATATTAATTATATTAATGATATTAATTATTTAAAGCATTAATATTACTTAACTTTAAATTTGTATTAATTTTAATTAATAAACTAATATTAATCCACAACTGTTTCTCTGTATTTTTTTGGTTCTAGGAATTAAGCTATCATAACTGAAATACAGCTATATAGCTCCTGGGTATTAACAACTGCCTAATATTCTCTTTCCTATAGTCATTGACAATGAAGATGGCTCACGTTATAATGCAGATGGCACACGTCATAGTGGAGACTCCTCAACCTCAGGTGCGGATGATGAAAATGTAGGTAGTGGATCATCACATGACACAACTCCAGTGGATACCTCCATCAGAAGATCCAGTCCCTCGTATTATGGAAGTGTTACTCCAGTCTCACATCTGTCAGATCATTCTTCTGGAGGAGGTGAAAAGGAGTTTCCTGTCACAAATTCTGGTAAGGATGGTGGGTTGCAACTATACCCTCTTTAAAACAACAAAGTGAAGAATTACCTAGCTACGTAAATGATATCAGGTAGGAATAGGAAGCACTGTCTCTAGTTTGTATCACTGGGAAGGGAAAGGAGAAAGGTGTGTCTCTGGGGTCAGGGGGAGGGGGAAGAGGAAAAAGAAAAAAAGAAATAAAGCTTTCTGAATTTCTACTACAGTAGATTACAGAATGCACAGAGTGATAAAATTGTCAAATTATATGTTATTAATACCTTCTTATTTTAGTTGATAAAGTCAAATTTTAATTTCCTGAAACCTTACCAAATACAAATGCCATACTCATTGCTAGGGCATTCAGCACAGTGACAAATCAGTGAATTGGGGTACCTTGCCAGTATTTTGCTTTCTTGTGAAGGTGATTTTTATTGTATTTCATCTTTTATATTCTGTGTGTAGCTGAAATTATCAGAGGTCTAAAGGACTAGCTCCACTGAACCTAAGGGATAGAAACAGAGTTCATCCTCTAAGTGCAGTGATGTGTTACTGTGTGACTTCTGACTTTCTTTCAAATCACCAATAATTTAACAGTGAAATATAGCAGGGAAAAAAAGGCAAAAATAAAAAAATAAAAAAAAAAGGGAGAAACACCTTATGCTTTTTTGTCCATATAATTCACATCATGAAAGATAATTACTAACATTCTATTCCTGAGCAATTAGGATCAGATTCATTCCCTCAGGTGTATGCCATGTAGTTCAATTGCTTGCCATGACAATCCTTACCAACTCTGCTAACATTCAGGGTTTAGTTTTTTGGACTAAAACTCTGAATATTGCTCAGTAGAAAGGGGAGTATAATTAATGTCACTTCTTGCTCTGGGTTCCTTGTACCGTCAGATGATACACAGGTACAGTTAGAGCTTGAACAACATGAAGAGATCATTGCCAGATGTTTCATTACCACTATAATATATGCTCCTCTTGAAATAATCTATTTTGGTGTTAATCTTGCTGTGTTAGTAAATAAAGATATTTGGGGTTGAATTGTGTGAAGAACCTCCTCTATATCTTTCTTCTCCCTTGTGCTAATAAAAGAAGGAATGAAGTTTGCAATATAGAATAATTGATATAGTTGTGAGTAATGAGTTGCAGAGCAGATAATGAAATAGTAATCTTTCATCCATCATTATACAGATGATGAAATTTCTCCTACATCAACTGATATCTCTTCGGTAACAGGATTTGATGATTTCGCCAAAGAAGATGATGAATGGCATCGTGGAAGTACTAGTAAGATTTATGCATTATAATAACTACATCAGTTATAGATTGTATTAAAACTGCTTTCTTCTTTCAGCAGGGCTTTCTGGTAAGTGGTGAAATATACATTTTCTCCAATTTTGGAAAGACATTGAAAGACCTACTTTAATGACTGATTAATTTAGAAATAAATTTCACTTTCTGGTGAAGTTATTTATTTGCTTATTTAAAGAGATAAAGGGAGCCAAAACATTTGCTTTTTCTTTTCTTCAGTGTTTATACATGCACTCTGAAAGACTGCTGTTTGGCTTATTCTGTGTTTCCCACTGCCTTTTTATTACACATATTTATGAGGTACCACAAATCAGTGTAACAAATTATCACTCAAAGTCACATTGTTCCTACCTCAGAGTTAGAAAATGACATTGTCATCAATTTGTGGTAATAGTACATCTGTGATTCTAATATTCTTATGGTTGTGAAAGTGGATAATCCATGTCAAAACCATGGCCTCACTCACCTAAACAATGCTATAAGTGGTAGGTCCAGTTGCTAACCCACTTGTGTAATGCTAAAATTAATTTTGTTCTTGGTGGTGGCAAGGTGCACAAGAACAATTTTGAGCCTGTGATGTCTCTGCAGGCTTTGAAGGCTCAGAAGAACATTAGTCAATTTCTGGGCTGAGTGGGAAAAACTGATGTGATGCTTTTATTGAATATGTGGTGCACAGCAGCTACAGCAAACAAAAACCTTTTGAAGTAATCTTATTTTTTCTTAAAATGGAACTGTACATGTATTTGCTCGATGTCTTGAGTTTGAAGTAATATAGATCTTTGCAACCAGCCAAAACAGGGAGAAAAAAAAAAAAAAAAAAAGGACATAGAAGAACATTTGAATTTCACAGAGAAGATCTATAGAGGCATGATGGAAGGTTGTTGGAAGGTTGTAGTCAAAAACAATAGAAATGAAAGTTTCTTCCTGCCAACATTTTTTTTCCCACCAGAGAAGCACATGATAGTGATGAGTTTGCTTGGTTTTTTTGGGGGTGTTGACAGGTAGTCAAATGGTCTATGCAACTTGGAGGGTCAGTGTCCTAGTTACTGTATTTAAAAATCACAGCATAGTGTAAGAATTATTATGTATTATGTATTGCAGTTAGCAAAAGCTTTACTAAAATACAAAAATCATTCAACAAAACATCTCATCACAGAATATGAGAAGTTTAATAACACCTCTAAATATAAATGGAAAAAAAAAAAAAAAAAGACATATATGTATCAGCATGATTTTTCCCCAAACTTTGAAAGCAAGTAGACAATTTTCTAAGTTTTGTTTCTAGTGTGAGTTTTTGCTTCAGAGTATTGCCTGAAAGGGAAAAAAAATCCCATCTGGTAACAGTGGGGAGTTTGTCTCATTGACACTAATGGTGATTTCACATTTATTCGCCTTTGTATGCTTGTGTGACTTAATGCTTGCCTGTACAGATGTTTATTCACCCACTGCAAAAGACTGTGCATTGTTTCTAGGCAGCATTCTAGGTATCTGGTTTTGCTTTTACTACTTGATTTATCAAATATATTGATTCTAAACATTTATGTCCCTACCTGCTGCTAACAGTTCCCTATCATGGGCATGGTATTCTAAAGAAAAACTAGAGGTGTTTAACATTTAAAAAGATTGAATTAAGTACAGAGATATGTAATAAAACTATCAATGCTGATATATCTATATTACAGAAGTGATAGCATTGGCATGATTGTTTATTGGGGCTGGCAGATTGATTTTCTAGTGGAAAAAAAAAGGGGGAGGGGGAGGGTATGAAAGTACTGCACCTGAGATTTTCTGATAGCTTCAGCTATTGCTTAGCAACATCACTTTAAAACCAAACAGATTCATTTTGTTTAATGTTACTGTACAATAAGCGAATGAGTAATTTAGCACTTTTTTCACAAGTTAAATATATGCTACCTATCTCCAAGAGAAGTCATAAAATACTCTATATCATAGGAGAAAGTTACAAGAAGAACAAACAAAAAGAGAAATTAAAGTCATGCCCCAGTGTCTAGTATTTACGTTGTGCAACATTTCAGGCTCATTGGAATATCCTGGCAGGAACTTAATATCCTGGAGAAAAACCCCACTGGCAAGAAAGTAGAAAATTAAGAAGCAAGTAAAAAAACTTCATCCCACTAGGCATATATCTTCAGATAGATAGGTAAAAGTTTACCTGTCTAACTCTATAGTGTATGAATGTTAGACACAAAACCAGTGGCTATCCATCTATACTACACCTTGTTTGTAAACTTAAAGTCTGGTGAAAAGATGCCTACTTTGATCAAAATAAGTCATTGCTATGGGCCTGAAGTAAGCAATTGTTACATCTCCTTGTTTTTCACATTACCATTTCATTATTGTTCTGACTGAGCATTATTGGCAATGTTCTCCATCAAGTTCACAGTCCAGATTAATACACTGCAAGCACTTTGCCACTGACGTTCTTTATCTCTAAACTGAAACAATCTTCTATTTGTTGCTAACAAGTTATGATTCATCTCCAGATGTGCCATGGATCAGATATCATAAAATTCTGTAGCTGATATGAGTTACTTCCCTGAGTTATCAGAGCTAGTTACTCAAACAATAACTGCGGCTGCTTTTGTTCATCCATCTACAGTAGACACTCCCATGCTGTAGTGGATTTTTTTTTTATTTGGTTTGGAGCATTCTCTAAAAAATGTCATTATTGGGAAGAAAAAAAAAATCTTATGTCGATACTTTGGCTGATTTGATAGGAAAGCATCTGCATTAGTATTTTATATATGGAAGGAAGCCATGTAGCCATATTCAAGCATATACATATTCAAGTAACTATGTTCCTAATGCTTGCTATGGAGAGCAGGTAGAGGTGAGAATTTTGCTGTGATTACAAGAAGTCAGATGACAATTCAAGGCAAAGTTTAATAGATGTAGAGATAAATAATAGTGATGCTTCTATTGAATGTTCTCTAAAAACACACTCAACTTTGGTTCATCCATAAGAATGGATGCCAGAACAACAACAAAAATATCTAGTCCCTCTAGTTCAAGAATGTGAATTTGGATGTTTCTAGAAATAATAACACCTAGATAGGAGTCAGATGATTGCTAATAAATATTTATTCGTTTGACATCTGTGACATAATTTCAGTATGCAATCTCCCCTGACACATTTTAATAGCAGCTTTTCTTCCTGAAATAAACAGTGGATTCATCTCTTGAGATGTGCTAAAGACAGAAGATTCTCAGTCTATCATGTTCACCAGTAAGAAATGGAAGACATCTTAAAGAATGATATCAGACACTCTTTTCTCTATAAAATCATGTGTTAATTCCTCAGTATAATCTGAAGTTTAAGAGGTACCAGAGTCCTGCAGCTCTGCTCTTCAGTTATTTTCTTGTTAACAATTTTTTGATATTATCATTTTGATCATTTTTGTGCCCCAAATCTGAGACCATTATTTATTTATTTCTTGATGTTCTGTTGCTCAGAGATCAGATTTTGAATGTCCAAGTCTCTGATTCTGAAAAACAAGCAAACCATCCTCTCCTTCTGCTCCCATCTGCACCTGTATTCAGAGTTTGAATTTTGTATCTAAAAATTGCCTCATTTCTGTGGGAATGCCTTCTTTGGTAAAGGAGGTTTGATGGCTTGGTGTAGAATAGAAATAATAAAAAAAATAGAAAAAAAAAATAGGGTAGTATTTTGAAGAAGATTTTGCTTTTTTTTTTCATTCGATATGTGTATGACTTAAAACACAGCTCATATTGTAAGCTTTCTCTTTCAGTTTATTGCTGAATAATGTTATTAGGAGGGAGAAAGGTTAAGTTATCAGCTGGCTTGCTTGAGAGATTTCATTCTTGGTGTGCATGACCTCATTAGCTCTGTATGCATTTTGTCAAAATATTAGGACATATATCACATACAGTGCATATTTTGACCTGTTGCAGCTATTAAACCTATGCAGAATTCATTGACTTTGCTGGACTATCAGAGCTAGTTACATAATCTTATACTTTAGTAGAATGATTCAATCTTCTCTTACGCTAATATATATATATATATATATATATATATTTACTACTGTAGGAATGTAATGATACCACAGGTTCATACATTCCCTTTCCACTCACATTTATCTCAGTGGCATGAGCATGTTCAGGGTGCTGGTGCTGGTGGACTTTGATGGAGGAAATATGCCTCTCAAGAAATAACAAATTCTTGGTTCAATGAACCATATCCTAACAGCTCCGGAGCCTCATCATGTTCACCTGGAGAAAACTACCACCCAAACCTGGTGGAATCCATTTTCAAATGAGTGGTGGTGGTCAAATCCCAGAGAGAAGACACAAGAACCCACCCAGACAACAAGGGGTAAAGAGCATTATGCTAAGAGGGTGCTTTGTTTAAGGGCTGAATAACCATAGTTCTAAGGCAGAAAGATGGAGAAGCATTAAATGGAGGGGGTTTTCAATTGGAAGTTCTTTTCTGCTTTTTATTGCAATGTGTTGGAGAGAGAAAAGTGAAGTACAGGGCTCTGCCTGGTTGACTGTAGGTATGGTAGCAACAGAGCACTTGTTCAGATCAGTCATGAGTTGCATATCTCAGAGGTGTGAATGCGTGAGCCATTTAGTAAACGATGTACTCAAGTCTTTCACTTTTAATTTTTGAAAATACTTTAGATGCAGATTGTTTCAATGAGGAAGACTTATGAGAGAAAGGAAGAGAATATTTTCCAGTCAGTACCCTATGTTTACTCGGGTACAATGAGCCAGAGCTCAGTTACTTCATTGCTTACATAGGGCACTGCAGTGTAGATAACAGACTATGTTAGGGTGGCTTCAGCAGGGCCAAGGCAGGGTGATGGATCTCTCCTGTGGGAGGAAGAACCAGTAGGAGATACAGTCCGTGGCAAGCACGGTGCTGTTCAGCCTCCACAGTGGCTGAGGGCTGCGTGCAGGGGAGACAGCAAAGCATAACTGCTGCCAGCAGAAGGCCTTGCGGGTTAGAGCTTCATGGCAGATTTAACATCACCACAGCAGATGTGACCTCAAGCGGCAACGGTTCGGATGACGAAGACTCTTCAGAGGAGACGACTTACCCTACGGTGTTTCCAGGATGGGATATAAGTGTGGCCAAGAAAGAGTATGCTCCAAGTACTAGTAAGGAACTTCCCTTCTCTTTGGATGTCTTGATTTTGGGTTTGGGGTTTTGGGTTTTTGGCTTTGAGTGTTTGTTTTTTCTTATTTTTTTTCCCTTTTCTACCCAATGATCCTCTTCCTTCACCAAACGAGTATCGTGTAAAGGAGTAGCTGCTCTTCTGATTGGCTCTTGTTTCAGAGATCTTTCCTGTGCCACAGAAAAAGCTGATTTTTGAACTTGTGAGGTTCCAATCCTTAGAAGGAACTTATAGAATCATAGAATCATAGAATATCCTGAGTTGGAAGGGACCTTTAAGGATCATCAAGTCCAACTCTTGACACCGCACAGGTCTACCCAAAAGTTCAGACCATGTGACTAAGTGCACAATCCAATCTCTTCTTAAATTCAGACAGGCTCGGTGCAGTGACCGCTTCCCTGGGGAGCCTGTTCCAGTGTGCAACCACCCTCTCTGTGAAGAACCCCCTCCTGATGTCAAGCCTAAATTTCCCCTTAACTTCTTCCAGTACTGCTGGAATTTATATCTTGTTTTCACATACATTGGATTTCTGGGCTTCCTGTGTGGGTCTTTGTGTCCCGAGGAAAAATTCTTTTTTGGAGGGAAATTCCAGCCTCTACACATGATGCTCAAGTAGTTATGTTTGCATGCATATACCTATTTGGCCTGCCTTGCACAGCGAAGGAAAAGAGTGTAAGCCCTGTAATTTCTCTAGGGGAAAATCTATTTCCATCCTTAAATGTCTGTCACAAGCTATGGGTCAATACTATTTGAAATGCTATGTTCTGAGAAAAAGTTGTGCAGGGGTAACATAACAGAGGTAAAGCTGTGTCTCTGCAATGTGCTGATGCCTTCCTCAGAAGTGTTTCTGGTGTACATCTTACTGATTCCAGCTGGCTACGAGGAGTGCATGTGTCTTTCAAGCAGAATGGCCATTCTTCTGAGCCCAGGTCTCTGGCAGCGTTGGCTTCACAGGGTTGTCAGAGGAAGCAAAGGCAAAACTAATGGGTGTGCTTGTTTCTGGGTATCCTTTCTACCTGTCGTGGATGCTTCTATCACCTTTTGTGCCTGATTTTGTGTCAAGTCTTGGTGGATGTTCCGTGTGCTGGAAGTTACCTCGGCCTATCTGTTCTCTCTTGCTGGCACAGCCTGTGAGGAACTCATTAACCTCGTAGAACAGCAAGAACAGATCCACGGGGCTTTGCGATGACTCCTCTCAAGGGACTGTGTTCTGTCCTGGGACTGCCACTAGTTCTTTCATCTGGCTAAGTGTCTTAGGAATGTAATGATACCACAGGTTCATACATTCCCTTTCCACTCACATCCATCTCAGTGGCATGAGCATGTTCAGGGTGCTGGTGCTGGTGGACTCGACTTTGATGAAGGAAATGTGCCTCTCAAGAAATAACAAGTTCCTTGTTCAATGAACCATGTCCTAACAGCTCCGGGGCCTCATCATGTTCACCTGGAGAAAACTACCACCCAAACCTGGTGGAATCCATTTTCAAATGAGTGGTGGTGGTCAAATCCCAGAGAGAAGACACAAGAACCCACCCAGACAACAAGGGGTAAAGAGCATTATGCTAAGAGGGTGCTTTGTTTAAGGGCTGAATAACCATAGTTCCAAGGCAGAAAGCTGGCGAAGCATTAAATGGAGGGGGTTTTCAATCAACTGTACATGTTTCTGGTTTTCTGTATTATGTGTTTGAGGAGTGAAAACCTACATATTGGTCTCTTTCTGAGTCTGTACTTTTGGTAGTGGCAGAGGACACTGTTTCACCTGAGGCTAGCAAATATACTGAGTAGGTAGTACACCTCTGGAAAGGAAAAGAGTTGAATTTTGAAGATCAGTTAGGTAGTTTCAAACAATGGCAGAGTTGAAAAAATATATATATTTGTTGATATAGAATGGAAAGAATATGCTTTACTGAATAGAAAATGAATGACATACTATTTCATAAACTACTTACAGTGTTATTAGAATAGTGCTTATAAAAGTGGGAAATGCCTGTGAAAAAAAGGAAGAGACAATAAAAGATATCTCTGGTTATACCAAAAAATAGACTCAATGGGAAATGTTTTAATTTTTATTGACTTACTGTTTTTATTAAGCAATGAAAGCTGTGTAAAAAAAAAAAAAAAAGTATGAAGCATTAATTTAATTCTAAAAAGATATCATTCATATGATCCCAAATCTCTCTTGATTAAAATTTACTAAAATTATCAAAATTGTTAGTCCTTAACTTTGATAAGACATGTAAGGGATCAGTTAGTGCTGTGACCCTCCATAGGGCACTGCAGTGTAGATAACAGACTACGTTAGGGTGGCTTCAGCAGGGCCAAGGCAGGGTGATGGATCTCTCCTGTGGGAGGAAGAACCAGTAGGAGATACAGTCCGTGGCAAGCACGGTGCTGTTCAGCCTCCACAGTGGCTGAGGGCTGCATGCAGGGGAGACAGCAAAGCATAACTGCTGCCAGCAGAAGGCCTTGCGGGTTAGAGCTTCATGGCAGATTTAACATCACCACAGCAGATGTGACCTCAAGCGGCAACGGTTCGGATGACGAAGACTCTTCAGAGGAGACGACTTACCCTACGGTGTTTCCAGGATGGGATATAAGTGTGGCCAAGAAAGAGTATGCTCCAAGTACTAGTAAGGAACTTCCCTTCTCTTTGGATGTCTTGATTTTGGGTTTGGGGTTTTGGGTTTTTGGCTTTGAGTGTTTGTTTTTTCTTATTTTTTTTCCCTTTTCTACCCAATGATCCTCTTCCTTCACCAAACGAGTATCGTGTAAAGGGGTAGCTGCTCTTCTGATTGGCTCTTGTTTCAGAGATCTTTCCTGTGCCACAGGAAAAGCTGATTCTTGAACTTGTGAGGTTCCAATCCTTAGAAGGAACTTCTTCCAGTACTGCTGGAATTTATATCTTGTTTTCACATACATTGGATTTCTGGGCTTCCTGTGTGGGTCTTTGTGTCCCGAGGAAAAATTCTTTTTTGGAGGGAAATTCCAGCCTCTACACATGATGCTCAAGTAGTTATGTTTGCATGCATATACCTATTTGGCCTGCCTTGCACAGCGAAGGAAAAGAGTGTAAGCCCTGTAATTTCTCTAGGGGAAAATCTATTTCCATCCTTAAATGTCTGTCACAAGCTATGGGTCAATACTATTTGAAATGCTATGTTCTGAGAAAAAGTTGTGCAGGGGTAACATAACAGAGGTAAAGCTGTGTCTCTGCAATGTGCTGATGCCTTCCTCAGAAGTGTTTCTGGTGTACATCTTACTGATTCCAGCTGGCTACGAGGAGTGCATGTGTCTTTCAAGCAGAATGGCCATTCTTCTGAGCCCAGGTCTCTGGCAGCGTTGGCTTCACAGGGTTGTCAGAGGAAGCAAAGGCAAAACTAATGGGTGTGCTTGTTTCTGGGTATCCTTTCTACCTGTCGTGGATGCTTCTATCACCTTTTGTGCCTGATTTTGTGTCAAGTCTTGGTGGATGTTCCGTGTGCTGGAAGTTACCTCGGCCTATCTGTTCTCTCTTGCTGGCACAGCCTGTGAGGAACTCATTAACCTCGTAGAACAGCAAGAACAGATCCACGGGGCTTTGCGATGACTCCTCTCAAGGGACTGTGTTCTGTCCTGGGACTGCCACTAGTTCTTTCATCTGGCTAAGTGTCTTAGGAATGTAATGATACCACAGGTTCATACATTCCCTTTCCACTCACATCCATCTCAGTGGCATGAGCATGTTCAGGGTGCTGGTGCTGGTGGACTCGACTTTGATGAAGGAAATGTGCCTCTCAAGAAATAACAAGTTCCTTGTTCAATGAACCATGTCCTAACAGCTCCGGGGCCTCATCATGTTCACCTGGAGAAAACTACCACCCAAACCTGGTGGAATCCATTTTCAAACGAGTGGTGGTGGTCAAATCCCAAAGAGAAGACACAAGAATGAGATAGGAGTCATTTTCTGCAATGACCCTCCATAGGGCACTGCAATATAGCTAACATCCTTGGTGGGGTGGCTTCAGCAGGGCCAAGGCAGGGTGATGGATCTCTCCTGTGGGAGGAAGAACCAGTAGGAGATACAGTCCGTGGCAAGCACGGTGCTGTTCAGCCTCCACAGTGGCTGAGGGCTGCGTGCAGGGGAGACAGCAAAGCATAATTGCTGCCAGCAGAAGGCCTTGCGGGTTAGGGCTTCATGGCAGATTTAACATCACCACAGCAGATGTGACCTCAAGCGGCAACGGTTCGGATGACGAAGACTCTTCAGAGGAGACGACTTACCCTACGGTGTTTCCAGGATGGGATATAAGTGTGGCCAAGAAAGAGTATGCTCCAAGTACTAGTAAGGAACTTCCCTTCTCTTTGGATGTGTGTTTTGTTTTTGTTTTTGTTTTTTCTTTTATGTAACAAATCTTATGTTCCTCCTCCTTTACTGCATGTATTTTGCCTAAAGAGTGGACACTCTTCTATCAAGTATTACTCATGAATGTTCCTTTTCCATTGGAAAAATCTTATAAGACCCATATTAGTTGAATAGATATCTGTTCTATCATTACTTAAAATTGACATCACAGTTTTATCCCAATTTGAACACATTCATTCATTCATTATCTTCCTGAAGGACATGCTTATCATTTTTCCCTTTTTTTTTTTTTTTTTTTTTTTTTGGTTTGGTTTGTAGGTGGGTGGGTTCAGGTACAGGAAACAATTTTAAAATAGTTCTGTTTTGTATTATTCATAATCTACATATGTGTCATGATTGAAATGTAATACAGAGCTTGAACACGATTCTTTGATATGTTTTCTTAGTAGATTTCTTGGCTTTTTGTAAGATGTTTGGCCACAATATGGGGATATCAAAGCCTAGGTTCTCATTTCATTAGGAAGTGCTACCACAC
The DNA here is from genome assembly GCF_009819795.1 of Aythya fuligula. Classification (NCBI taxonomy): domain Eukaryota; kingdom Metazoa; phylum Chordata; class Aves; order Anseriformes; family Anatidae; genus Aythya; species Aythya fuligula. The sequence continues at coordinate 48,990,715 of NC_045563.1, forward strand.
ACTCTCATGTTTGCCACCTTCTGCACTCTTCCCACACACTTTTCTAATATCATCCCTTTTTTTTTTTTTTTTTTTTTTTTGACCAAAAATATTTAGGCATGATCTAATACCACAACCGAAAGATTTACATAACCTTTTTCATAACCTTTTTTTCTTTCTTTCTTTTTTTTTTTTTTTCTGGTATGCATAGTACCACAGTGATGATCTGATAACTCTTTCTTAACTAAAAAGTCATCCAGAGCTAAAATAATTTTCTTTTAAAACCAGAAGATCTCCACATATGAGGTTTTGAAGCCAAACGCTGTGTTCAATGAAGCACCTAGTAGGTGCTACTTGGCCTCATAACCAGCGAATGTCCCCCACCCTCAGGCATTTCTGTTTCCTTTTTTTTTTTTCCCAGTATATATTTTGTCATTGATAACCATACTATATGGCTTTCATTCATTCAAATATAATAACTTGTTCCTTTTTTTTCTTCTTTTTGTAATTGAATGTAATTTAATATAATTTAAGCACATCTTAATGTCTTCTATTCTGTGCACTTGTGCACTCAGTAGTGTAAACAAATCTGTGCTTATAAGCATCTTACTTTTTTTTCTGAATGCAGTGGAGGATTTTTCTGTTTGATTTTCAGCAGTAGTCTTTGGTATTAGAAGAACATACAAAATGAGCAATTCAACTTGCTTAGGGATTTTTATCCTTTTGCCTACATTTTAGGTTTTTCTGGTATTAATTTCTTTAGCTTTTACTCTGCATTTTACTCTCTGACTTATTCCACATAGCATATAATGTTCAAAAAAACTCTATGGCCTAGTGGTGTCTGCATGTTCCCCAGGTGAAAATGTGTACAATCTCTGGTCATAGCTTCTTGTAGCAGTTTTATTTTACCAGTTCAATCATATTATAACTTTCTTGACTAATATTGGCTTTCTATTGGCAGTCATGGTGCTTTCAGATTTTTGCTGATTACTTCTGTTGAGCTCTGTGGATATTCTAACATGAATCTCAATACTTGAGTACTTAGCAAGCATGTTTTACATGTACTCAGGCATCTACTATATTCTTTAGTTAGAGCATTATTCTTCAAACTAGAATTTAAATGTCTGTAACTTCTGTAATAGCCTTGCACTACTTCTGCTGTACATTATTCTTCTATTGCTTTTCCCCCTTACTCTTGGGAAACTTTGCATCTGTCTGATACAAAGAATAAAACCTAGTGGTTTGATCTAAAGGGATTTGATAAGAAGAGTAGTGAGACTATGATCCATTTATGCATGAATTTCCATAATCCATTATCTTTATGGCACACAATAACAGTAAAGTAATAATGATAGACGTACAGCATGATCAGCATTGAATCCTCCATTGTCCTAACAGCTATGGACTTGCAACATGGAGTGCTTCTGGAAATCTCCACACAAGATCATTGGAACCCCTCTTATACAGATGAAGAGGAGCAATATCCTAGCTCTGCGGGCAGGGGTAAAGCAATTTAGCATTTCAGATAATAGTCAGATTTATGACATAATTCAATGAAATATAACTCACTTATGGTGCAGCTGATTATAATTCCTATACTATTAGCTTCAATTATACATTATTTGTGCTAGAGCCCTCAGAGGTGGCATCTGTAGCATTCATCTACCATTCCAAATCTATCTTTGACAACTGATTTTCATTACTTGCCACTTTTCCCCATGTCTCCAGGGTTTTTAAACTTGCACTGCCAGTAGTACAATAAAACCAAGCAGATTGCAATGTGTAACATTTTGGTGACCCAGCTTGGTGAGGAAAAAAAATTCCCTTTTTAACTACAAAATTCCTATCGTAAAATCTGAAGACAAAGAAGAGGAAGGGAGCTGGTGATTCAGAAACATAAAGGTTAGATTAATCATAACTTCTCGGTTAAATCAGGCCTCCTGAACAACGAGCTCTTGTCAGGTACAAATATGACAAAATTTAGTAGTAACCTCCTACTCTTTCCATTGTTTAGTACACATGTAAAACCATAAGGCTACTTACAGAAACATTTAGGGCAATATTTGAAAATTATGTAGGTGGAAAATCTGCAGATATAAAGCTTGGATCAATTTAAGTAAATTAATTAGTTTGGGATAATAAGATAATGCTGGTAGTATACATTTGGCAAAGTTAAAAAATTATCCAGCTGAAGTTAAACTGTGGTCTTCAAGATACAAAGGGCTCAGCCTAGGATCCGTTACTGCTAAGGATTCATTCTGAGTGGAAGAGTAAACATTACGTTCCTAACTGTGCTATGAAGGATAATACACTACCTCCAGACAAATGTGAACTTTTTCCTACCAGTGTTAGTGCCAGCAGCCAACTGTGCTGTTGAAAATGTTCTCACATTCTTCAAGCCTAAAAACCTCTGTGCGCAAAGGCCTATGGAATGCATTCTCCAGCTATTTTTGTTGTGTACACAAATAGTCTCCAGTAAAATTTTTTTTTAAAACATAGTTGAATATGAACTTCATTTTTGGCTATACCCTGTTAAAGTGAAGTGCAAAACTGAATAGCCGAAGGCACAGCTTTCTACAGCTGGATTAGGGGCTAGTCTTGTAATTGCATAAAATTAGATTGCACTGAAAATAAATATATTTCAGGTGGACTTGTGGAAAGCTTTCTTATCCTTCTGTAAAAACAGGCATTTTCTACTTACAGCAGTACTTCTTTGGATTTATATGATCTGCCTCCAATGGCTAGGTACAATTCTTTCTGATCCTGCGATTTTTGGGAGCACTGTAATGTTATCCAGGTGACACAGGGCAGAAGCTATAATCACCTAGAAAGAATTTCTGTGAAAAGTTTCTTTTAATTCTGAAGCATTGTTAAATTAGTTGTATTAATACACTTCTTAAGTTTAACATATAGACCTACTGGATGCAAATTCAGCACCAAATAGTACAGGATAATCTCTCTATATATTTGTTTTAATTACAAAAATAATGAATTACATTTGCAAGAATGATCTCCTTGTGAATATTTCATCATTTGAAATGTGAAGATATATATTCCTCCATTTCTGTTCTTCTAGGAAAATGCTTAGCATAGGTTTCTTTAGCAGGTGACTAAGTGCATATGTAACAGGTCCAATTCATTCTTTGCATCCTCTGGTAAAGGGTCTTTATTTTACCTTTCATGTATCCATGTATCACTCATGGAAATGTTTGCTACCTAATGCATTTTTTTTTAATTGGGTTCTAATATTCATCTTACTGTTACAAGTATTATTATTTTTATTTTATTTTATTTTTTGGCATATCTTTTTATAAGACTTCTACTGTTTATTAGAAAATCTCTTATGGTGGTGGTATTTCAGATGACTTCTGACTGCATTTTCTGCTGTGTAAACAGCAAATTCAACAGCAAGCAATTAATTTATTTTAGGTTTAATTATTACTGAGTTCAAAGCTAGTATGCGTTTCAACCTCAAATATACAAACCTATTTATTTTCTCCATCCGACTGAATATTCTTTCAGTCCCAGAAGGAATGACAATTTCCTTGGAGATAGAAATTCCTTGCCTTGCAATTGTGTAATTGGGATATTAACTCAAAAGAGAAAGTTCATCATCTCTTTCACTTTCATAAACCCAGAATCTGCAGACTCAACAGTTATGTTAGTATTAATAAATACGAAGTAGAGATGCAAGTTGGTGTTCCCTATGTGTTCTTCCACTGCTTTTCCTATAGCTTTTCTCTGCCATTGGTCATTGGGATACTAAATCTTCCTCTGTTCCTGGTGGAGCTTCTGTGTTCAAAATGAGCTTCGGTTTTCAAAGCAGCTTTGCTTCCTTTCATCTTTTACACCAAATGCAACAATTAAAAAAGAAAAGCAAAACAAAATCCAGCCTTACTGCGTAGACCATGAAGATAAGGATAATATGACTGGTGTTGGGTATTTTGATCATTATTGATTCAATCATCATCTTATCAGCACCAGTTACAAGTGAAAATGAAAAGCATCAAGGACCAACCCAACATCCACTGTTACACAGTGCTCATTCTGGATGGATCAGTCAAGCACAAAACCCTGCAAATACAACTGGGAGTACTGAACATCAAGAATTTACTCTTCCAGGTGAAAATGATATTGAAAAGAAAACTCCTTATACAGGTAATACTACAGGTCAGATTTTAGTAAGTTATCAGGGTTTACTTAAGGTTTAATTTTAGAATGTTTTTACTAACAATTTTGCAATCTGAAGCCATATCAGATGTTCTGTGAACAAACCTGAGCAACAGGAATCTGCAGGTTGAATTCTATACATATATATAAAATTTATTATTCAGGCTCGGTCCTGGAGGTTTGTTTTCTCTCTCATTTGGACTGCGTGTCAATACCTATAGTGGATTAATACTGCAATTGTCTCCCACATTTTGTGTTCTATCACATGCAGTCACAACTCTTTACCAGGCTATCTACCAGGCTTATATCTGTAGGAAACAGTAAATGTTTAAATAGAAAGATAATAATGTCTGTTGCATTTTTTGCATATTTGAGAGCTGTGTTCACACCCCTCTTGAAAGCCATTATTGGACCCGTTTTTTACAGTTTTTGTTAAATCAGCAATTTTAACTAATAAATAGTATCCAAAATATCTACTCACTCCACTTTTGAAATCTGACTAGATGATACTGAAGTGAAGAAAAAAGAAGCATACTGTAGAATAAAAGAGAGGCTTCTCTCTTCCATCAGTCTAATAAATTGAAACAAAAGATTCAATTCTACTGTAAAGCCAGTAACTGAAAATTGATAAATATTAGTTGATGTTCCTGTGAGTGTTTGTCTAGCTAATGACTGATGTGCTATACTAAGCACTGCCAACAGTCATCATCTGCTCTTACTGATTATCAAACACAGACCAATGAAGACAAGTATATCATAGACATTGTTTGGGATGCTGTATCATGTGCATATATTCCTTCACCTAAATCTAAGCAAAAGTTTAAGGTAGCTCACTGCTTTAGCAGTCCCCAAGTCTACATTCTTCTAAGATATCAACTCCAGGTGCTTCATCAACATCCTTTAAAAATCTGGTGATGCAATGCAATATATTACTGATAGATATATAAATATTATATTACATTATTATAGCAATGTAATTTGGCCTAGTAGCAATTTAATTTTTTACTTCCTATGGTAATTTTCTTGTTTTAATTATTTGTTTGGTTTTTATTAGGTTGGAGGTGTTTTTAATGGGGCATATGTTAAGATTTGGGTACTCTTTGGTTGTGACTATCTAATAAAAACTACAGATTGCTTAATATGCAAAATATTTTATATTTCTATATAATTGCTATATCAGATATCTTCCAGTCAATTGTTCACTCATATACTATGTGCATCATTCATAAATCTGCATCTGCCAACCTTCCCTGCTGCCAGACTTGCTTTTTTATTTTTTCTGGAGAGGCTGCAACTAATAAAATAGTGACATTTCGAGGGGGAAAAGTTGGGTATAGTCAATACATTCAAATTATGTGATTAAAATCTTACTGGTGGATCAGGTTCTTCCAGTTATTTCTGCCTTCTTTGTTCTTATGCATCAGTGGATTTTGGTTTGATATTCAACCAATACGAAGTCATGAAAAGCAAGACTCAGGGAAATACTTTTGGAAATCAATGAGATATCTTGATTCTGAAAAGCATATGCTCAGTTTGAGGAAGGATTCAATCCTGTTGGTGATGGTAGGCAGCTTTTCTAAACATAAACCAGAATGAGAAGCAAAACTGCTTTACTTCTCTTTGCCATTAAATGTAGTAGACATGTGAGCAAGGCCTGTCATAGAGACAAGAACCGAAGAGGAGAATAATATGAGAAATGGATCTTTATATACTGAGTTCATAATTGCTTCACCATCATCATAACAGCTATGGCCTCCAGTCATGGGGCCAGACAGAATGACTCAGCGCAAGACCAGTTGGTGTATCCAGGCTGGGACAAGGGAGAGGATTATTCCACACAAGCCCCTGTAATGGATAGAATTATTCCTTCCAGAGAAAATAATCATGAAAAAGAGTCTTCCAATACAGGTACTATTAATAATATCAGCTATGCATATTTAATCACTTCTATCTCTCTGGTGGCAAGTTTTGAAACAACATTGCATGACTGTAGAGAGGAGTAGTTTACTGATCTCTTTAGGACAGTGACATAACTTGCCTGAATGGTGGTGAGATTTTAGCTCTCTAGAAAACATTTATCTTATACTTACCAGTAACACATCTATTGCTTTCTGTTCTTCAGTTAAGCATGACTGTGGAGTTGCATGCAGTTCAGTACATACATATATGTTATATTAATTTGTGTTGCCAAACAGTTATTACCATAATGTTGAATTCATAATTATGTTACTTGTATCTAAACGGGTTAATGCTTTTAATCTGTGAATAATGATCTGGTAGAAGAGTGTTCTTTTCATAGATTTTTGAAAAATATCCATCACTCTGGTTCACAGAATTATGAGAGAAAGGAATTTAGAAATCTGACATGACACAACTCTACCACTGAATTTATGATGCAGTTTGGTATAGCACATACCATTTATGCCATTGAAGTATATTCCAAAATTATGATATGAGAACATGACTTATTTGTACTAAAATAAGAGGAAGTGTAACTTTAACCCTTTCTCAATCAGACAATCCTCAGAATCTATTTTTAATTTTGTGAACAAAGTAATTCTGATGATTATAATCCTTCAGTAATTCCAAAATATGAATTTCATTTTGAGAAGAAAATTGCTCTTACTACTGCCATAAACAGAATAACAAATTAAAAGCACTTTTTGTAACTTATCACTACTCACATAGCAACAAAGGGGCGTCAACGGTTGTAGAATGGGATCTTTACTGTCACTACTGATATCTGTAAGGTAAAATGCACTGTATCACCACTGGACGGTGGTGCTGAAGCTCTGTGATCAGCCTGAGATACAGGGCAGGAATTATCCTGACCTCTCTCCATGGCCTTTCACTGCATCCACTGTCCTTAGGACTCTTTTGCATTAAGTCATGAAGTGCATGTGAATAACAAGCAAAAAGTTCTGTTCAAAATGTTGAGAGAGTGATGAGGATGTACAGGGGGCAAAAGATCCCTCTTCTCCCCCTCTGTGGTGTGAAAAGCGTAGCAGTGGTTTAAGGTGAACAGGAGACTTGAATGTGATGGGTATATGAGGGGCACAGCAGGATGCATGTTGAATTCACAGCTGATTCAACCATCATCATAACAGCTCTTGCCACTCCTGACGGTGCTCATCATGAAGACTCAACTCAGCCACCTCTGTCTTCAGACAATGAAGCAGGATGGGGCACTGAAGGCATCACACATTCCACAGATGCCCATGGGGGTGAGGTCCTCCACAGGCTGAATCCTGATAGTACGAATGAAGCTGGAGATGACTCTCTCCTGACGGGTACCAGTAAGAATAATGGATCATGCTCATTTCTCACGTGCTGTGTGAAATGAGGCATTATTTCTTCTGATTTTGATGCCTTTCACTACCTTTCTCATCTTGGGGATCTCCAACCCTATTGCGGACTTGCAACCCAAAAATTTCCTGTGGTGGGATCTGTGCTGTTATTAGAACAACCTTCTGGAGTAGTCGCAGGGGACTTCTTCCTGGTACATTTGGTGGTTTCTGGTCTTTGCTGAAGCATGTTGCCAGGTGGCCTCCTGTCTCTTCTTATGCACGTCATGTGCCTTGGTGATCCTGAATTCCCAGCCCCATCCTCCCATATTATTCATCGGTGGGGTCAGGCTTGGTATGCTTTGGTGCTGCGATTGGTGTGGTGGAAGTGCTCTGGTGGACTTAATTGAGTGATCTGCTCCTGTGACTCAGCAGTGACACCATCACCAAGGAAGACTGTCCTGATGATGAGAGCAGAGCAATCACACAAGATTTATATCCCGTTAATTCTGCCTTCCATTCCTTACTCCTCACTAGGGGAGTCACAGGCACAACACCACAGATCGGGCTGTGGTATGGCTGCTCACTCCTGAGTTACAGGGTCAGGTTTTTGCTGCTGTGGTTTCTTCTTCCGAAAGTCTTCCCTCTCCATCTGTCACTGGGATACATGGGTACGGCCAACATCTCCATCCAACATGACAAACAAGTTTTGCTTAAGTGTCTCAAAAGCCAGTGGCAGCGTGGGAGAGGAAGGGGAGGCCTTCTGCTCATTCTTCTCCTGCCGTGCTTTAAACCAGGCAGAAGGACATCCTTTCTGCCTTGTTGTGATACCGGAGAGAGGGCAATAACATGGGTGGTGGTTTGGTGGGCATTAACGTTTAAAGCTGATCGTGCCATCATCATGGCAGTCACAGAGTCCATGGATGTTGTCGGCCGGGAGGAAGCTACCAAAGAGCCGTTGGCACCCAGCGCTCAGCCTGGAAGTGAAAGTGAACAAGCAAATACCACAGATGGCTCTTATGTCAATTTGGTACCTGGAGTTTTTTCAGACATTGATGATCATCACAATCAGTTACAGACCCTTCTTTCTACAAGTAAGGCATACAAATTAAAAGCACTTTTTTTAACTTGTCACTACTCACATAGTCTTAAGCAACAAAGGGGCGTCAACGGTTGTAGAATGGGATCTTTACTGTCACTACTGATATCTGTAAGGTAAAATGCACTGTATCACCACTGGACGGTGGTGCTGAAGCTCTGTGATCAGCCTGAGATACAGGGCAGGAATTATCCTGACCTCTCTCCATGGCCTTTCACTGCATCCACTGTCCTTAGGACTCTTTTGCATTAAGTCATGAAGTGCATGTGAATAACAAGCAAAAAGTTCTGTTCAAAATGTTGAGAGAGTGATGAGGATGTACAGGGGGCAAAAGATCCCTCTTCTCCCCCTCTGTGGTGTGAAAAGCGTAGCAGTGGTTTAAGGTGAACAGGAGACTTGAATGTGATGGGTATATGAGGGGCACAGCAGGATGCATGTTGAATTCACAGCTGATTCAACCATCATCATAACAGCTCTTGCCACTCCTGACGGTGCTCATCATGAAGACTCAACTCAGCCACCTCTGTCTTCAGACAATGAAGCAGGATGGGGCACTGAAGGCATCACACATTCCACAGATGCCCATGGGGGTGAGGTCCTCCACGGGCTGAATCCTGATAGTACGAATGAAGCTGGAGATGACTCTCTCCTGACGGGTACCAGTAAGAATAATGGATCATGCTCATTTCTCACGTGCTGTGTGAAATGAGGCATTATTTCTTCTGATTTTGATGCCTTTCACTACCTTTCTCATCTTGGGGATCTATATTCTTGTTGTAGACTTGCAGTGCAAACTGATTTATAATTCTGTTGCATGTGAACATCCAAACACGAAATGCTATCCATTCAGTCTGCTTTTTCCTGTGTGTACTGTTTCTTATGCCCTCCATATTTTTTTTTTTCAATTTAAGTTTTAGTGGAAGGTGATACAGAGAAAATTATTATTTTATATTTTTTAAAGGTAACTGAATTGTATGTTTAAAAACAGTTTTTCATGTCTATTCATCCCTGGTTTTAGGATCACCACAGACACCATTAGTACAGTAAATTTTAAAATAACTTACTACAGTTCATGAAGATCTCCAAGGTTCAATTCATATCTTATGTATGGTATCCTATTGAGTTATCCACCATCACAATACTGAATTTTTATCCTAAAATTTTATTTGTTAATACTGGATTTTTATGATGTTTTAGTGCATTTGAAATGTTACATCTCTCATATTTTATTAAGTAAAATAAAACTCTAAGGGAAAAAATAAAATTTATGCTTTCCCTTTTCAACTTCCATTTTCTTCAGGATTCCTTTAAATCACAACTCCTGGGATTTTCCAAAGAGCTATGAAAACCAAAACTTGTGTTGATAAAAAACAGTTCTTTTCTCTACTTCTTCCTTTTGTTTTCCAAGAATGGAAAGGATCATATAAAGCTTCACAGTTTATTGTCATCAGCTTGTTAAGCTCTATGTAGTTTGACAGATCAATTACAAATGAAACAAACAAACAAAAACATACAAACAAACAAAAGAACACAACAGGATGTGACAATCTATTTAAGTGCTTGTAAGTGCTTTCTAACAAGTCATTCTAATCTTATTCCTATGTAATGATAGGAATTCTAATACACATTCCATTCTGAAAATAATATGATTTTTCTCCCTTCTAAATAGTTGTTACTAGATATTTTCCAAGATAACATTTTAGGCTCCCGTTGTTTGGAAATGCATGTTTTGGTGTGTCATTTTGTTTCACAATGTTAATTTTCAGTGCTGTAATTTTGCATGTATATTGGCCTTTATTATTCTATTCATATTTTGGAGCATTTGCAATTACTGCAAGGGCATTTAGTTAGGCTATGCTATTTTTGCGTGTTTTTTTGACATCCGTACTCTTTTTCATCAGCAGCAGTCTCTTTAGAGAAGAGCACCATATGAGTGATTGTGGGAAGGATGTTAATTAAAAAATTTATTTCCTTTATTTTCCATTAGAATTCATTTTGAATTCATCTGCTGGGAGACCAGCATGCATTCTTATGATAATCTCATGGAAAAGCAGAGATGAAAAATACACTAGAAAGGAGATTTTATTAGATTGATGATGATGATCTTAATCTTAAATAATCAGGTAGCTATAGCAGTAGCTGCTATCTATTCTTTAAATAGTTTTTATATACTTCCAAGATCACTGATATTTGGGGAAATGAGTAAGCAACTATTCGAATAATCAATAAATCACAGTTAAAGAAATAGATAAAAAATAATAATAATAATAATGACAGATACAGATCTTGTTTGCTTGCCCCAACCCTTCCCCAAGGAAAAGGTAGACCTTGTTAAATGAAATAAACAGAGAAAAATTGATAAGGTGGGATTTTGCAAATATGTTTGAGGTTAACTTAGCCATCATCACATCACAACAGCAACAGCCAAAATTGATGTTCTGGAACCAGCGGATGTAACCCAGGAAGTGTGGACACCTCGAGTCATCGTAACAGCTCTTGCCACTCCTGACGGTGCTCATCATGAAGACTCAACTCAGCCACCTCTGTCTTCAGACAATGAAGCAGGATGGGGCACTGAAGGCATCACACATTCCACAGATGCCCATGGGGGTGAGGTCCTCCACGGGCTGAATCCTGATAGTACGAATGAAGCTGGAGATGACTCTCTCCTGACGGGTACCAGTAAGAATAATGGATCATGCTCATTTCTCACGTGCTGTGTGAAATGAGGCATTATTTCTTCTGATTTTGATGCCTTTCACTACCTTTCTCATCTTGGGGATCTCCAACCCTATTGCGGACTTGCAACCCAAAAATTTCCTGTGGTGGGATCTGTGCTGTTATTAGAACAACCTTCTGGAGTAGTCGCAGGGGACTTCTTCCTGGTACATTTGGTGGTTTCTGGTCTTTGCTGAAGCATGTTGCCAGGTGGCCTCCTGTCTCTTCTTATGCACGTCATGTGCCTTGGTGATCCTGAATTCCCAGCCCCATCCTCCCATATTATTCATCGGTGGGGTCAGGCTTGGTATGCTTTGGTGCTGCGATTGGTGTGGTGGAGGTGCTCTGGTGGACTTAATTGAGTGATCTGCTCCTGTGACTCAGCAGTGACACCATCACCAAGGAAGACTGTCCTGATGATGAGAGCAGAGCAATCACACAAGATTTATATCCCGTTAATTCTGCCTTCCATTCCTTACTCCTCACTAGGGGAGTCACAGGCACAACACCACAGATCGGGCTGTGGTATGGCTGCTCACTCCTGAGTTACAGGGTCAGGTTTTTGCTGCTGTGGTTTCTTCTTCCGAAAGTCTTCCCTCTCCATCTGTCACTGGGATACATGGGTACGGCCAACATCTCCATCCAACATGACAAACAAGTTTTGCTTAAGTGTCTCAAAAGCCAGTGGCAGCGTGGGAGAGGAAGGGGAGGCCTTCTGCTCATTCTTCTCCTGCCGTGCTTTAAACCAGGCAGAAGGACATCCTTTCTGCCTTGCTGTGATACCGGAGAGAGGGCAATAACATGGGTGGTGGTTTGGTGGGCATTAACGTTTAAAGCTGATCGTGCCATCATCATGGCAGTCACAGAGTCCATGGATGTTGTCGGCCGGGAGGAAGCTACCAAAGAGCCGTTGGCACCCAGCGCTCAGCCTGGAAGTGAAAGTGAACAAGCAAATACCACAGACGGCTCTTATGTCAATTTGGTACCTGGAGTTTTTTCAGACATTGATGATCATCACAATCAGTTACAGACCCCTCTTCCTCCTAGTAAGAAGTATAAATTAAAATGGTTTTCGTTTTTCCATGTCAATTATCGTTTGGGACAACGATGATCCCCTGAAAGTATTTGCACTAACCAGGGTTTTCAGTTATGCTAATTTGCTTTTTTGGTTATTATTGCTTTTGGCATTTCTAGATATTTTTATGATCCACATCTAAGATGCCATGAAAGGAAATCTTTTTCTCTGCAAAGCAGAGGACTTTTGCCAAATGACTGAAAGTAGTGTTTTGCAAATAACTTTTTCTTACATTTTACTATCTGTATGTGACAACATATCTCATAAAATGAAAAAGCATAAGCTTTTTCCCCATGCTAGCATTTTTCTTCCTATTTGACGGTCGCAAGTGACATCTCTGTAACACTTAATAGTCTTTCACTCTTCCCCTGTCCTCATTCCTTCTGTGTCAGTGGAATACATATCAAGAAAAAGTAATTCTCTCTGCAGTCCTTTTTCTTTTTTTTTTTCCTGCCTAGTTACCTCTGCTATTGGTATCTTGCCAATGATAATTATAGCTACATATAGTGGGTTTTAACTGACATTTCCTTTGTGAACAGTTTCTTAAGTGTTATTCTTCTGATAAAGTTAGTGCAGTTAACAGTAACCATGTTTACTTTATTACACTACAAATATCTTTTTTTTTTTTTTTTTTTTTTTTTTTTTTGGCAACTTAGTAGTACGGGAAATTGAGGGACTTTTCCTTGTTCTTAAACACATCATGCTAATAGCAATTTTTTAGTTTTTTTTTTTTTTCCAGAATCTAGTTATCTCACACACTAACCTAAATACTACTTTCATGCACTTTCCTGGAAGTTAGTGGAACTTTGTCAGGTTTGGCCAATGCTCTGTGGTCATTCTTTACACACAAACATAATTATATACTTGTATATGTAAAACATACATATACTTACATATACTATGTATGTGTCTTACAGCAAGCACTTTAAAGATAATTTTATTATTCATAATGGTTAGGAGTTAGAATTTGCTTCCAATGAAAACATTAATTTTGATAGATTTGAAAATGGAATTTGGAGTGACAGCTAAATGTTTCTAGATATGTTTGATTTCTCTCTACACTTTTACCCTGGGATAACTCCACTAGGTTTGGTGGAGTCTATTTAAAATAATTAATGTGAATTCATATGCTATCAGGTAGAATTTTTCTTCCTTTTTTTTTTTTTTTTCCAGAGTTTTTTGTAGACACAGTAAAATCAAATGTACCAAAACCGCGGTTAAAATATTTTGACATAGGCACAGCAATATAAATGCAAAATGTGTATTTGCATTTTATTGGAAAGATAAATATTTTAATAACTGTTTCCTACTATGACAAACTCATTTCTTGACACCCACTGCCCTATTAACTTAATTAGTCCAAGCAGCCTCCTTAATTTACTGTACAGACATTACAAACTTTGAAAAAATGTTTGCTACCTTTCTGTTTTGATCATATAAAACCTGTAAGGACTGGTTTTAAGACCTTTTTCAAGGTGAATGCCTGTGTAGAATATTTGCATTGCCAGTGCCCTGGCAAAGTTTCATAAGGCCTTCTTCTTAAAACTTCCTTATTTTTCTCACTTACCTACCCTTTGTAAAACGTAGTACAAGGGGACTACTTGGACACTACTGTTGTCGTTTTTTTTAAAGTTAATTTATTGAAGCGTTCTTTCATTTGTAACATTGCCCTCTATAGCTGTATTGAGTGAAAAAGATTCCTTAATATATTGACAGGCACTATTTAAAGGCTTCCTCCAAACAAATGAATGGCTTCCTGTAGTATACTCCTTCCTTTCACTTGCCTTTCCTCTGCAGAAATGTTTAAGCTGTTGTCTGACATCCCACTAATGACTGACCTTTTGTCAAAGTGCCACAGTGGAATAACAAATCAGTCTACTGAAAGAATCCAAAAAATAAGAGTCAAAAAGAAGAAAATCTAGTATGTCATCAAAATGAAATGTAGACCGCAATTGAGGAGACTTCCCTGCCTTCTGCAGGCACTTCCCAGGAGCCAGAACACCAGGAGACATGATCAAATCCTGTTTCTTCTCAGGGCTCAGGGGAGCAGGGAAGAGCAAATTTAGCAGTTCTCTTAACACAGAAATCTTTAATAAATGTCTTTCTAAGGGCCTTTTTGGTGAAAAAGCTCTGCCATTTCACGAGGGTGATTTAAAGCACCTTAAAAAATATCCGCTGACATGTCAAGTAGACAAGTCATTACATTTATCTTACTCAGCTTTCTTGGAGGCTAGATTAGGTCCCATAGTTGCTGAGTTAGTGCTCTGTCCTTTGGGGTGAGATAGTACAAAACAACTGAAGGGTCAATAAGTTCCTTGCTAACAAATGTAATGAAAACATCTGGAACGTTCAACTACTTGTTGGCTATGCTTAACAGGAGGAAAATGCACTTCTTAGTTTTGTATTTGCCAGCTGCCATTAGGAAATGAGATCAGAAAGGCTGGCTAGAAGAGAGCTGCAATGTGTGTGACAGAAAAAGAATTTTACAGCTGATTAGAGTAAGTGTCTAATTTGCTCTATCAGTGTCTGGAAGAATTCAGAGAGGTGGAGATCTGTAATACTGTTTTTGTACTGATAATGAAGTTGTAGTCCCATGTGAAACTACTGTATCTATAACATACAGATAATTTTAGACATGGGATACCCATATGGCAACAGAGTGGGCCACAAATATTACTGTCATCACATAAAACTTCAAGCAGTGTGACCATCAGAGGAAATATGTGAGACTGAAAGTATGCATTTGAACTTAAGATCTAATTCAGTCTTAGAACCAAATTAAAAAAAATTATTAAAAAGAGCCAGAGGATCCATATATAATTTTACAGAGAGTATTTTTGCTATTAGAGAGAATATTTAGAATTTTTAAGGTCCCACTTTATACATAGCTATCAAATTTAAAACTATCCAGAGTACTATACTTTTATTTTATGAAAGTAGGAAAGTTTTAGAAATTCCTTATCATTCTATATAGGAATAAAATAAAAAGCCTTAAAATTTCTCCATATTGACCATTTTCAATTTAAATCAGAAAGTCAAATTGTCAAATTATTTTTCTCTCTCTACTCTTTTGTCATTCTCTTTTCTCCATGGAACAGACAAGATCTTTGACTTATATAACAAAAGCATCTTCAAAAAGTTTCCAACATTCAGAAGTTTTTACCTTCTCTCCAGAAAATTTCTAGGCAATTACAATTGCGTTTTGGTTCATGAAAGTATTGCATAATCAAAAATGAAACATATGAGAATGTGGAAAGGGAAAAACCCTGAGCTTTGTTATTCAGAGTATGATGATTATAGTCTTTGTAATAGATTTCCATATGAATACTTTTTAATGACCTCAGTGTGAACTTTCTAGAAATATTTTTTTTGTATTGTGGAAGTCATCATTTTTAACCTCCCTGTTAAATATTCACTAAAGATATTTGGAGTAACATACAGTTTTGATCTTTAGGATCTACATCCATTATAGATGGTTCACGCAAGGGAAATTTTGAACCCACTCCTAACCCTGGAGAGAACGCAACAACAACAATAACATCACAACCAAGGTCATCCCAGGTACCAGGTAGGTTTCTGAAGTCATATCTTTTAACAATTTAAGAACATAATGATAATAATATAAACTGAAATAAGAGATGAAGATGTACATCAAGTATAGTTGTTCAGGTTTTGTTCTGAATCAAATTGTTACTGAGAGTCTGAGAAATGGAGCATATTGCAACTCATAAAATATTCTAGCACTATGTAGATAAAAGAAATCATGCATTTTGGAGAATAGGATTAAGAGATAAATAATTTTGATAAATTGATATACAATCAGGGAAAATTCAGTAAAGATAAATGCAAAGTATCATAACTGAGAATATTCCATGAAAACAATATCTGATAAGTGTTATAGAAAAGGAATTGCATGTTAAAATAAAATGGAAAGAAGTCAACACAATGATGTCAAAGAATGACTTTTTTTTTCTGGGACATATTGTGGAATGAAGAACAGGCTATGGAGAAGGTTGTGAAATCTCCTTTATTAAAAATGCTGAGAGCAAATGGAACATTTCTCAGAGATGCTCTTATTCATTCTGTTTCACTGAAGTAAAATATAACTGAGGTGATCTCTTTGGGTCCTTTCCAGTTTTACCTCTTTATCCTGGTTTTGTAGTTCCTTCTATTTTATTTTATTTTTTTTTTGTTTGTTTGTTTAGGATTTGGCTTTTTAAAGATCTCCCTTAAAGTAAGATTTAAAAAAAAAAAATGTAGATATTTCACTCTACCTTAAAGCCAACCTACTTTTGTACGTGGGATTGCAGATGTGTCAGCACTAAGCCTTTTCTTCTGCTCTTGGAATAAATCAATGACACAACTCCTCTTCACCTATGCAATCTAAAATGCACTGATTCTAGATGCCAGAAGTGGCCAGGTATTTCATTGGTGTTGGTCTGGGTGTAGCTGAGCACTTTCTTTGATCACATAGGCAATGTGACTGATGAAAACGTACCTGATTTGCACAGAAGCAATTTGCAAAGTGAACAAACATTCATTCAAGAAGTCGTGAAACTTAAAGAATGCACAAGCATCTGTGAAACTGCAAAATTACACAGGACAGATTAACACATTCTCTCCCCTTCCCTTGACTCTCCCCAGAATGGCTGATCATCGTTGCTGCTCTCTTGGCACTGGCATTGATCCTTGTAGTGTGCATCGCCGTCAGCAGTCGGAGGAGGTAAGGTAGCCCTGCACTTTGAAGCACACCACAGCATGATGTGGGTGCTGGAATAAAGCACTGCCACATATCTTTTAGAGGTCTTATTGAAATAAGATGGAGACAAGACACATGGTGAGATGGAAAAATCTATACCTTTCTTTCTGTTAAGTGACTCTGGAGTTATACACCCTGAATGGCACGGCTTGTTGATTTATGTATCACTCTGCTTTGCGTACAAAAGCAGAGGCTGCCATTGTTTCCTCCCTCTTAGCCCAGACGCACCATAGAAACAGACAAATAGGGCCAGTGTGACTAAATATAGACTGCATCTGACAAGAACTGAAACAATCTCAAAGCTAAAAATTATGTCCTAGATACTGCAAGTGGAAAACATATATTTTACTTAGAGCTGCCATGCAGGTGGGATTGAGACCCAAGGAGAAAAAGTGCACATGGGTCTGTGGGTGTGCATGAGTTCATGGATTAGATCCTACTAATATGCATCAGTCCCTATGAGGATCAGTGTTTGAAGCATGGACGTAATCTGGTATTCTTGAAACAGGTGGCATTGTTTCTTTCACTAGGATCAAAATATTTAAGAGATTAATCTATTCAGATAAGTGATAATCTGCTGCAGACCCAGGGAAGGAGTTGCTATGCAGTCACCACACTGCACACAAGCATCAGCTCATCTGAAAGTAGCTCTGCAGCTGTGCTGCAAGGGAACTGGGCAGGTGAAAAAGGTGGATTGAGCATCCAGGGTTATCCAAGCAGTAAAGTGAGAATGTTCCAAGCATTCATTTATTTAAAAACGAGAACTGTGTATTTATTTTTATAATGCTGTCAGTTAAAAGGAATGTTGACAGCAGCTTCTCCAGTTTTGCTCTCATTCTGGCTGCCTGTAAAAGCTTGTGGGCTGGAGGCTTTGGTTTCAAAGTAGTTAGCTTCTTGATTCAGAAATCAATAGACTTGGCCTTCATAGCTACAAAGTCAGTACAGCAGGGATCTCAAGCACTTCCACCAAGCAATTGGTATTTCTCAGCGAATAGCAAATTGCTTCACTATAGGGTTGTTGTTGTTGTTGCTGTTTAATTGGTCTTGTCTTGATAAAATTGGTGTTATCTTCACAAAAACAAAACAAAATGGCCCAAGGTTCAGTGTGAGGCAGTTTCCTTGTTTGATTGTTTATTTTTTTATTATTCCTCTTGTTGCAAAGAAGAACGTCGTTGTCTGGTTCCTATTGTAAAAAGTGTTAGGCCCTCCATCCAGAGTCCAACACTGGGTGCGGCACAGCCTGACCATCATGTCAGGAAAGAAAAGCTGAGCTGCTCTTTTGAGAGGCTGTGGCCTCTCTTTCAGCATTTCATAGTTGCAGAGCAGGAATCGTTCCCAAGTGTGTGCATAGCATTCACACAGCAAACTGAGCTGCTTTGGATGAAATAATCCTCACCTACCAGTCAGTAAGCATGAAAAAAGTCATACTTCAAAAGCATAATGGCATAATTTAACTGCAAAATTAGTCATTCAAACAAAATCTGTTTCAACGAAGAAGAAAATGTTTTAAAGTAAAACTTCAGAAAATTAGTGTACCTCTTAACAGACCTCTGGGCATTCAGTTTATACTAGGCTATTCAAAGACAACAAGTGGGATATTCAGCACAGTGTATCCAGAGTTTTAATGGACTAGGGCAAATCCTGACATCCAACTATTAATTTCTACTGCCCTGAAGAATATCCAGCCCACATGGTCCAAAGTCTGGATGTACAATGACCCTGTCCATATACTGGGATGTATACAAAGTTCATAAATGTGGATATATCCACACCTTAGAAAATCTTTTCTAGCTTTCAGTAATGCCTGTTAGTCCTGTCTATAATGACACTAGATAGCAACTGAATTAGTAGGATCCTGAAAAATTTTATGTATATAATTGTGGATTTTTTCAAAAATAAAATATGCAGTGTGGAGACACCTTACGCCTTTCATTGCACGGGTCTGCACTGACAGACGCAAGTTTCATTTCTAAGCACCTTTTTCTAAATACTAACTTGAATTTTCTTCTCTTATTTCCATTAGCCTCCATTTATGGTACTTATTTCCTTTTAATTTCTTTCTAGGTGTGGGCAGAAGAAAAAGCTTGTGATCAATAATGGCAAAGGTGCAGTGGAGGACAGGAAGACAAGTGAATTAAATGGGGATGCCAGCAAATCACAAGAAATGGTGCACTTGGTTCACAAAGAACAGTCAAATGACCGAACAGGAGCATCTGACGAATTCCTCACCATTGACGAAACACAAAATCATCAGGAGCTGGACATGAAGAGTGGAGTGTAATGGTACCAACTCACTAAGTAGATCAGAGCTGGGGAAATCAAAATCACATGGAACTTGGGCCAGAATTCACAGATGCACTGTGCTACTGATGTCTTTTGAACACGATTAAACTTAAGTTGTCTTCATTTTTAATCATTTTTAAATGATGTCTGAGTTACAGAATTGACATTTGCTACCTGAAATAAGCCCCAAGAGTTGCATAAATTTGTCAGTTCCCAATTACTACACAGAGGACACTTACTGTGTCCTGGGTATATCATTGATCCCCAGATACAGTGTCTTCGCTGTGCGGAGCTACAGAAGTATGCAGTTGCTCTATCTTACAGGTATTTAAGGTACTAAACTTGTCATGGTACAAGAGTAAGTGAGCAACAAATGTCAAGAGCAAAACAAAAAGCTTAAACCAAAAAGGCTTCCTATACAATGTCTAAAACAGCAGAATTCATCAGAAATGCCTTACAGCCTGGAAGAGCAGTAGGTGCATTGAAAGTCTGCCAGTAAAATCAAAAAGTGACATAATGATTTATGACTTATTCTGTAACAAGGAAAACCCAGAAGGACAAAGCTTATTTATCGTTGTTTTAAAATGTCTGCGGGCATGCAGCAAGTCTTTTTGGGAGGGGGAATAAAGAAATGAAAACATGAGCTGATACATAATAAACATCATTACTTTATTATCTTAACAATCTGTACAGTTATCCTTGAGTTTTTGAGTTTTTGAAGAGTTATCCTTGAGTTTTTGAAGTGTTCATTGCTCTTCCCCCTCTCTCCTTCATTGGTCCCAGTTTGTGTATGTTTTAATGAGTCTGTTAGTTAGTATAATTAATAAAACAGAATGACCCCAGCTCTATTGTGCATGCACAAATCAAGGAATTTGAAATCATCAGCGATGATGACAGTATTTTTATTCCAGAAGAATAGGTCTTTACTTTCCCCTGCTCAATTGTACTTAGGAGATGCTGAGCTTAGTAAAGCTTGTTTCCCCTGTAACTGTTGTGTTACACCAGTTTGATGATATTTTAAAAGTGGCCTTTCTATGATCTCACTCACTTCTGAATTCTATTTCCTCCACATTTTATTTCTTCTTTTTAAAAATACCAAAACAAATACTGCTTGTTTACTGGTACCAGAAGTTGAAATTCTACAGAAAAGATCAAAGAGATTTAAAGGAAACTCTCCCAACAATGTAATATAGTAAAATAGCTGCAGCTGCATTGTCATATGCTTTTGTTTTGTCATTGTATGTCTATTATGTAAAGTATTTGTATTAAGCTATGATGCTGTGCATTATATTGATATGAACTGCCAGAAAGAAAATTATTTACTACCAGTGGTCTGTGCCATTTTTAAGAAAGCATATTGGAATGGTGGGCGAATTGTAACTTCTAATTGGGCTGCCTCAAAAAAATGCAAGCAAAATCAACCAGAGGTAATAGCATTCAGCGAGGTGTGTCAGCTGTGGGATGGGGAATACCAAGAGAAGTCCATTCAGATGTTCCTGTTCACTGACCATAGCACCTTCATTGGAAAACGCCATTCTGCTAATGCATTATTTTATGTTCTCCATCTGAAGCAATTGGAGGATAAGTATTCAGCTGGCTAAGTACTAACATTATCTAGCACTGATCTTTACTAGAACATGAAGCCCAATCAAAATCGTGATTATGGTTCTCAGTTACAGCCCTTCAGCAGTTCCCCAAGCATCTATTTGAGTTGCTCAGTGCCCCAGTATCTGCAGGCAGATCTCCTCAGGGAAAATGTACACTTGGGCAAAAGGTCCCAAGACAAGACATGATTTCAGGGTGCACATAGGACATTTTCTGGCTCCATGTATGTAAAGACGTCTCATCTATGAGCAGTCACACAGCTCCAAAGGTGTTCAAACAAGCTGAAGCCAATAAGGTCAAGGTGACTAACAACACTATCAGTATATGTATATCAGTACATTGTCAAATTTCTCAGCCCTGCCACAAGCACATATTTGAATACTGAGCTGTGCTGTGGGAACTTTGTTGACTCTACATTGATTTTTTTCCTACAGTGTTTTTAAGCAAGCTTTTCTTTTTGTCATTATAAATCAATAACATGTAATTATATATGCTTATCACTAAGTGTGGAGATCCAGAATAAGAATTTTGACTCTCTTTAAATCTCAATTGAATATAAGCCACAATCAAAAGGAGACTTTTCACTGTCTTGAAGGATAAAGTTTTCTTTTTTTTTTTTTTTTTTTTTTAAAAAAAAAAAAGGAGGATAAGTTTTTTTAAAAACAACAACAACAAAAAAAAAAGGAGGGTGGGAGAGCTATTATTCATCTCCCTACTGAGATGTTCAGTGGAGAAATTTATCTAATATTCAGTAACTGTAACTGTAAATGCATGGACAACGCTGGTTGGCTTCTTTTTATATTTTTAAATAGGGAGATGCTCAATTTCTCTTTAAAAAGGCAGTGCCATTATTTTATATATGCTGATTCTTTTTAGATTATGTCATGCAACTGAAGTGCAATTAAGTTTTATTATAGTTTCAAAACTAGATGGCCATTTCATATATGTAATATTGTACATATTTTTATTAATCTTGTTTTTTTTATTATTTCAGGGGTTGTTTGTTGTGTGTATGTATTTTTTCTATAGAGCACTAGATATATTTGCATATTTATTTAACAGATTAATCAAAAAGAAAGAAAATAGCACCTCTAAATTGTAATTAGAAATAACATTTCTAAAATAATTGTAAAATGAGCTTCCAAAAATAAACTTGACTCCACATTGAGGGTAAAAAGTAAGATTAAAGTTACTAGTGGGAGAGAGGAGGCATTCAGCAGGGTAGTCATATATAGCAGTGGTGAGCTGCTATAGTGGTGACCAGAGGTCAGTTCTTCTGCTTGCAAGCTGCAAGCCAAACTCAGCTGAAGGCTGCTGGACCTCACATCACCCACGGGCTCCCCAGCTGCTCTGGGGGTTAGTGATGAGTTCATCTCCCCTCGGAGCTGAATATCTCTGGGATATTTCAGTCCAAGATCAACCCAGTAAAAGAGAAGTAATGTTTAAAGCAGTAAGTATATTTAAAAGAGAGGTTGTACTTTTTATGAGAATGTAATATTTTCGTCGAACAGTCTGGGGTGATCGCTTCCCCTGTATTTTCTTGAAGCTCTTACAAGGAATGGTTGATTAAAGCAGTGAAAGGATATGCAGCCTTCATGTCTATCTGTGTGGATATTTTAAACCCTTCCCACAACATCAGCCCCCAAATTGTATTTCTGCACAACAGTCTCTTCTTCATAGGGATGTCTTTTTTGTGTCCTTTGCCAAGAACACCAACACCAACTACCTCTGCACTATGTAGTGTACATTGGCTGGAATATTATTAGGAGAAAATTACCAGGTGTCTCATAAACATCGACACATAGTCAAAGTGCTGGGGAGAGGCAGAGATTTGTATATCGTCCTGGTAAGGGCTGCTCCTAGTCACTCTTTCTGTAGATGAAGGGAAGCAATAAAATCCTCTGAGAACTGTGTTCTGCCTCAGCATACTTCATGAGCCAGCAGTTACTGGGTTTATTTTATGCTACATTAGGCTGTTAGCCAGCAGTTATCTCTTGGCCTTATTAAACAACTGAAGGCTCAGACTTCTCTGGTTGCAAGATTTTGATTAGTTAAAGAACATGAACCCTTTGGGTAACCACATGCACTGACAAGTTCTCCTTTGTGGAAGGGGAGAGGACAAACAGGTGGAAGGGAAAGTGCTGAAGTGGGCTGGTCCCTGGGGAGCAGCTCCAGCTCTGTGGGCATGGGTGACAAAGCTCTTGTTTCTTCCTGGGGGGCAAGAAGCACGAAATGGTACTTTGAGGGTGGGAACTCCAGGGAATTCAGGGCAGAAGGGGAGTGCAGTCACTGGGAAACAAAGTGAGGAAGAGTGAAATTTCTGTGCCACTGACTGGGAAAGTCCCCTCAACATCCCCAGGACTTCGTCAGTTGAATGGTTCATAGCTCAGAGAAAGGAAAAAGAATCAGCCTTTTCCTGTGAACCCCCCACCTCCAGGTCACCCTCTGCACTCACCACATGATTTGCAAACTGATTTTGACCATTTTTCCCTGGTAGCTCCTTTCTCACTATTACTCTGCTGTGTTGCTGTGGCATTCACCAATGCCACGCTGAGAGCACCCAGCTGGGGCTATGGGAAATGAGAGGCAAAGTGCAAACTTCACAAAGATGACTATCGGTGTCTTTTGTGCAGCACAGAAGCTTCACTTTCTGTCCTTCTTGTCTCACCCATTCATGGATGGGTAGGCAACGACAAGATTTCTAGAATATTTCTGTTCTTGCTCATCTTCCTGTTTTTAAAGCACCAGACTTAAACGGCTCTTCACACAGGTCAGCTGTGATGCAGCAACGTTTTTTTGGGGCTTTGTTTTGGGGAGGTTTTTAGTGTTTTTGTTTTGTTTTGTTTTGTTTTGGGTTTTGTTTTTGTTTGAGAATTTAAATTAAAGAAGAGAATCCATCCTCAGAGAAGATCCCCTGACTTCAAGGGAGCTGATTGTTGTTAAAGTGCAGGTAAAGCAGAGGCAGCAAAAGCTTTACAAATGCTTTAAGCACAGCTTTCTTTCAATTTTGTCTGCATGGCTCCAGCAAACAGTAGAACGGTTTTGCCTGAGCTATAGCTTCAAGAGTTTGCAAACTTCTTATTAAAGCTTCTTACTCTATAGGCAAAAGGGTTTGGATGAATTAGGGGATGGATAAAAACCATTTTCATACGTCCTCTGCCATGCACGGAATGCTGATGTGAATGTCATTAGTTTTGTATTGCCTTTCAGAAAAGAAAAGAAAAAAAAAAAAGACACAAAAATGATGAAGTTATGGACATAGACTGTCAAATGGGAAAATAAGTATTTTTTTGTTTTCAGAAATAGACATAGTTTTAGATAGTTTCAGTATCTGAAATAGGAAACTTTTTTTGTGGAAGATGCCTAATACATAATACGTCTTTCCATTCGTACAGTGAAATGCTTAAATGTAATTGATTTCCCATTCTTAAAAAATGTAGAAATTTACAGGAAAATAAAGTTTGTCAAGTCAAATAGGATCTGACATAAATTTAAGTACATCTATGAAAAAACCCTACAAGACTTTTCACACCTTCAGTAAAAAAGTCTCACTCTGTAGCACCCACCTAACAGAGTCGAGCTCAACAGCAGCTTCTTTCTGGTGCTGGCTCTGAGGCAAGCAGATGCATTGCAAGTAATGCCAAGTACACAGCTGAAGTTAGGAGTGTGTAGGCGGGCAGCAGGAAGTCAGCATGTGGCTCAGAGGCAGTGGTGGCTCTACAAACCAGACTCAGGGTCTGCTGAGTTAGTCCCAAAGTCTTTCAAACCCCCAGAGCAACGCAGGAGAGAGGAGGACACAGGAAGACACTTTCCACCTCTTTTCCAGAGGCTGTGAGTTTTGCACCTGGCATCTGAAAGCCTTGCCTCAGGCCATTGTGCTAGGGGGTTGTCCACTTGAATGCCCACATGCTAATGCTGTGTTGCAGTGCATAAAAGGTTTGGTCACAGCAGAGTTTTAGCCTTCAATCTAAATTTACTTGTAGTCATGAGTGTACATCTGCCTTCTGGCACCACATTTTCAAAAGCCTATTCTTTTTCCTGGCTTAATCAAAAAAAAAAATCTTAGATCATTTTCAGCATCCACATTTTCCTCTCATGAATCAAGACTCCACGCTTTCATTTTACCCAGAACAAGCAGTAATAAACTGGGTATGTTTTGACTCATGGTTGGAAACTAAGTCTGCGTTTATATTCACCACTTTTTATCAGCCTGTTCTTTTTAATAACAAGCATCTGTTTTTGGGCTGCTGCTGATGTTTGCTATCAGCACCCCCTCCTTAGCCAGCTTAGAGAGACAGCTTCCAGCAGATTTCAGCCTGAGCCTGGAGGATGAGTTTCTCTAAGATGAATTCATCGAAGCTGTGCCCAGTGCCCACTACTCAGTCTCGGCTGGCTGCAGCACAGCTCCTCAGCTCCTGAGCAAGGACAGTTTAGCAGTCATCACCACCATTAGGCATGTTTCGTTTTGCAGCAGAGGGACATCAGATTCACCAGTGGGGGCACGTTATGTTTACAGTTATTTGGAACTTCCCTGCATTTCTTTTGTGGCTCATTTTCTAGTTAATGTTTCTTTCACTCGTCAAGATAAAGTTTGAAATGAACTCTAGGTAAATATACTTGTTTGTTGAGCTAGAGACTCAACAGAGTTTTCCGGTGTTCATGAAGGATGAAGTTCCCCCACACAGAGAGCAGACTCAAAGCCTACATGTGGGTTACATGCCATTCATGTGGCAGAAATTGAGCCCAGGTACAGCTGAGCGGGTCAGCTTTGTGCTGGCTTTCTGCGAAGTTGTGGGTCTTATGCACTGAGCCTTTTTAGAGGAACCTCACAGAATCACAAAATCGTAGAATAGCCTGTTGTAAGGGTCCCACAAGGATTACTGGGTCCAACTCCTGGCTCCACACAGGAACACCCAAAAATCAGACCTCTGATCATAGCTGAGAAAAAAACATATGTACGAGAATGTTGTCCAAGCACTTTTTGAACTCTGGTAGGCTCAGTGCCATGAGCACATCCCTGGGGAGCCTGTCCCAGTGCCCAACCACCCTCTGGGTGCAGAACCTTTCCTTAACATCCAGCCTGACCCTCCCCTGTCCCAGCTCCATGCCATTCCCTCAGGTCCTGTCGCTGTCCCCAGAGAGCAGAGCTCAGCGCCTGCCCCTCCGCTCCCCTCAGGCCACCATGAGGCCTCCCCTCAGCCTGCTCTGCTCAGGGCTGAACAATGTGACCTCATACATCTTCCCATTTAGACCTTTCTCTTCCTTTGGTCATTCTTTAAGATTTTTATGTTCTCCTTACATTGTGGTGCCCAAAACTACGCACAGTGCTTGAGGTGAGGCCACACTAGTGCAGAGCAGGGGGTACACAATTGTTTAGTCAGGACTCCCCCCTCGTGAACCCACTTTGTCTGAGACCAATGATTGCATCATCTTTCTGGAATTTTTCAATAACTCCCAGAAAAATCTTCTCCATAATAACCACCACTCATACAGAATAGTGCATTCAAAAATTCTTGGTAAAAGGCAAGATAGCTATTTAATGCTAGCAATTTAGGTAGTCCTGGCAACTTGGGTGAAACCCTGCAGTGAATTTTTAGATGTATTTCCTAGGCTTGTCTCTGTTCCTAACCTTTCACAGATTTTGGAGCCAATCTTCTCTTTCTGGGGCATCTCCACAGCAGAACCTCTCAGGTGATTCAGGCCATGGGAACATGAGCCAGGAAGGCCCCTGGGCACCATGAGGATCAGTTTTACCAAATGAGTGTGAGAAGTGCTACCCTCTTTTAAGTTGAACCATGAACGACTACCATTGCTCTACCCCTGTGAAGGACAGGCCCTAGGCTACTTTCTTAGGCACTTGTCCTGAGGAAGTGCCTTATGCTGTGAGAGGCCCAGTTCCTTTGCCGCCCCTCCCCGTGGGTTTCAGTGGGCAGCCACCAGCTTTGTTGTTTATCTGTCTCCGCTGACGCATTTTGCTTATCACTGCAGAACCTGCCTGCCGCGCTAACGCCGCCGCGACCGCAAGGCCCAGCATCGCATGCACAGTCATTTCCTTCCTGCATCCCCTGCAGCAAAGGGGAGCCGTGGCTGCCTGCTTACATGGGGCCAGCACAGGGCCCATGCAACCACCCTTGCACCCCTGGAGCTCTGCCCCAAACCTGGCCGGGGTGCCAGTCCTTGCTGGCCATGTGTGTGCATGCTGCAGGGGTGCCTTCCAGCCTGCCAGCTGGTTGTTTTTTACGCTGCTCCCCTCCTACATCGCAGCCTGTTGGGGCCACCTGTTTCTTTCATATCCTTGTCCTGTTTTCATGCACCGATACAACGGAGGAGGCTGGTGGAGGTTTGGCAGCCCTGAAGTCTTCTCTCTTTCTCTTTCATGCCTGAGAAGGGATAGAGGAATGGCTCTCAGTGTGGTCAATGCTTCGTGAGTATGCCAGTGATGGGGAATCTGGAGCTCTGAAGAGACCAGGGGCTTTAAGGCAGCAGAGCTGATTTATGAACAAGGCCAGGCCTGAACGCAGTAATATCCTGCCTCTGGCAGCCTGTGTCAGAGGCTCAGACACCATAACAAACCTCCTGGGCCTCAGGTTTGTCTCCCACCCTGAGATCCCCCAGTGCTGCAGGGGTCTTCAGCCTGCTCCTGCCACACCGGGCCTCCCCTTGCAAGCTCCTCAGCTGGGATGGCAGCCCACAGAGGTGCAGGCTGTGCCTCACAGGCTGGTTTAGGTTACATCTATTGATCACCTAGTTGTGGTTAGGTGAGATCCATATTGTGTCCTGCTGGGATCATAAATGCCGGGGCTTTCTCTCCATACATAGCAATGGCCAGTCCTTCAGGCCATGGCCCGTACCATGAGCATATCTCAATTCATGTACTAAGCGCAGTTTATTTCTTTAAAAAGTTTACCAGGGATTCAGTAAAAGTGTCTATTATTTAATTTATTTTTTGTTTAAGGCTAAGATGAAGAGATTTACTTTTTATCAGGCAGGGAAGTGAAGCATGTTTCTAAAGCAACTGCAAGTAACTCATTGCATCCTCCTACTCTTCTAACATTTCTTCCTACTCCTCTAGCTTTCACTGCCAAGACTGCTTAAGACTTCACTGTGGTTAGCACATCCTGGACTTTGCAGCAGGGAAGCTCAGATGCAGCTGGTACCCTGGAACATTTAGAGCATGCACATGAGGGGGCAGACTTCTGGTGCTTTGGCAAATCCAGGTCCAACATCTACCTCTCACAGAGATCTCATGGATCTCAGCATCTCACATCTGTCTTCTTTATGTAACCTCTCACCCAAATTATATCCAGGCTGACAGTAAAACTCACAGGTATAAGCCAGGAAAATTATGAATCAACATTTATTGACGATATGTACAGAAGAGGTACAACACTTAGTGAAATATTATATTCACGACTATTTCCAGTATAGAAAGAATGTCCAGTTTGTTTTATACATAAAAGTTACAGAAATCAGTGTACACCATAAGAAAGCATTAAAAGCAAATGACTACAGATAAGTGTAAGGATCTGAACTACAAAAATAGACTTAGTCTACAAGGCATTCCAGCTACAATATACAAGAACAGAGCCTCAAGTTGTGAGAAATTTTATCTGTATTCTTTAGTTTACAAAGTGTGCTATAGATACTGTACAGTATGTCATTTCAAAACCTAGGGAACTTTTTGAGTGTAAGGAAAAGACCAACCTGACCCCTCTTGCTTTTTATTATTTTCAGGTGAAGCATCTGAAAATATTCCATCTTATAATTGGTCACTTTTAAGAGGGGGAAGGAGTATCAGGAGCAGGAGCAGGCAGTGCACAGTCCCACAGCATGTGATTCACACTGAAACATCGTAGGAGGACTCACCGAGAAGGATACTTCCCATGCTTTAGGACCTAATTTTGATCTTTTTCCACTTACGGGGGATGAACATATATACATACATATTTATGAGAACCAGGCTCAGGTACCCTGGGCATGATCCAGATTTTTTTTTTTTCTTGCTGTCTCAAAATCTTTCAGAACCACCTTCAGGTTTTGGCCACAAAAAAAAAAGAAGTAATTTTCTTACAGATTATAGCCCTGATTTCAGAATAATTTTGCCACTGAATACGTATGTCTGTTTTATTATCTATTTTATGATAAGACATACTTCTTGTATATAACAGGCATCCTGGACATCAACTACAGTAGCTTGAGAAGCACTTAGCTTTACACTTAATTTCCAGTAGCTGTCAATATCCTCTTCTAACAATGTCAGAAGCAGTGGACCCTTGCCCATGAGTCTGTGCATTTTCCTTATAGTCTGTTCCTACCAAGGGGACACAGCAGGGGCTGGTGCTCCAGAGAGGACAGGCAGACCCTTGCTGCCCGCAGCATGCAGCACACTGCGCAAGTAGCAGACAGGGTATCCAGCATAAGGCAGCTAGATTGATTTCCCCCTTGCTCATTGTGCTAATTTAAGCAGTGACTTACTGAACTTCTGGTGGTAGAGTCCCAACGCATCAGACAAACAAGAATAAAACAAAACATAAACTAATCATTCTGTGCGTGCATTAATTTTTAGTGTCATAACAAATGTACTCATGAGGAACACATCTATGCTGGCATCACTTTTGCTCACTGCCAGGGAAGCACACCCATGCAGGTACTAGCACGTACCATGCTGGTTAGAGACCTGAAAACTAAAACCAATGTATTTACAGTAACTTGACTGAATACATTATTCTGAATGTTATCAGAACAGGATAGCCCATAACTGAAAGATAAAGCAGTTACTAAACTACGTAATTGACTCAGTTGAATGGCCAGAAGGAAAACAAACTCAGACAAAAGAACAAAAACCAAAAGTAGAACAGAATTTTAAAAGATGGCCTAATTTGATGCTATGGTTCAATACACACCAACGAGTAAAATTAAATTAAAGCACCGCTACCCATACTGTATACACCATTTCACTGAAATTACACATTGATAGCTACATTATCTACACTAAGTGCAGAGAGGCACTGGACATCATGCTTCAACAAAATGTCAAAACTGGTATCAATAAGGTTTTACAGCTATTAGTGACTCACTTAGCTCTATTCTACCTGCAGTTCCTATTAAGATAATACCTGGTAAAACTGATTTAAAATACAAGAAACAGATTAAAATACAAGGGTACATCAACACACTTCCTACATGTATATCTACCAGAAATTTAGTCTCCAAAACCTCAGCAGAATAACACACCCCACAGATTTCTGAATAGATGAAGAGATGCCCAATATCAGTCACACTGGGATAGCAATATTTGCTGTTCAATATTTTCTTTGTTTTTAATCATGATCAAGGAACTTGTTGACCATAAGGGAAACTTTCTGTGATGTAAGTGTTATTAATATTTATATTAAATCATGTTTATTCCTCTCCAAACAGTACTTTGTTCATTAAATAAAATTATTGTAGCCATGGCCTTAATGCCAACAGGTATTTGCCCAATGGGAACAGACGACCATAAAAGAGAAGCAACTTTTACTTGTCCTGGTCAAAAAAATAGTGTTTGATCTCTTTAAAATACATAAGAATGCAGGAGGTATTTGTACAGATGCTACCCAATTGCAGTGGTCCCATGGTGGTTCTGTTGGTCCCCTTTCAAGAAGGCAAAGCTTGGTGGCCAAGTCATGAAGTCTTTCTGCAGGCTAAACTCAAGTACATTACATTATAGCAAGATGGACTAGGTAACTGACAACCTATCTTTTGCCTACCCAGATCTCCAATTTTCTTTCATCAGCAGTCTGAGTGAGTCAATTACACATGATCAGGTCCTAAGAAAGAACTGCAAGATTTGGCAAAGGTAATACCAGGAAAAATGACAAAAATGAGGGGCAATTGCCCAAGACAGTCAATCTAGAAGATTGTTCAGGTTATTATAACATTGTTCTATAATGAACTGCAGCATTTAAGGACATCTTGAAATTCCTATTTGCTTCTTGCATTTTGTGCTTTGTTTATAATTCATCACTAAACATAACACAGAAACATTTCATTGATCCTAAATGCTATGAGAAAACTGGTTTTGTTCTAAGGTACAGATCACCTTTAAAGGCCTATCCCCCTATCTTATATGGTCATATAGAAAATATTATATGAAAATATGAGTGTCTGTAAATTACAGATACTAGGCAATTTAGTTCAGTCTAAACTGTAGTTTCCAGAGAACAAGTACAAACCCCTAAAACCTATATTAATAACTACATCAGGATTGAGCATATCATATTTATATTAATATATGTGCAGTGTTTTCTCATGCATTCTACAAGCTACAGCTCACACTGGACCATGGGAAATGGGATATATTTAAGAAGGGCACAGGATATGTTGGATGGAAGCGTATGCAATTGTTTTTAAGAAGGAAGGACAACCTGTAACACACAAGGACTCACAAGCCCATACAAAACACCAAAATGGACATGCGATAATCTACAATACTGACAGCAAAACCAATTTGTAAACACAGTTTGCATACAGTCTTTGAAAAACTGTAGAAAAGAAATAGAAAAGAACGATACAAAAATCCCTGCAAACTCTTCTATTTATGTACAAAACACTGTACAGGTACTAGACAACCCAGGTTGTGTGATGCTGCCTATGGCACTTTCCCTTCGTGTAATGGTGTATGCCACAGAGCGTCATTAAAAACAATTGCGGGGCTCCTGAATTTTGAAAAATCAAACTAGAAGGATTCGACACTCCAGCATCAATCAGCATTGGCTCTGCAGCAGAACACAGACATAAAAGGGGATCAAAGGTTGGGTGAGAAATCTCACTGGTCTTTATGCCTTCCCAAATCTTGCCTTAGCTTAGTTATTTCCATCCTGGACCAGCAGAGACCCATTCAGTGGCTCAGTCATATGCTCTAGTTTTTTTTCAAAAAAAAAAAAAAACTAGCTGCAAAAGCACAACCACCTTATCCATGAGGATTTGTATCAGCTTGGTAGTGGGAAGTCACCAGGCTTCCCCCAAGCATGGAAAAAGTCTCTGGGATGGTGGGCACAGCCGAGGGATGGTTCCTCAGAGCCTGCTCATGCAAGAAGTAAAGGAATGATCAGCACCAGGGAATCAGCAGCTGTTTGGTTCATTCACAGCAGCAGATTTCAATTTAATATCAAACAAGATCAGGGGGAAAAAATGAGGAAGGCACCCCTTCTGCAGTGTACCGGAATGGGGGTCCTGATGTAGGCATGCGGAACTGCGGAGCCTGCATCAGGGTTAGGGAGAGCCACAGCCTCTGTGTCTGCCAGGAAGAAAGATCAATGGCTTTGGAAAGAATACGGATTTAATACATTGTTTGGGGTAAATTGTGAACAAGAACATAACACTTTAAAAAGTAACATGGTGAAGCTGAACACTTTGTTTACAGCTGGCTGCCTTCTCTGACAGTTCAGCGTTGTAATTCCTCCTCTCCCCCCCAAAAAAAATAAAAAATAAAAATAAAAATCCTTTATTTACAGGTATTCAGATAAATATTTGGGAAAATATTTTTCCTTAAAAGTCATTGATAGCATTGGAGAAAAGAAAATCACTCTTTGTTCAGAGAGGGCTTTCTGGTGGGAGCAGGAGCCTCCACACAATGTTATGCAGGGATGCAAGCAGAGCGATAGCCGAGGTGAACTGGCCCAGCGGACCATACACCTACTCTAATGACTAGTATGAAAAATATCTTAGCATTATCGTGTCCTTAGAAGTCACAGTAACAAAACAAGGATAGTCTTCTGGCTCATAACAGACTAATATTACAGTACATTTTTTTATAAAGTGCCCTTATTTACCCTTCTGTAAATGAACTCAAATGCAGCAATAAAAATAGATGAATGGAACTAATGAAAAGAGAAACAGCTATACCATTAAGTCTCCACAAAAGCATTTCTCTGAGCATGATACTAAAGCTCAGAGCTTTCTTAAACTTATTTAAAGAAGTGGATGTCAGAGGTGAGGTTTAATGCTGCTTGTGTTTTTAGGGATTTGTGCGATTGCTGCTGTGTTGCTACAACAAGTCTGCAACAACACAAGAGAAGGCGAGGAAGCAAAGAAAAATGAGGCAGTTGCCAGAACAAATTTGTTCAAGCACTGCTGCTGCAGCTTCTCAGATGAGCAGTCTGCTCTTCTGAGTGTTGACTACCAGAATTGCAATGACCCTGGTAGTGCTGGAAAACAAATCAGAAATCCATATTACTCACATCTTACTCACACATCTTAGAGTGGCACAATGTTTGTAATTCCACGTGCTTTGAGAAAGAAATGGAGGTTAGCTGTATCTCATGGACAGAACAGAAAAATAAAAAAAAAAAAAAAAAGAAAAAGAAAAACTTAATGACAGCAATCCTTATTTTTGTGCTGAGTTTTAAATTCATTGCTGGATTTGTACAGCATAGAAACAATTAGGCCAAACAACAAGAAGCATCTTGGCAAAAACCTTGAGGGTGTGAGAATCACCTTCATTTTAAGCAGCAGACAAAGACTACTGACTCAGACAGGATTGTGAAACACCTTATTACTTAGTGGAGACAGGAAGAGATCTGACCTTTCCTGACACTTTCGTGACTCCCCTGGATTTCAGTGGGACTTTCGTGTAGCCAGAGCATTGCTGGCCCAGGTTTCACTACAGCAAACATAGCTTTTCAAAGATGTAATGAGTTTCTCACTGATTCAAACAGAGGGCATGCATATCAGCATGGTTCACATGGCTTGTCCCCTACCTATCTGAAGCATCTTCCTGTGTAAGAACCACATGTGCATCTTACAGTGGCACAGCCTTTGTTTTCTGAGGGAAGCAGTGAAGAAGAAAACTCAGTAGGAAAGTGCTCCACCTCTTCTTTAGCTTCAGCATGCAGTGCGCTTTAGTTTCAATGAACAGGTATCAAGAGAATGCCGACCTAGCTTCAGCAGTGAATGCACAAAGTAAATACATATGTACTTAATTAGTCATGCAGTTAACTGAGTCTTTGCTTGGTTTAGACTTTCCCATGTGCCAGAGTGCTGCCAATAATGTAAAGGGCAAAGGGTATCACAGCTGCACAGACAACGGTGGGGGGACAGGCAGAGCAGCACATGAGGTGAACATAAGAAAGAAACGTTAATTCCTCCAGGAACTGCACAGAAAGCAAATCGCTTTCTACTCTGCTTTTCCTTTAACTTTGCCACCCCAGTCCTGGAAACAAGCACAAAATGTTTGCCACATGCAAATGAATGCAGCAACATTCCTAGTGAAACTAAAAAGAGACTAGTCAGTGACCAGCCCTGCCTGCTGAAACGTGAACTTGTATTAGCTGAAGTGGCCAGGCCCTGGGTTAGTTTCTGTTTATTTAGTTAAGTAGCAACCCGGCCTCATGTGGAATGAGCAAATCGAGAAATGCAAGCCAAGAGTGAGTTACATTTTCCCAGTGAAATGGAAAGCTTTTTGATGGTTAAATACAGTGATGTACTGGAGTAACACTATATTAAATATTCAGCCAGGCTAAAAGCAGAGGAGTTTACCAAAAACAACATTTCTCCTTCTCCCACATCCACATTTAAGTCGAGAAATGCCTCCGTAATTATCTTTTGAAACTTCCCTGAGTTACTGTATCTACAGGATTACCATTTTAAAATCACAGTCTGCTATTCCAGTCCTATCAAAAGGCCCAAATTTATTTTCCCTTGTGTGGGTGGAGTTTTTCTAGCATCTCATTCCTTCCTCCCCTAGTCTCCATCTGAAGAATCACTCTTCAAAGGACAGCATGTCCCAGGCGGGTAAGCGTAAGCACATCATAAGTGTTTCTCAATATGTAATTTTGTGGAGCTGCCCAGTCACATGTTGCTGGCATTCCTTTTCATTCCCAACTGCTGAATGCTTTCAAAAGACAGCTAGAAGTCTGCAGACTGGTTTTCTGAAGCTGCTCTCAAGACAAGCGGTCACTGTGGCTGCTCCTAAGAGACTGCCGCGGCGAGCAGGGCAGCAGGACAGGCGCTACTGGGCAAACGCGGTGTGCTGCTCTTGGATATAACCACCACTCCAGTCACAGCGAATTTCACTCGATGCGAGCTCACGCCCTCAGAACAGGGAACATTTCAGAGTACCTGCACACTGCCCTAGGCACACTTCTGGCACATAACAGAGAAGAGAAATTGTCTTCAAATGCAGACTAGGGCCCTGATCCCCAGACACTCTCCATACCCAGACTTTCAGTTCAATATGGACAGGTGGCATAATGCTTTCTTTTCTTGCTATCACAAATGCACTTTAAGAAGAAAGCATTTGGGAGCGTTCGCGTGTCTACTGGGAGAAGCAGCAGCTCCAGGTTAATTCTGGGTATGATGATACCAATGACTGAAGAAAAGAGAAGATCATCTGCCTATTACTTCTCTGGATATCTACGGTTCCATCCATCAAAAAAGGATCCTTAAGATGATTCACAAGACCTCTGGAAAAGGTCGCCACCTCTAATATACATTAGAGACCTACAGCATTCACAGTGGTTCAATACTTGCTAAATTATATAGGCCATTTTGTTTAGGATCATAGCAATGGCATGTAAGTGAGGAGAGAAATACAAGGGCAAGAAGAATAGTCCACATCAACAAATGCATGAATGAGAGGTGCTTTGACAATTAACTTGGTCTTGCACATCACTCATCATGCAAGCAGCCTTTGCTGGTTCACGTCCATGTGCATTTTCAGAGGTCTTTATATGAATGCAGATGAGCAAAAGCAGATTATATTTATATTTTAATAGCTTCTACAGAGCCGTATACCACTCCACAGTTCAATACATTATTCCTGCTTACACCCACAAGAGGTCCATGCACAGACACTGAATGGCATGTGTCCCTAAATGTTTTGGCTCTGTTCACGGCCATGTCTAAGCTCACAGTACACTCATACTCGGTCACTCTGAGAACCTCTGCAAGCTCCCCCAGACACTGCACGGGGCTCGCTCTGTGGGTGCAGCCTCCCAGGCTGCTTGGCTCAGCTGCGCTATAGAACATTGCTAGTAGTACAGAGGCGTTCACCAGTGTCTGAACATTGCAGAGTATTAACAAGCACCTTTAGAAAACACTTCACAAGGCGATTATTGTGGCTGTAATTTCTCCTGACAGGATGAGTCAGCTATATTATGTTGACAAAACACCATCTTGTTAAATCAGATGCCACGTGCTCTAAGAAACGTTTCTCTGACATTAGAAATGTATATGAATCATTACTCTACAAAACAGAGAAAGAGAGAAGTAATTCAACACATTGGTCTAAATCCTGCAATTCTTGTGTATTCTTCATTCAGTCCTAGCCCTGGCCAAATTCCACTGACCTTAATAAGGAATTTGGCTTAGTAATTATTTCAGGATTTAGCCATTCTCTGACATGTGACATGAACTTGGAAGACATACACTTCAAGCCAAATGCTACTGATGATTACATTCAAAACTCCCAATTATTTAGTGTAATATATTTATATTTTTTTATATGGATCATCATCAAGTACCCAATCATGACATCCTTGCTCATGCTTAGTAGTACCTTACTTGAGCCTCCCTTTCCACATGAGGAATCCCTCAGACTTCAGTGGAGCAGAGTGAAGAGTACGGTGCTACCTGCTTGGACTAAGAATGACATAACTGAGCCCATGGTATTCTATATTTTGTACATCAGGCATTGGTTTAAGAACTATTACACCCTGCAATAATACTGCCTTGTATTATCTGATGCACTGTGGTCACAGAGCTGCACGGACCCATAATAAAATGGAGCTGCACCTGCCCTGGGACAGCTTACAAAAAATGTATCATATGTACATGCAAATCTAAGGTCTTGTCTTAATGTCAAGTATTAGTTGTACTAATCTAACAGAAGGTCTGGGATGATTTATTGGCTTCCATACGTTAACCTTGCCCCTGGATCTAAGTTCAGTCTGAAGTAGGCACAAAAGTTCAGTGCTTCCCGTGCCAGGTTCTTCTTATTATTGTAACAAATAGAAATCTTTGTGGGCATTTTCAAAAGCTATTTTAGCCATGCAGTGCCAACTAGATCAGGTGTGTCACAAGAGTCACTGAAACACTTGGAGGTCTGCATGAAGTTATATTTATCTGAAACAATTTGTGACCCTGAGTCCCTGTAGTGAACTGTACTGGCACTGTGATCTTCCCATGTTGCAGCATTTACATTCTCTGCGTCTTGAATGAACGGGGAGGCGGGTGAGAGCACATTGCACTGCATGGAGTATTCTCCAGCTGCATCATCCAAACAGTAACACAAGGGAGACAGATGGTTACGGATCATTGTTTGGCAAAGATGCTACAATGACTTTATGAGATCTTTGCTAAGTTTCAGTTAAGAAATTAAGTAAGCAGAAACTGTAGATGTTAACTTTAAAAAAAAAAAAAAAAAAAAAGAGAGAGAGAGAGAGAGAAATCTTCCTTAATCGTGGTATCTTTTACCAGAAGAGAGCTTCAGGGCTTATTAAAGATGGAGCTGGGAATCTCTTCCCTTAGTTTTCATGTTTCCACGGCCCTTCTTCAACCACACTGAAGTCTGCAGATTTGCCATTGGTTGCCAGTGTTACCTGCAAGTAATTATCATCAACAACCGACTTAAAGGCCAAGACACTTTTACAAGAAAAGTCATGACTTTTATATGGAAGATCATGATATTTACAGGAATTACATACACCATGCCTTATATATGCAAAATAAATTTATTCAGAATTCACAACACTCACAAATAGTGAGACAGTGAGACTCCTGTTCCTTTATTATATTGACTAGAAAACATCAGGAGTAGGAAAAAGTTCCATATTTTCTTAGCCTTTATTGTAGTTTTGTTTTTAATAAATGTTTCAGATTACACACCTATCTCCTATTGATTTTTCTGGGTTATTTCATAAATGGTTTTTGTTTGGTTATGTTTTTGTTTATTTGTTTTTTTTTCTATGTAGAAAGTTGTTATTTTTTTCAGTAAAATTCCCTCACAAAGCAAGATAGCTGATGCAAGGAAATAAAAAATGTGCAAGGCAGGAATAATCAAAGATATATATCTATACAAACTCACCTATAATTACACCACCTTTAAAGAAATAGAGGAAAAGATACGTTGTGAAAGCAATTTTCATTGTATAACTATTTCTTGTAGTATATAAGTATGTAAGATTATGCCTATAGTAGGGCCAAAAATTCATAGCAATGCTACGTTTGTCTCATACAAATTAAAGCAAATTGTCACTCTTGTTTGTAAAGATCCGTGCTACATTTTTTAGTTTATAAGTATGGTAGAAGACGTATAGTGATCTACCAACTCATGGTAAACACCGGCCAATATGTTGCATAGCAGAAATCGATATAAATAAATCCACACTTCAACAAAGATAGTGCCAGCCATAGTGACTTAAAAAAGGGAAGAGAAAAAGTAAAATACCAGTTTAACTTTATAAAAATAATCTAGATCTGCATAACTGTGAGAGAACCCTTCATTTAATGCCAAGTGGATGGCTCAACCTTTCCTAACTTACCTTATAGGTTAACATCCTCGGCTTCAAATGAAAACTTAAAGACACAGCTGAAAATCCCCATGCTGGATAAACTGGATGCATGGAAGCATTGGGACATGGAAATATGACAAAGTGCACTGATTTTCAAATAAAGTCAAGTTTTTCTTAGATAGTTGAAAGGGGAAATCATGCAAATACAGGAATGAACAGCTTTTTCAGAAATGAAAATCACATAGAGTCATGTGAAATGTGATAATAAAAAAAAATACAAAAATATCATGCAGTAACAACCACTCTACCCCAATATAAAGGTACACTACTTATTAAAAATATACATTGACCATGCGAAATTATGAACTACCAGCACTATACATGGAGTATAATACAGAAAGTAAATAGAAAGGACATGCTAGCAGATTAGCTTTTCAAAACTGATCAGAGTTGCAGTGAACTTTTTACCCCACCAGTGCATTTGACAGGATGAAGATATTTCTCTTCACATTTAACAACTGGCTGTTTCAAATCCCCAAATCCTATACTGAGTTGCTTTTGCTACTCTAACACTTATCTGTAGACCACTTCAACATGATCCAAATGCTTTGCAAATGTCAGCATGCATTCATAGCTTATAAAGTGGACTGTAACATCACATCCTTTTGGCAGCTTGCAAACAGACAAGTGACCTGCTCAAAGTTGGTCTTGTGATCAATGCAGTAAACCCTGGTTCTTTTCACAAGTTTAAAAGTGCAAAGTGAGAGCCCAAGCAGAGAAAACCTAAAGCAACGGAAAAGGTAAAAACCCTTCAAGCTCATGCATCATTGGTCCCAGATTTCTATTAAAGGGTGTGCTTAGGATGACTTACTGCACAATACGTCTGTGTCTCTGAGTTAAACCAATGACTCAACTGATGGAATGATAAGAGAAACTGAAGGAGAAAAGAAAGTACAGTAAATACTGTATCAAAGAGTTACTACTTTCTAGTTTGGCTCGGATCTCTGAGAGACTGGAAGGAGATATTTTCAGTATGCAGCTCCACAAACCAATCAGATGTTTCAGAATGATCTGTGGTAGCTGAATTTCTCTTAAACTCACTGAAATTAGAATATTCTATTTCACTGAAAAAGTTTTCCAACATAAATATTCAAAATAATCAAAAAGTGAGTTGTTGGTGGTATTGCTTATTTTTAATGAGAATAAAATCTTTTATCGAATAAGATATTTGTTTTCAGTGAATCTCTTCCTTCCTTCAAGATTTTATCTCTTAAGTTTCCTTTCCTTTTCTGAGACATGCAAATTAATGACTTTTTAATTTGAGGCAAACAGGTATTCTCATTCAATTTTAAAATAATTTTTCTTTCATTTTTCTCACAGGAAAGAATAGGTTTGAAGAAGAAGGGAAGAGGCATATCAGAACAAAATGTTTGATTTCATTGTAAAAAATCACTTTATCAAAAATGTGGAAGATTTGGGGAAAAAAAAAAAAAAAAAAGGAATAACTTGGATGATTTTTTGTGTTATTTTTCTTTGACTTTTTTTTTCCTGAATTCAGTATTTGTCCCCTAGAAATTCAGGTTTGTCCTGACATTATCTAGAAGTAAGCATTGGAAAAGAAGATATTCTAAAGAACATTTCCAGACAGGGTGGAAATAGGTGAAAGTGGTAGAACAGGACTTATATTTCCAATATATACAGTGATTTGCTACAGGACTTACTGTAGGTATTTACAGTTAGAAAGTGGCTCAGTTGTTTCAACTGAAAGATGCAAGAGAATCTGATTGGCTAAGGTAG
Organism: Aythya fuligula; assembly: GCF_009819795.1. Lineage (NCBI taxonomy): Eukaryota > Metazoa > Chordata > Aves > Anseriformes > Anatidae > Aythya > Aythya fuligula. Next base: position 49,030,976 of record NC_045563.1, read on the forward strand.
GCTCGCTGTTTCACAGACCACTATATGTAAATTATATATATATATATATTTACATATATATATATAAATACTATGAAATTAAAAGATCCAGCTTGTTTTGGCCTCTTACTCCTCCTTTTCAATTAAAAACTCTCTCGACATTAAACTGCCCTGTCCTAGTGGTGGGTGCTTTGTAAACCTCTAGCCACTAGCCATCCCAACCATTTTCTCCTTCAACTGGTGGGGTTTCTCAAGCTCACTTTACTCTAATCAAGACATTATCATTACTATTAGTAATCCATGTTAGTTACAGCAAGGATTAGAGAGAAAATACGATATTCATGTCTTAATGACCCTGGAACAATGAGGAAAGCAAAGCATAAGCATGCTGTATGAGTGCAGGAGCATTCTGATGCTAAAGTGCATTCAACACATCCATCTGAACAGCATATCATGGAAGGCAGTCAGCAAATGACTACACCTATATTTGGATTGCAGATACCCTTCATTTGAGTTGGCAAGTAAGTTCTTTGTTGCCAAAGAAAATTAGGTAAATGTCCATAGAAGGTGATGCCATGTTCTCGGTGTCTTGGCATATTCCATAATACGCTGCATCTTGCCTTTTCATATGTAAACAAGGTACATGATTTTTCTCCTCAAATGACAACTTTTAAGAAGAGAGCCAAAAAACATCTTTTGAACTGCTCAAACTCATTAAAAACGTCTGGGGTTCATGAAGCTTGTTGTCACTTTGTTATTTGCGGAACAATTTGAAAAATGCATGCAGGTTAAAAAATAAAATAAAAATAAAAATAAAATCAAACATGCAGTGCTATATACATGTCTCAATATCCATAAATGTGAAAGGTACCTTGCATTCATCTACTATGACTGAGTTGTGAGCTGCAAAAACACATTGGTTTGAGTTGTTTTCCCTATGATTTTTCATGTCGTCATAGATTGACTGAGTCTTGGTCATTTCAATGTCTTCGTGCCCTTTATGATGAGAATCAATGCTGTCAAGTTCTGCCTTGGAAAGGTGGTAGACGATGCCAGCACCAAAAGAATCCCCCACTACATTGACTGACGTTCTCATCCGGTCCCTACAAAAGAAGCAAAAGGCTGAATGGCATGAGAAGAAGAAAAAGTGGGGCCTGAAAGCCCTGTTAAAGTCACAGTTACTGCATTTATTTCAGAAAATTTAAGTCATCTTTAGAATAAAAAGATGGTGGCTTTCAAGTGAAATTGGAAAAGCTTGCTTTCCCATGGGACTTGTACAGACAGGAAGGATGTGCAAACTCCCATGTCCCAGCTGCTCACACTCATGGATTTTGGCAAGGAGCTTGCAGAGGGGACATAGCCAAACTGAAGAGCTGTGCTTCACTGAAATCTCCCCAGTGCCTGCTTCTGGAGCTGGAGGTTTCAGTGTCAGGGTGCCAGGCTCACATCATTGCCCTTTGTTTAATTTTAATTTATCAGGGCACTTAATTTACTTAACGCAGCCAGAGAAAAGGGTTTTGGATCTGATGAAGTGTTCTGATTGCTGGGACAGATTAACAAATGGCCTCTCCCCTTACTCTCAGCAAGCACACAAGCACACTACTGGGAAGAAATGCCTGAAATATCTCCATAAAGCTCAGGCCATCGTAGCTCCTCTCCTGGCATCATCTTTACAGATGGTCATCTGTCAGCATGGCAGCATGCCCGCCCACATGACCGTATGCCAGCACTCAGCAGATGAGCCAGCCAAATATAGGTCACAGCCTACAAAATGATGAGCCCGTGACAGCACTCCAGTAGCAAGTGCCCCTCACTGTGCACAGGTGCCAGAGGCCCACGTGCTCCAATACAGAGAAATACGTCTCTTGGCACTTCCCGACAGACTGACGTCGGACAGATGTGCTGCCTTACTCCTGCCTTGCGTTTACAGTGTGACTCTATCTGCCGGCAGTGAAGTCATGGTTGTGGATTTTCCCTCATTGCAGAGTTCTGCCCAAAACCTCCCAAAAAAGGTCAATGGTCTTGCAGAGAACTGCAGGACTGTGAGCTCCTGCTATCTTTCCTACCACAGACAGGCTGCATTGCACAATTTGAAATTGTTTAAACCTGCCAGCTAGATGTGAAGAGCTAATGGGTTTGGTGTTATATGTTAGCTGAAGCAGACCATTTTTATTTTTAACCAAAAGGAAAAAAAAATCCATAGAAGAAAAACATCCTTCCAGTTTTGCTTCACATGAATGAAGTGCTTTACAGATCTCATCCCATGCCTGTGAAGAACATTTTAAAGCCAAACAGAGTTGCAGAATAGGAAAATATGACTTTCCAAGAGTTACTTTTAATTAAGACTATCAAATATACTGTACCCTGCCATACAGCTCCGCAAGAACACCTGCTTAATTTTCATTTGTATGAGTACCATTAAATTCTGAAAGGATGCATTGATGCCAGATACGGGAGGGATAGTGTAAAAGTTGCCCAAAAAATGAGGAGGAGAGAATACATAAATATAATTGAGGCATGATTCAAATTTTGAATGGGTCATTTGAGGATATGTTTCAGCCCATATTCATGAATTACTAGCCAAGAGATTCAGCAACACAAACTGCACACTACTGCAGAACATCCTATACTGAGTGAGCTGAAGTAAACAAACTTTCTTACAACCAGACAAAATCTCAGCTGTCAGGAATCAGCACCAACGTGCCATTGACATCTTTTGGGGCTAAGGACACCTTGAAGAGAAGCAAGAAGACTGTATTTACTCTTCTGTTAAAAAGAGTCCACCAAATAATTCCAGCAATGCTGGAACGATGTAAACAAAATTAATATAGGAAAGCTGCAGTCTAGTCAATTGCCCAATACAGCTACTTCTGTGCTGTCCATAACAGATCCCAAGAGGAACAATGGGAAGGAAAGTCAAAGTTCTCTCTCAAAAGCCAACTCAACATCTGGTAAGAATGTGCTTAGGAATTACTGGGAAGAAATCCTGATAAATATTAATGCCCGATTTCCACCAACTGGCATAAATAAGAACTGGAAGCTTGCCAACATTGGCAAGAGGAATAGAAAGAAGAGGAAATGTAACAGGCCCTCTTGCCATTAATGTCATAGTATCTAAATAGTAATCTTCTATGCAAAAAAGGTGCTTCTGCTCCCTGAAAGCTTGAAAACCCGGTGTATCAACCTTACTAGATTTTGGAAAGGAGATTAAAATCTTAGCACACTCGCTAAGACAAAGAGTTGGTGAGGTGTTTAACTTGCCTTACCTTTAAGCTGTTGTAGGAAAGAGCTCTGGTTTTCTACAGTTTAATTCAATTCATTTGAGGCCTGTTTGTAACATTAGATGTTGACTAGGTACAAATGTTCTGAATTTAGATCTAAGCCAAGGAACAAAGTGAGAACTCAAGCAATCTTTTTCCGAACTATTGAACAAAGGTAGATGCTTTAAATACTGGAATGGCCGCCCAAGCCCATTTTCTCTAACTCCTCTTTCCTCACTGCAAAATACCACTGTATTTGAGGTTGGGCAATGGTATTTGCTAAGCTTGTCAGTCTCCCATTTGGAAGGTAGCCAGCTTCTAGCTGGAGCAAAAGAAGCTTGTTTCATTCCAGCTGTTGCCATATAATTACTATCCTATTAAATGTCACTGCTGTGCTGTACTTAGTTTTAAACTGAGAAAACTGTGAGAGTTGTGAAATCTTGGGAAACTTGCCTGGTGAAAAAACTCACTCTGTATGTATGCGTGGGAGGGGGAAAGGTTTAGCAACCTAATCTCTAGATATTGGAGAGGCTTGAGAAGAAATCGATACAGAAACCTTCTGGCTCCAATTTGAAGGAGAAACTGCCAAGTTTAAGGCCAATGAAAAGTCAGCTTTGTGTTGTACCATGACCAACTCTTGCAAAGCTGGTTTTGGTAAGACTGCAGTTTCAGATGATGGCGGTATTGTAAAATCAATTGATGTTCTGATAGTTTCTTTCATTGGCAATATTTAAAATCGTACAAAATTGGCCATTTTGGACATTTTTGAAACTTTCACTAACTGGAATTCAAACGCTATAAACAGAACTGTTCCAAAATATTTCTGCTTGTTCCAGAAAAGTGGCTAGAATAAGGCCTCAAAGGTTTTCTTAACTTTCTCTTCTACATAAATACTGCTGTAATTTTGTTTCATGATCTAAAGAAATGGAAGAATGAAATGTTTGTAAGTAAAGAAAACTCATTTTTATGACTTTTTATTTTAGATATTCATAGATCTGGTTTGTATGCCTAAAAGCTCGTTCAAAAGTTGGTTTGTTTGTCCCTTTTTAACATCACCAATGTGAGCAACATCTTTTGCATATCTCATTAGACCATCATGGCTGCCACAACACAACCACTAGAAGATGGAAAACAAAGCTATTACCCGTTGACATATACTAATTAGCATCACACTTTCACCAACAAACTTGGTCTTAACTTCACAGCACTAGTGGCATGACAAAGAGTTTTACATCTCCTTTTTTATCTCTTTTCCCTTTTCCCTCTATCTTTCACTTTTGAGTCACTCTGGAATTGCACTGCTGATTGTCAGGCCATATGGATCCAAAACCAACCTTATTAGCTGAAAGGTTCTTTGTTTGGCATTTCTTCTGGAAAGATACCATAAAATATTTTTTTCAGGAGTGCTTTCTTTCAATCTAGCCTTCCTATACTTACATTCACTGCTGCTCCAGCTCCACTGTACGGACGTTTTTATTTCTCTAAGCAGGGCTGCATTAGCCAGGGGTCACAATTCCCAAGCTGAGCCTGAAATACAACAGCTACTACTGGATCACAGCTGCTGGTAACTTACAGATCTGAGGTTTGCTACTGTGGGCAGAGCTTCTCAGTCCACAGGAATATTTTTAAATGACATTTCCCTACAATAACAAAACAAAACAACAACAACAACAACAAAAAAAAAACAAACCACAGGCTCCTTTTGCACATTCCTCTACCAGCTGCAGAAACCTACCTATTTGTCTCACTTTGAGAGCCAGTAAAAATATACACTTAAAATGAGCATCCACTTCCCTTTTGCACTGCTCTTACCAGCTGCAGATTCCTACACCACTTTCCTATTTTCAGCCATGACCTCATAAATTTAACAAACCCACAGAATATCACATTTTTTCCCTTTGCCAGCTGTACTCTGACGGCTGAACCTGCCTCATTTTGCCATTCTGAGTCATGATATCATCATATTCATTTATATATAAAATATGTAAGTCATCTTTTCCCTTTGCCTTCCCAACCTGTAAGTTCCTCTTTCATTTTTATCTGAAGCAGAAAAGGAGCTGTGTGCTATTTGTCACAACTCAGTGACAAGACAGATAATAATAGATACAGTTCAGAAGTCATGTCAGGGGATTGACCAAGATCGTGAATTCTTCTCAATAAGTTAAAAGATAATGACAGGGGAAAAAAAAAAAAAAAAGAATCTATTTCATCTTAACATTTTCAACATTTCTATTCCTTCTTGCATAGTTTTAGTAGTGTATCTGATTGAAAGCTACCACAAATGAGCAGCTGAGGCTGCAAGTGTAGGAGAAAATGCACAAATAGTACAGAAAACTTACATTTCCCCTTCCTGGCACCACAGCTGGCACAATAGAAAAATACTTCTTTACTATATAAAAGTATATTGAGGGAGAGATGGCTGTTGAGCAGAATATTCTGTGCTGTAGCAGTACAGGACAATACAAAACCTCCTAAAGACAAGAACAACTTAGTAGGCTACTGAGTCACTGTTGGCTTTGCATAGGTGATGGAAAGATGTCTACAGTGTCAAATGACAACACAAGAAAAGATATGGCATAGCATATACTTTGTATTTACAGCTTCTGTATTCATATGTTGAACAACAAAAGCTTTGGACAACTATCCGTGGGTTAGCTGTTTCTTGTCAGAAGACTAGCAATGGCACTGAAACCATTTGGTTTGATGGATGGACATGGATCTCAAGTCCTTGAAAATGAAAATTGGGCTTTCCAGTTTGAAGGATCTGTCAGTAAAACCAGGCTGTGGAATGACCTTCATTCTTCTAGTTTGCCTTCTGATTTTTTTCTTTATATCCTGCTCTATAACAGTTTCTATCTTCAAAGCATTTTAGTTTCTTATGTACAAAAAGAAATTTAACTTCTCCACTATAAGCACAACATTTTATAATACAAATGCCCAAATTCCCCAATAACATGTGACAGCATGGTTTTGGAACCCCCTATTCAGCATTTATCCTTTATTTTAGCATAGAACTATAAGAAAAAGAAAGATGAAAATAGAGATCAGAAAACTGCAGTTGATCTATGCCTGTGAAAGGGTGGTATCATTAAGAAGATTAAAATATATGAACATGGGCCCAAGGCTCATACAAGAAGACGGTTCACAGAAACAGACTTCGGTAGTTCTGTAATATTTTGTATCACCCGAGATGCCTATTTCCTTCTTTGCTTTATCTGTAGAGGAAATTCTTAGAGTTCTTTAAGATCACTAGGTGAAAAACATTACAGACAAGCATTCACTATTTTTTCTGCATCAAGCAGTGGAGTCACCATAACTTACAAAAGCCAGTCAACAGCAACAAGCAAACTGATGTCCTGGGTAGGGAGACCCACTGCAGTAAGGATCAGAAGCATAGTGACGAGTCCCGCACTGGGAATACTGGCAGCTCCAACACTTGCAAGGGTGGCAGTCAAACTGCAAAAACAAAAATCAAGTGGGAGTAGCAGGAAGGGAAACATATACTTTCATTGCATACTCATGTGATCAATAGGAAGGTCTTATTTTTAATGAGTTCTTCCCTTAAAAGAGAGTACAATAAACCATGGCAAATTTAGGCCATAATTTTTCATGCTTGTGTTCTTCCAAAAATACTTATCTTGGGGAGGCCATTTGGGGGTTGTAGTGAGAACTATGAGAGAGTTTTTAGACAGTTTTAAATTCTGTAAGTTGGTTACAACTTTCAAATGTTTGGCCTGGAGTGTGTTTTTTTATTTGTTTGTTTTGTTTTGTTTTGCTTTCTGATTTCTACCAACACATTAGTGAATGGGTTATTGAATCCTGAGTTTTGGTCATGTAGACTTGCTGCAGTTTGGTAGCTACAGGCTGAATTTTCAGGGCAGTTCATTTACGTTTATTTTATGGTACCTGAACACTGAATTGTAAGACAATGGTTGAGAGAAAGTGGTTATTATTGAGTGCAGAAGAGTAAAAGTCATTGTATCCAAATCCTATAGTACAAGCCAGTAGTGTACCAAGCCTAGATACAAATAACCCTACATAAAAATGCAAAATTCTTCTGATTGTTTCATAAATCCAAAACTGTACTTGCTCCAGCCTCTCTTCTTTTCTTGACGAAGACCAATAGAGTGAATGTCAATGTTCCAAATGCTGAACTTTGTAAAAAATATAACGTAGATCATAACAAATATCAACATCACAGGCCAATACTATGCAGAATGGAAAGCAAATTTGTCAGAGAATAAGCCAAGAGGAGGAAAAAAGGAAGAAAGGAGAAGGAGAAGGAGGAGGAGGAGGAGAAGAAGGAGGAGGAGGAGAAGGAGGAGGAGAAGGAGAAGGAGAAGGAGAAGGAGAAGGAGAAGGAGAAGGAGAAGGAGAAGGAGAAGGAGAAGGAGAAGGAGAAGGAGAAGGAGAAGGAGAAGGAGAAGGAGAAGGAGAAGGAGAAGGAGAAGGAGAAGGAGAAGGAGAAGGAGAAGGAGAAGGAGAAGGAGAAGTATTTGTGAGTTTACATCCAGGTTGTTTGAATATCTCCAGTATCACATGCTGAGTTTGGCAGTCAAAACCTAATAACTTCCCATTCATTTGTGTTGGTACCTAGAGGGATAGTTCTTGTCATATCGTTGCAGCAAAAATGTGCTGTTACATGAAGAGGAGAATGAATGTTTTTCCTACAGATACCCCAGAGGTGCCTGCTGCTTAGTATATGCAAGTCACGAGTTGGTGAGCCCAGCCTTAAAATAGCGGGGTCAGACAGCTCTAGTGAGTCAGCACCTCAGAGGTACTGAGGGGAAAAGGAGTAACTGTGCTTCAGGCTTAGCAAATCTCCTGGCCAGCATCTGATTCCTGACTTTAATTGCCCTGATCTTATTTTGGTTTAAAGAGTAGCACCTCTAAAATTACTGTTCTCATTTTCATCAGGAGATATGAGTCACTAGGGTCTAGCATTTGCCTTCATTAGAAGCAGCACTGCACCTTTTAGAAACCTTGGTTTTTCTACTTTAGGGGCTGAGGCAAGAGGTAAAGAAATGGAAAATGTGCTGATAATATAGCTGGGTAAGAAACATAGAATTATACTTCCCTATGCAGGAGTTTCTTTAGTGCTAAAAAGGTTTAATAAAAGAAAAGTTGGGTGGGTGGGTGAAAACTACAGGAAGAAGGCAAACTTGGCAGCCATCACTTGTGGTTTGCATTTTAACTATTCAAAATGTTAGATATGGTGTTTTCATCGAGTTTTCCATTGTACATTAACTTTAGCTGCAGCAGTCATGACTTTGCCTTTGTTTTTTATTAGTCACTACATCTAATGAGTCTTAAAACTCCATTACAGTAAACAGTCTTCAATCACTCTTACCCATTTTGAATGGGTACTTTCTTTGTCTTTCTAAAAATTCAGCCTTGTCCTTAATACGATGATTTGAAATGAAAAGATTACAGCCAACATTCTCTGGGTTAGAGAGAAAAAGCCCGAGTGTGCTTAGACCATGCAGCAGGCAATCTCACTCTCAGGATGCTTTATAGTCAGCCCATTGTTTTTTACTGTTTACAGAAGTCACAGAAAAAGAAAAAAAATATGCACACACACACAAAACAAGACATAGATAAATTTTTAGGTATATTTTTCTCTTCCAGTGTTTATAAACAGGTACATTCTAGAAAGTTAATGCCCCATATATCACTTGGGGCAACCCTCTGTACTAAAAGAAGGCACAGCATTGGACAAAGCATGCTGAATTTCATCATGTATTGTCAACTGCAAAACTGCATAAATCACCACCAGTGTGCATTGAGGCTGCAAATGATGGAAAATTTGCATCACTAGAGAGCCAAGACCCATGTATATTACGTTCCTTTGCATATCATTATTACAAATCCATGTGTTTCATAGCAGTTCCCACAGCCACTGAGAAGACATCCAACCCAAAGCTTCACATTTTATAGTCTTTAGAAATAAAGTTATGAGTGTTTTGAACTGACCTCACAGTAACTATCTGGCCTCCATCCAGCTCAATTCCATTCATCTGTGCTATGAAGATGGCAGCCACAGCCTCATAAAGGGCAGTTCCATCCATGTTAATTGTTGCTCCAACAGGAAGAACAAACCTTGTTACACGTTTATCAATGCCTAGATTTTCTTCAAGACACCGGAATGTGACAGGTAATGTTCCAGCACTGAAGGAAAAAAAGCAAATAAGTACAGAAGACAATGTTATAATATAATATATACATGAGGGAGCAAAGTCAAATTCTGCTCTCTGTGTTTACACTTTCTACTTGTACTTTCAGCTGTGATTCAAGCTATCTTGGCCAATTTTTCAATTACATCTACATTTAGCTGGAGGTGGGACTGAGGCCAAGACACAAACATGACTCAAGGAGGGATGAGAGCTTGAGAGATTGTAGATGAAGCTTTCAGACTCCTCAATGAGTTATTTCTTGCATTTTGTTCAAAAAGACCAGTTCCAGATGTTTTCTGGTGGACAGAACTGCATGCAAAGGGACAAATATTTCTTTGAGTGTAAATTTGCTCTGAAGGGATAAATCAGTGCTGCATCAAGGAAGGAAAAAGTCAGGCAAAAGCATACACAGCCCGTGCAGTTCCCAAACATTGGAGGACAGGAAAGGATATGAAACATGGTTGGAGGATAAGAAAAGAAAGGAAAGACGGCTGGAAAAGGGAACAGCTCTTTGCACAGATCCACAGTGCATTGCCTTTGTGGGAATGGTTAAGGCTATTACATTAACTTCCTTAAAGTAAAACTCCATCTAAAAATACTCTTGAAAGCAGAACATACTCTCTGTATGATTATTACTCCCTGTAGATGCAAATATCTTCTACTTCCCTTCCCTAGCAGGTCTGCCTGCCTCAGGCAAAAGACTTGCTGCAACAAGTATGAAAGCCACACAGGAGCATGTTTTGGTTCCTTTCTTTTCCGTGTTATCTCTGAGGTCAAGTCCACCACTAAATGAAGTTGGTTGCTGCCTGAAAAGCTGTTCTGAAAACAAACTTGACCTGGGGAAATTCCTTTTAATTGGTGTTTCATACAGAAGCAGCTGGAGCACATCTGTTGTGGCTTATTAGAGTCTTCATCTGAGTTGGCAGAATTTCTCAAAGGCCTTCACCATTACATACCACTAATGCTGGTGTCATTGCCCCTAAAAATACTATTTTTCTTATAAAGGAGTAAAGAACTAGACTCACCAAATTTTCTCTGATAATACTTACAGCATATTGTTTCTAGTGCCTTGTAACTTCAGAGTCTTTCCAACTCTTTCATTCATCCATTACCAGAGAGATGCTATTGGGTACAAAAACTGTCATCTTTCCATTTTACAGATAATTAAACCAAGGAAAAGGCAGACTGAAGGATGATTAGGTACCTAACTATAAATATGTAGTGCCCTAATAAATGTCTTCAGTTATCTGGAACAAGCACATGAGATTGATATACATCACATGAGATTTATTGGAAACTCAAACCCTTCTATACTGGCAGACAGACCTAAGTCACTTTTTAAATGACTCCTTGTTCCACTTCTCTGGAAACAGGACTTAGAAGACATAAGCTTGTAGATCCCCATCTTGTACTCAAATGATCAGACCATCCTTTGTTCAGAGAGGTGATTTTTTTTTTGCAGTTGCCAATAAACCAGATACACATTACCATTCATTTGTTCTAGCATCTTTAGAAATATATTTGCATTTAGGATTTATTTTACTGTGGTTTTAATTGGAGTTAATCAAGCGTTGAAAATTCTGCATTTTTTAGCCAAATCAGAGAATTTATAGTTTCTAAAAGCAATGTAGTATTCCCCCATAGGTTAACTCTAGCAGCTATATTTATAGTAAATAGTGGAAAATATCTGGTGAGTCATTAACTAATGTTTGCTTGTCAATTTTCAAGTCAGTTCCACGATCACTTTGCCTTCTACATTAAAGCTGTTCCCACATCTTATTAAAAGAGAAATAGAAGTAGTTGACTGACACACATTGAAATCCAGTCAGATAAGTTTCTTTTTCTTCAGAAATACAAATCCCACCTTACCTTTGCTTTCACAAATGAGATCATCAGCACAAGGTGTGTATCAGCCATAGGTTAACAGTGTTGTAATGAACCCTGGCTGGCTCAGCAGGCAGGGACTGCAAGTATCTGCAAATATATGCATATATCTTGTGTATCTCCAAAGATATGCAAATATCTTCCCCCTTCAGTTCTGCCACCATGAGCAAGGACAGGTTTGCAGACCATGGAGACAAGGTTTCTTTATTAAAAGAGCACAGTAAATAGATGCCTTCCATGGTTTCTCAGCCTAGCCAAACAGAGGGCCTTAATAGGTCCCTGAATAGAAATAATTTCTGGCTCCCCAAGGTGCCAGGTTAGACTGTATGATGGTGACTGTTGTCATGTGGTGATCTGCCTGTGGAGCTACAAACTGGTCCACTTCCAGTCCTTCAGTAATTCAGATCTCAACAGCAGTCAGGTGGTAAACGTAGCACCCAGATAAATCCATAAGCTGGAACCATTTAGAATCCCCTACATTGTTCCATTGTGATCCTCCAGCAGGAAAAAAAAAAAAAAAAAAAAAAAAAAAAAAAAAAAACTTCATACTGAAAAAACAAACCTGAAAATGTTGTGTATGCACACTGCAAAATGTTAATGAAAAATCTAGGTGGAAACTTGAATATTCAAGTGCAGAAAAGCCTTAGGAAAATTGTGATTTAGTCAAACTCCAGGCCAGACTGCATCTCCTATAATGTCACGGTGTTTATGAAAGAACTGCAGAATTACTGAGGTTGGAAGGCACCTCTGGAGCTCACCTATTCCAGCCACTTGCATCAATGCAGAGGCATCTAGAGTAAGGTACACAGACTGTGCCCAACTGAGATTTGAATATCTCCAGGGATGTTCCACAAATTCTCTGGGTAACCTGTGCTCCACCACCACCTCAGTAAAACAGATTCTTCTGTTCAGATGGAATTCCTTGTGTTTTGATTTGTGCCCACTGCCTCTTGTCCTATCACTGGGTACCACTGAGAAGAATCCTCCTCCATCTTCTCTACACCATCCCATCAGATATATATGCACATCAGTGATGTCCCCCCAGAGTCTCTCATCCAGCAGAGCAGTTTTAACCCAGAAGCAGATGAGTTACTGTTCTGTTGAGGTGTTCCTGAAGTCAAGATGGCTCAGGATTTTTGATGGTCAGTTTTGAATTTGGTTTTGTTGTTTTTACCTTTCCAATTGTAACAAGTTCTTATTTTCTTCAGAAAGAAAGTGTTTATTGAGGAAAAACATTTATTATAAAATATACTATTTCACTGGAAAAAAAAATATCAACAGACAATCTGCAGGTTGCCCCAATGCAAAGCATCAGTTTATTACTGAGAGTTATTCACTTGCCTACCCCATTTTCTGAGACTGGTCTGTGTGTTACCAATGAGTCTAATATGCTCAGATTGTTACTAAAGTCGCCTTGTTCTGCTAAATTGGATGAAAGAATAAAGTGAAGGTTATAGTAACACCTTGCCACTGTTTGGGAACCAAGTTCTGTTAAGCCTAATATGCACAGATTTTTTTTTGCATAGAGTTTTTAATATATGCATGATTTTTTTTTCCAAAGAGGAAAGGTCTTGGATGCACTGAAATCTTCACTGAGATCAGCAGATACACACAAATCCTACAACCCCACTACAGCCTCTGCTGCCTACTACCATGATACTTCAAAACAGGAAGCAACTGGTAGCCACAGGACACCTTCATCCATTTATTTCATAAATGGAAAAAAAAATTTAAAAAAAAGTAATTTTTATTCAATGGCATAAAATGATTTTACTGTGAAGGTCAAAACAGCAGATTTATCACTTCTAAACAGCATCTAATAACCTGCTAAAAAAATTAATAAAGGTGTTATTTCTTTAGTGTACCTGGAAGCTGTGCCTAGTGCTGTGATCCATGCCTGGAAAATCCCAGCAAGGAATGAAAAGGGGCTTTTCCTCGTTATCACAAAGTAAAGCAGAGGCAGGAAGATCCCTCCATGGATGACAAGACCCACAATCACTGTTACCATGTACATGCCAAGTTGTCTAGCAACTACTTCTAAATCCTTGATTGCAATGATTTTTCCACAGATGAGGCAAGCAATGCCCAAAGGGGAATACCTGGAGAAAGAGAACAAGCATAAACAGAACTGGTCTTTGCAGCATGCAGTCATAAAATTAGTGCTTAATATAGACTGGAGACAGACTAGGGGTTTCCCAGGCTCAACTCTGAGAACCAGGCCAGGAAGTGATGGAAATTCAATGGATAGCTTTCACACCTCTTTTAAAAACACTGCCCATTTTCAGCAAATTCCACATCTACTTTATTTTATTCTATTGCACTGAATGGAATATGCATTTTCCTGAATAGTCTTTGATCCTGGAATAACATCCTATGATAACATGATAATGTTATACAGGCTTGTACCATTATGCAGAGTACTGCAGTAGTTGTTTTTAGTTTGTGACTTTGAAAATTCATTGTTCATCTGGTTTCAGGGAGTTGTTTAATTTGTTTCAGCTAAACACCATGCTCCTGAGAGTGTTGTTAACTGCTGGAGTTACCACAGGAGTTCCAGCTCTTGGTGCAGAGAAGTCATAAACCAAACAATGTAATTCTGCATGAAAAAGTGCAGTTGTCTTTATAAACACACACACACAGAAGCTGCTTCTAGCCACGGCATTTCTTTAACAATTCTAGACAGAGGTGAACAAGTGGAGCTCCCAGCACCTATCTCATTCGTTGAGAAAAGAGAAATAAAAAGCACATCAGTAAAAAACAAAACAAAACAAAAAAAAAAAAAGTGCAGTGAATTTCTTGAAATGTGAATGGCTTCCTGCCATTGCAACACTGACCACTACGGAAACTTTATAACTTCAGTAAGGCATTAAGTCTTGGGCGTACCAACTGGTGCTAAGAGAAGTAAGAGTAAATTCTCGCTCTTGTAGTGTTATGAGAGTATAGTCACTGTCTCTCTCCCTGTACAGTCGAAAGCAGCAAATTACAATAACTACTGAAAGAAGAAGAGCTTTGTGATTATAAGCAACTGCCTTTTTATGTGGCAAGATCCCCTATAGAAAAGCAGAAGCATAACAGGAATATAACAGGAATCATTGCTTCAAGTTCTTTTGTTTGACGCATTTCCACATCTGCATCACTCTTCCTACCTGCATCACTCTTGCATAAGATATTCTTTGAAACACTCATGATGCTAAAGGTTCATGCTTTGGGCACCCTTCTCCCTTTTCTATAAACTTTACCTATCTAAAGCCTCATAGAAAAGATAGATTGCAGCCTTGTGACTCATGGAATAATTTCCAGGGACACCTGGGAATCACAGGAAGCAGTGAGCCAGGACACATGCATTGTATTGGAGTGGCTACTTCTGCTCTTAAAAGACCTTGGAGGTGCCAAAGGTAGTAGTATGATGCCACATGCAGCAATGTGCTTATATGTTCTGAAAAACTGGTTTTGTGTGATCTGGACAGGTTTGGCACTGTGTACAAATAGCTCTGGGGAAGCCCTCAGAAGAAACAGAGTGAGAGAGAGAGTGAGAAAGAGAGAGAATCCCCTTCCAGAAATGTAAACAAGGGCTCAGTCTTAATTGGGTAAGTCACTCCCTTGAAGGCAAGCCAGGTCCCGTTATTACAGATGGGTGTACTTCAAAAACAGGATGGGTACCTTCCAGTGACCCCACTGCTGTGAGCCTCAAAAACTCAAGTTCTGCAGAAACTAGGGGGGGAGGAGCTATACATCACTGAAAGCCACTGGAATTTTATTTGCTGGTAAAGTATTTTTATTACAGAAGACAGCAAATAAAGTATGTCTTCAGGCTTCTTTGTAATTATACCTTCTAGCTAATATCCTGGGATTATGCTAACCTCCCAGGAAGATTTGGATGTTCTTAATGTGGGGCGGTGTTGTATGCTTAGGTGTCCTTCTATATAGTGAACTTCAATAAGAAATGTGGCATTTGAAGGTCTTTGCCGGTACCTGCATGCCTTGGATTTTAGTAAACAAAGAACAAAACCTGTCATCTTCAGAAATATTTCAAAATCATTCCTAAATAGTCCTCAACAAATAGAAATAAAGCTGTTCTGGTTCTAACATAGCGGTTAAGGCTTTAAAAACCCAAGTATTTCATTCCATTGTTTACAAACAAACCGTGTTCACAACATGCTATATAAGGGTCTTGTAAGATTATTTAAATCTTTTTTTGTTGCTGTTGTTGTTCTAGAAGATAGGAGTTTGAACTTACCACATGATCATAGTTACTAACTTCATTACAATCTCATTCAGAATGTTGAAGAAATCCACCATCATCTTGGCTTGTTCTCCCATTTTCCCCATAGCAATGCCAAAAGCAATAAAGAATCCTATCAAACCTATAGGGAAAAAAAAAATGCAACACAAAGAAAAGCAAGTAAAAACACATTTTTAGAAAGTTCTTGTACCTAATCAATGTCTTCATACTACCTGCTAATCAATTTTGCAGAATGATTATAGTGCATTCCACATCTCTTCGGTCTTTTTAACATGATCTCACCCTCAACTTTCATGATCATATTCAGAAGAACATCCTTTACTCTAATATTTTACTACATTCCAATTGAAATTGGAACTATGTCGAACTATGTTTTTTTCTTTTTTTCTGAGTTGATCTGATCAGTAAAAAAATACCTATACCCTAATCTTTTCAGTGCCATGCAATTGCTAGAAACCTCATAGCCCCTGGCAAATGGGAGAGTCAACACAGCACCGCACCACGACTGTTCTTTGTTGCTAAAACAGTCACTAGAGACCAAAAGCATTTTTGGCAAGCTTTAAAAAAAAAAAAATAAATGGCAGAGTCAACCTACAGACTAGTCAGTTTTGTAATTTGAAGTCCCAGAACACACTTTTCACAGGCCAGGGGTACCCACCTTAAATGAAGAAGGTAGGGGTGGGAGGAGAAGGTGGGTACTGCACTTTAAGCTAAACCACACAGAATTCATATTAAACAGATTGCCCTCACTGAAACCAGCATCAGTGGATATCTAATAATAGATTCAGTATGAGTAGGATTGGACCCCAACATTTAAATGACTAAGTTATGATAATATGTCAGACTGTTAGACTTTCAGTGTGCCTGTCATGTATTCCTTTTGAGCTGTGTCTCCAAAGCTAACCTTTAGCTTCCAGCAATTTTCAGTGTCCAGAAAGGAATTGTTGGCTTTGAGGGTAAACTTTCAAACACAGCATGAGTTCAGTATTATCAAATGTGTGAATCAATCTGGGAAATTCCTGAGGAAAAACCCATCAGGATACAAAAGCATTCTAAAGAAGGGAATTTTAGCTACCAGTATTCTGGGAAAAGACACCCTGTCCCATATCTTCACATTGGGTTTAACATCTTTTTTTTATTATTTTAAATATCCATTCCACTGAATTTAAGGTCATTCTCTAGCACCAATATATTTCTTTTGAGTCCTTAACGAGGGAAGTGAAATGTATGTGTGTGTGCTGCAGAGCATGGAGAAATGATGAAAAGCTTTTTAGTCAAAGACCAAGTAACTTCCTGGAATTCAGACTGCATCAGAAAATGTTTGTAGGTGGTTTTGTTCTGTTACTTCCAAAACAGTTGCTACATTAGTCAGAAAAGTCAAGTTGGCTCATACTTGCAGGAGTCTGCATGGTTTGCAGAGTTTATGCAAGCTGGATGGCATTTCCCCAACATTTTCATTTCTTCATTTAAAAGAGGGGAAAAAAGGGGGGGGGGGCGAGAAAAAAAAAAAAAAAAAAAAAAGCAAACTCTGCAACGTTTGAGTCTTTAGTCAAAACACTGCAGCATATATCCCACCTAAACTATAGTTTTAATGCTGTGCATTTCCTTCCTGTAGGAGTTTTATTCAGCTTTCTAGCTCTTTTTTTATCCAGGATGGGACCAGCACAACACAAATCCCACACTAAATGTAATGCATCTCTCACATCAGAAATACTGCTTCGTTTTAGCACAAAATAAAGAGTTCTAAGAAAGAAGGAAAAAAAAAAAAAAAAAAGCAGGTGATGGTAACAGCATGAACACTGAGCTGTTGCCTCGCACAGGGTGCAGAACATCGATCAGCACCTTAAAGCATCACCTCTGCCCACAGAGGCAGAGTGAAACGAGGCATCTTTGAGGCAAGCACAGTGCAGTAGCTCTGGCTCTTGCAGAGCAAGCTGCTTCCCAGAGAAACAAATCATCTCAGATAAGCTTACTGATGCTAT
This sequence comes from Aythya fuligula, assembly GCF_009819795.1. Classification (NCBI taxonomy): domain Eukaryota; kingdom Metazoa; phylum Chordata; class Aves; order Anseriformes; family Anatidae; genus Aythya; species Aythya fuligula. The sequence continues at coordinate 49,048,497 of NC_045563.1, forward strand.
CTCGCCTGTGTCTGAGTGAAGCAGCCACTGCCAACCTGCTCACCAACACCTGGAGCAGATCTGCAGGCACAGCAGCCAGTCTCAGCAGGAACAGCTCATCAGCTTTAAGGGGTCTGTAAAGGGCCATTTGCCACTAAAAAGTGATGGCCTAGCATTGAGATAAAGCAGTGGAATAGGTACTGCCACATACTGTCCCACTCTGAGGAGAGTGCCTGTAAACACAGGTGTGGGCCTCAGCCCTGTGAACACGCTGCCCCAGAGCACATGAATCTCCGAATGTAGGCGTGCTGATGAGTGGTACAAATTGAGGGCTAATTTGTGACCATCTTCACCCACATCCACAAAGAAGGTGAAGGTGGAGCACTCCTTTCCGAGCTGATAAAACTGAATCTAGGCACAGAGGAGAAAATAGGAGCTGTGTAGCAACTCTTCATTCCCCCACACCCCCGCCCCAGTTTGAACAGGTGCTTCAGGAAGGAGTAGGAGATAGGCAAAACCTTCATACCACCCCCACATGCCGTCTTGTACAGACAAGATGGCACAATGGCAGTTGTTCATAATGTGCAGCTGGTAAAGGTCAACAGCCAAGATGAAAGAGAGAGGGAGTTGTGACTCAGAGATGTGTCAAGCCTCTCTGGGATTTTTCTTGGGTGGTGTGGTGCACACCCCACCTCTCACTTCGGGCTGTGCCTCAAGCCAAAATCTAGTTCAACTTGCCCAAGAAACCTACTGGAAACAACTGAGCTCAAATGCATCAGGGGGTGGGTAGAGCATAGGCTCTTGAAGCTCTCCCCCATACTGTTTTGCCAATATGCATTAGTATTAGTCTAGGTAGGCTACTTGTAGGATGAAAGGATATTTTGCGTACCTCCTACATGCTTCCCCACAGTGCTCCAAACAATACCTGTAAAGCTGCCAATTCAGAATAATTCTCTTGGTTGTTTCTATGATAGTTCTACTAAGACCATTTGATTTTCATCTCAAAGACCAAAGGGCAGCCAGTAGATGATAACATTTTGTGATGATTATTTGTGGAGACTAAACTTTCACTGAGAAGCAGATCAGACAACACTGACTACCCAGTCACAGCCAAAAACTGTGTCATGCATATGATGTACATGTTCGACAGGCAAAAAGTTTCCCTACCCAGGACATTCATGCCATCCTTAAATTCAAGTCCCTTCTTAATGACCAGCTGGGCTTCTGGTGCTTCGCGCACTGTCTCATTCATGATAGCAAAGGCAGCATCAGTAACATTTGGTGGTTCTTCAATGGGTGGTGGCACCAACACTTTCTTGGTAACAGTTTGGATCTGAAAGCAATAAAAAGGGAGGATAAGAATGGAAACAGACCAAATGTAATATGGGAGATCAGGAAGTAATTAAAAAAAATTATCTTGAAATTCCAGGAAACTATATTTTTAAGGATTAGACATGCATTCCACAACCTCTTATCCCTTCTTCCAAAAATAAGTTTGTTTTTCAATAGTTCCAAGTGTCACAAAGTCCTGGGAGTCTTCAGCATGACTCTGGTGTGAAAACTATGTTAAATACTTGATCCATATTGCTACTGCATAGCATTTAACAGATAGTTAGCCCCTTTGTCCAGATGGTTCACACATGGTGCTTCACAGATTGCATGTTACACATAGATATAATTTATTTAGCACCAAAAGGCAGGCACCTCTAAGATCAGTCACAGCAGCAACTCTATAATAAGGCTTGTTATTCAGGATGGGCTGTCCAGCTCAAGTTATCATAGTTTGATGGTTGACTTGAACTCACGACAGTTCCAACACTTTGCTTAGTGACCGTGAGCTCAAAATGAAACACATGGAATCCCAGAGCTTTCCAATTAAAACATTTTGAGTGACAGATAACAGAGTATCTAAGCTGCCAGACACCTACTAAATCTGACCACCTTAAAAAAGAAGACAACAAAATCTGAATGGCTCTGGACCTCTCCTGGCATATGAAAGGCAGGGTTAATGGAAAGATAGGAAGGAATGGTAAAGGGAGAAACAGGCTTGAGTTACAGCTGGGGGCAGGAGGGCAGGAAGGATGAATATAAAGAGGGAGATCTATGATTTGCTCTGTTAGAAGGGACTGCATTTCTTTCCCACTTCCCACCCTGAGCCTTTCCTGCCTTTTCATGGCTCTGAGGCAGGCAGAATGCCTGAGAAGCTACAACTGTTTTGCCACTGTTTCCCATCTGCTCCCTACTTTCCTTGTTTCCTAGAAATGAAGTTTAAGCAAGGCATCAGATCTAGTGTGTTAGCCTTTCAAAGAGCATTTGCACCTCCTTCTTGTTGTGATGACAAACTGTAGTACTATAGATGATGATCCAGATTTGATCCACATAACATTGTAACATACCTTACATATCTCCTTTCAAAACCTGCTGTCTGCACCTACAGAGGGGGTTGTAGGCAGAAAGCCTACACAGCTACTGTATGAGAAACTCTTCAGTTGTCCTGAAACCATCCAACATGCCTGCATGCTTTCATTTATTTCCAGATTTGAATTTTCTCTGAGACAACTTAACTTTTTATGTAAGGTAGCCAGAATATAAGAGCAGAGTCACAGAAATTAACCTTAAAACATTAAAGCACTCACAAATTCCGCTGCTGTCACTTAAGTCTTCAGCTTTTCATCGCATAAGGTCATAGCACTAAAAATGCTGAGCCTAACATTAAGTTTAGATTACAATTGCCTGAGGCCTGAAAATCATTTGAGCGTTACAGTCATATTTAAACATAGGAGTCCATTTCTCTTCATGGCACACAAGAACTTAAGTCTCTGCTGGAATAGCAGTTTCTATTATAAATTAAGAATTTGTTGTGGACTGTGGAAAAATTCAACAGGTACTGAAATCCCATGATGGCTCAGAGTTCAGTTTCCAAATGAGCTATATCAAAATTGTTATTTAATCCCTTCATTATTTGTAGAACTCCCGCATAGGTCACTGCTGCATAGCACCACTGCTGTGCATGCTTCAAAATCACTCTGCAGGAACTCTGCAAAAATTGCTTCCTCCTAAGAGAACCTGGAAACATTGAATGCTCATGGAGAGAGTCTGAATAAAAGTAGGAAGAGAAAATATATGCTGACACCATTACAAGAAGTTAATTTTCCTACTAAACAAAGGGGGGAATAAGTAAAACGTAACTCCCTTACTGAGCAGTTAAGAGCTAATAGAAGGCACAAGTTCCATTTGGAAAGGAGCATGACTGACTTTGTAAATGAAAGGTGGCTCTGTGCAGAGGCATTCAATGGCAATTAGTTTGGAATCTCATAAGATGAAACTTAGGAAAACCAAAAGCTCAGTAAGGGACTATCCTTGAGGTGCCACCTAAATTACCAGGACTGTGTCCACTGACTTTTACGGGCTTTGAAATAGGTCTGCATAGGCAAGTTTAAAAAACAATCAACGGAATTGGTAATCCATAACAATGGAATTGAACTGAACTGAAGATTGATATTACACACACTGAAAAAGCAGTATTAACTTTCCAAGAAAACTATTTGAAATGTGTAGCTTAATTATTTTTTCTCCTGAATTTTGTCCCATTGTCTAGATATTCAGCAACTTTCAACTGACCAGAAATTTAATTCTCTCTTCCACAGTTTAAACTGGGGAAAGGATGGTAAAAAGAGAAAAAAAAAAAAAGAAAAGAAAAAAAAAATCATAAGCACCCTGTTCTCCCCTCACTCAATTTTGCAAAACACATTTCATATTACATGTGGTGTTTGGCCAACCACAGTTTGACCACAACTGACATTCCCATGATGATTTGGAAATATTGAGAATGTTCTCTCATTAAACCCCAGAGGACTATGTGTTTTAATGTGGAAGTCTGTGAAAGAAGTGAAGCAATCCAAATCCTTTTGGCATCTTAGGTTGCCCTCTGTTCTTCCACCCCCATGGCCTCTTCTCCCTTCCCCCTTTTCTCTTCACTCTTCAGCCATAACCACAGCTCCAGCTGTCATGCCATTTCACTTAGGAACATTTAAGAACAGGTTTGGCAATGAACCCCGTTTCATCCAAAAAAAAAAAAAAAAAAAATCCTCATTACTGCCAAACAGTTTAGTTGTAGGAAAAAGTAGCTCACACAGAAGAATTTTGTTTAAGCAGAAGATCAGCAAGCATACCATCTTCATTTCTTTTTCCCCTCAAAGTGAAGCCATTTTGATAAAGCATTAGCAGAAAGCTTTCAGACAATTATTTACCTACACAGCACGCAACGCATGGTCTAATATGCATCTTTCCCAGCATCCTTCAAACCTGGCCTGATGGAGCCACCTGTAGGTGGGTCAGCCACTTGAGTGTATTATCCCCATATAATCTGGATTGTAGTACAGCAATAGCAGTTATGAGAGATTGGGTTTCACACTACATTTCCACTGGCAGCCAACCTGAATGAAGATCATCTATACATTATACACAGGCCATTATAAAACCATCAGCTTTGTAAGACCAAAACCAAATTCAACAAGGGTGAATGATCCTTTAAGTCATCATCCATTCAGCCACAACCTAGCATTCATGACCTTATATACTGTATACAAAGTAAGGAAAAGTTTTTAAGATTACCTAATAACAAACTAAAAATATTTCTTCTAAAAAAAAATAATCTATGAAACAAAATAACTACAACATAAAACAAAGCAGCAATAAATAATATTCATTCATTTACCTGCACAAGACCTAAGACCTGTATTTTTCTTAGCATCATTATTTATGTCATTCAACTAGTGACATTAACTCTACAGACAACCATAGTAAATAAAAGATGTTTAAAAAAAATATATTGCCAAGGAGTAGAAGGATTTACCTGCTGAAAACATGCTTGGACTAGATTTTCAGGGAACAGGTTTCGTATCAGATCCAAGAAGGCATCCAGACTAGATACTTCATCATTCTTTTTCCCTTGACCTAGCTGTTTCCTGAGTTTTGGATTCCCTGGATGGATAGCTAAAACCAGAATCACACCCAGCACGGCAGCAATAATAGTGGTGGACATGTAGTAGACCATGGCTCTTGTTCCCAATCGGCCACTTGCTTTAGCATCTAAACCAGACAGTCCTGCAGGTGTTTTATTTTTAAGAAACAAACAAAGAAATAGAGTTTCAATACCCACTTCAATAATCATCACAGAAAATACTGTCTAATTTACATAGTTTAATGTCTGCCTATTTCTTGTCTGTGCAAAATTCTCACCACTACATAGACTACTGAAGGTTCTCCCTCCAAATCTTATGTGAGCAATGTCTGCTGTTACTGCTTTGAAGAGAAGCATTTGAGATTTCATCTGACTGCACAGGAGACATTGAAAAATATAGAAGATATGATACCATCTTTTGCCCTTCATAGCTGCAAACTGGTCATGTTCTGGCTGACAGCACAGCTTTAAGAATGCTAGGCATTTGACTATCCTACCATATTATTTACAAGGTCCAATCCAGGAATTAGATATTAAGAAAATTCTCATGTTCAAGAAGGGAGTATGTGTGGATGTGTTTGAAAATAAATTCACCAGAGCATCTACCTATTAAAGCCAATAAAGTTAATCAGAAATTAACTCCAAAATACATGTTGTAACTACAAAGTCCCAGGATCACACTATTACTCTTCTTACATCACAAAAAGCAAACCAGGTGATTTCTGTAGCAAGCATCTTAAAGTATTAGATCTTACCTGTGATTAAACTGGAGATAATTAAAGGGAGGATCAACATTTTTAGCATCCTCATAAGTATATCTCCTGGGAAGGCTATTAACATGATGATGTCAGGGTCAATTGGTGTTGCTAGACGAAGAAGACCCCCACATAGTGCACCCAGGATGACACCTGGAAGCAGAATTAAAGACAGCAAGTAGACAAGAAAAATATACCTGAATGTGCATTCATTACCCAGTAGAAAAGCCAAGAAGAAAAACATTTAAAGAAGGCAGCTGATTTTTGGTACAGAGACAGATTTTGGAAGGCTTAGCCTTCTAATTAATACTGGCTGTAACATGCTTGCCATGTATCTCACGATTAAAGAGAAATAGTCCTGAGCTTACGCCTCCTATGTTATTTTGCTTCTGCATCATGTTTTCCCAACAACATTATTGAGGTTTACTAATTCTGAGTAGGCCTTATAATATGCTGAGGGATAGTCAGACTTGAGACACTAAGAGGTGAAGTGAATTATACAAGGTCATTCAGGCTTGGTAGAAGAGCTAGGGTTAGAGTCCAGATTTTCTGAGTATGACATCTAGCTCTCAACATCGGAATGGTACTGCTTGAAAACAAGGACAGCAGAAGTAGCTATTTTACAGACTAAGAAAAACCCTACAGGAAATATAGAATAGTTTTGCATGGAAAATAGATTCAAGCTTGGCCAGTCATTTGTTAGCAACATGGTCATCTCTGGTTTTATCACTATCAGCATACTATTAAGCAAAATAGGAAATTAAGCGAGAAAAAAAAAAAAAAAAAAAGACCTAGCAGATTCCAGCTCCCTTTCCACCCCAAGCTCTGATGGATCCTTTCAAGCAACCAGACACCACTTTTCTACTCAAACCTGAAACTCCCGCAGAGCTGTTTTTCATCCTTTTAAGTGCCTGACCCGAAATATAGTGCATGAAGAAAACTTGATTGAAGAAAAACCTGATTCTTGGTACCAATTTACTGCTCCCTCTCTTTGATGGACTGCATTCTTTTGTTCTAATTGTACTAATGCTCTCAAATAGTCATTACCACAAACAATCCCTTCATCACGTGTAGAAGTGTAGTGTGATAACACCTAAACCTCTCTCTCTATGGACTGAGGCTGCTAAAGCACTGTCTATATGAAAAAAGGCCACATTTACTTCCATAATACAGTCTTTGTGAATGCATATTTTATGTTTATATCCAGGATGCTTTGTCTTCTTGATCCCAAGCCCATTAAAAAGTCTCAAGTGTAATAAAACTTGACAGAAAAGCCCAAATTGTGATTTGCAGCAACTATGACTCTTTGAAGTCTCAGTTTGATACAAAGGAAAATATACACATATTTAAAACTTTTTGTGGAATTGCATCAGAAACCTTCTAGAGATGATTCAAAGCAAATACCCTGTATAAACACTTCAGCAGTACGGGTTTTGAAGGATTAAAACTATGGATGTGAAATTTGCGGCTCAGGACCAGCTGCAGTTGGGCTTTCAAACAGTAACAAAATAGAGCATGTCTACGAATTTGCTGCATTAGGCTGTTAGGCTTTCAGTGAAAATGAGCCAGGCAAGAAGCCAGTGAACCACAATAAAATGTCAAACTGCTCCATATTTGGGAGTTGTTGAAGCCAGGGGCAATATGCAGCATGAGATCACTGAGTGCTGGCTTACAGCTACAGAGAGGGGGACAAACCTTAAAAGCAGCAGAGCAAGAATTGAGAGATAAAAAGATGAGGAGAAAGAAATTCTGAAAAGTTTTTGTCTTTTTCTTTTCAAGTAACTGAGAGGGGAAAAAAAGTGCAGTGCTGTTAGTTGTACTGAATTACATTGATCTGGCTCGCCTTGGGATTTTAGGTTGCATTCCATTAAAAAAGGAGATGGTGTGTAGCTCAGTGGGGTGGACTTGTTCCATGCTGTGTTAATAACACTCTGCACACCTGAACTAGAGTGACAGTGCCTGAGGGCATCCTACTTCAGCTAGAACAGCTGAGGAGTGTGGAAAGGGGCTGTGGTCCTCCAGGAACAAGTACAGATACACAGAGCATCCAGAGAAGCAGCTGTAGCTTACCGAATACAGTAAGAGTCAGGAGCAGATTCCTGCGGAGCGACCGGCAAAGCTGCACACATATGTTCCTGGATCTGTGCTCCACTGGACTCAAATGACTTTCATGCATCCGCACTTCTACTTGCTTAGGCATATTGTTGGCACTAGAATAAAAAATGAAAATCAAGTAAAGTTATAACACAAGATGCCAAGAGTGAGAGGAAAGTCTGGATTACTTCCATCATATATAACTAGGGAATCTGATGCATATTCCATCGCTTCCCACATTTCATAAACACTTTATCTTCACTGCTTTAAGGAGAGGCCTCTGAAATGCTAATGTCTGAAATGGTCCTTCTAAAGGTTTAGCCATCAGGGCATTTTTTTTGTGGTTCTCTCTTAAACAGTGGAGATATAACTAGAATGAATTCACAGGACACATCATGCCAACTGTTTCATGAAATAAAATATTTGTCTTGATCTGGACGATTTGGTTTTCCCAAAGATCGTGGCTGTCTACTGAAATCAGAGAGATGTCTGAAGACCAAAGTTTCTATTAACAAGAAAATGCAGATTTCAATTCCATTCCAGAAAAGGAGTTTAAAAACAATGATTTATTTACAAAATATCCCATTCCAGACTACTTTGCTTAATCTTTCCAAAACTTTTCACTTCAACATTTAACATTTAATGTAATATAATCAGAATGTTGAGGTCAAAAGAATCTTTTTCAACCTGGTTCTAATGAGATTTGATCAACTGCCACTGAAAAATCATCTGAAAACTACACATTCTCTGTGAAAAACTTTGGTTTCATTGAATTGGCAGTGTTTAGAGGAAAAGATTTTGTTGTTGTTGTTTTTGTTATTGTTTTTACCAATTGTTTTATATTTGAGTAAGTGATATGCACATGAATGCAGGAGTTTGAAAGCCATACAACTAACTTTAACTTTTCAATGCCCAAGAAATCATTAGTAACAGATTCTCTTTTTATATACAAAATCTTTAAATATACTTGGAAAAAATACACTAAAAATACTACCATAAATAAAACAGAGTTTTTTCAAAATTTTGGTCTGTCTACTTCAATGGGAGAAATGAGTGAAGAACACTTTTAGCATTTTTATCATGAAGAAAAATAAGAAGAAAAAAAAAAAAAAAAAGATTGAGATCTGGTCTTGCACCAGATTAGAACAACATTTCAGAAAAAGGAAACCAAATCTGTCTTTACAGTAGTAAATTGAGGTTTATGGGCCTAAAATAGGCCTGAAAAGACAGACAAAATTATGATGCTCTAGCACTTTTTAAGATGTTATTAAGATATTGTCCCACTGTGAGTCTGTCTGGAGCGTACCAGTGTAACTGCCACAAAAGATAACAAGCTAAAGCATCTCCAGGGAAGCAAAACATTTCTGTATTACATATAGTACCAGTTCATTTTCTTCATAAAGTTTCTCAACAGAGAGTTATAATTAGACCTGTAAGAATTCTGTGCTTTTGACACAAACAGCTCCATGATGTTGCCACTCAAAGTGAAATGGCATTTTTTCCCAATACACCTGGTTGTTAAAAAGCAGCACCAGCAGAAAATATATTAGGTTAGGAGATACTTTTTTATTATTATTATTTAAGGTGTGGGGGGATTTCTAGGTGTTGCAATTTTGATTTTGTACCTTTTAAAATATTTTACAGTGGTAAAATGTACTTCTGACTGGAATAACAAACTAGAATACAAGTGCATATTCATGCAGATTAAATGAGAAGCATGCCTACATCTCGAATAGTTATGAATGCAAATATCAGAGGTAAACAAGAATTATCCATGGGATAAATGTTCATAGCAGTTATCTGAGGTGCTGTAAGAGAAATTAGATAGTGTCTGTAGCACTCAGACACATGGGTAACAGAGCCATGAAATCACAAGCGGAACATGCCACAAAATCAAGGAATGTGGAATCTAAACTTTGCAACTGGGTACCACGTCTAGTCTCACTTGTATGCTGAATGCAAGAGTGTCACTTGATTAGACTTATATTCACCACAGGTTGATCATACATATTCAGCTGAAACTGAAATATGGGCAGTTGAAAGTAGTTCAAAATAAAATGTTAGAGACAACTAGGTGGAACTAGAATTTGTCAGTAGGCAGACACACCTGATGATGTTGTATATCTCTGCAGGATTTTGCTTTGGGCTAGGTTGAGTCTGGTTTCCCTGAGTGGATGCTGTACCTTTCCCACCCAACCCCATGCTCATAGCTTCACAGTGTCCAAAGAAAAGCCACCTCACCACCTTCTTCCTCAGCTGTGGGCTATTCTAAATGCCTTTTCCCAGACTCACAGACAGAAGCATATCATTCCCCTGCCACCATTGCTCAAAGAAGTCCTTCCATGAAGAAGCAGGCCTTTGATCATGCTCTTGTATTCAAGCCTTATTTCTATTCCCACTTATGTCTAAGTAACATCTTGGTCTTTGCTGGCTAGATCCTCCTTGCACTCTAACCAGCAACCAAAAAGCACAGGTTCATGAAGTGAAGGGGGGTTGGACCTCCTCCTACAGCCGCAGTGACCACTTCAGCATCACCCCCCAAAGTGGACTGAACCCAGCTCTGCTTGAGGTTCTCAGACAACACAGAGCTTTTACATAACAACAAACCTCATATATCCAAATGCCCACTGAGAAGAGAAGGAAATGAGGACACAAAGCTCTTTAAGGACATTTCTAAATTTCCAGGAACTTAATACCATGTTGTGTTTCTCTCTAAAGTGTGAAAAATGTGTTTTGCACTCACCAGCTCTTCAAGATTGTAAGCAAACCTCCAGCATGGACTGAAATTGTGACTGTTATGTTGTTTTTGTATTTTTGTTTTGTTTTTAAAGAAAAAGATGTAGTACTGAAATGTGTTAACTGTATGGATCTGTTACAAAAAGTGTTGACAGATGAACATAATCACGTACAAAACGGGACCACAAAGGATAATTATCTAAGCATCTGCACTGTTAGCACTGCTCTTAGCAACAAGATTTTTATCACTAGACCAGAGACAAGGTATCTTCCAGACTTTTGAGGATGTTGCAGAGTACAGAGTGCCTCTGTTTGCACCTTGCAAATGCTATTTACCTCTAAAAGGATGCAGAACTTTTAGCATCTAAAGTCAGCCATCACGTAATGACATAACTGCGAGACGTTCCTAGAGAAGTCAACGAAAGATGTGCAGATCTAAGTTAGATCTTAAACAGAAAGGTACAGTTCCCTCCGAGCAAGAACAGCCAAATACCCTCCACTGCCTATCAGAAGGCAATGTTAGCCACAGAAAGCACTGAGTGGTTGTTTTGTTTTCCCCACCCTGAGGAGAGGAGTGTAAGACTGTGAATGGCCTAAACTACTGTGGTCTGATCTCATGATGCTCCAGCATCAGAGCACCTGCACCCCAGAACACAGAAGCAGCATCGCCCTCTCCTTCCTAACACGTCTCTGTCGCTGGGACCCCTGCCCCGTTCAGCCCTGCTCTCAGTGCCCAGGGCAGGCCCAGTGGCACAGCAAGTCCCACCAGCAGAAGAACTCCCATTTTCCCGAAGGCACACTAACATTGCTGCAAATCATCTCAGCCATGCAGCAGTTCTGCCTGCAAGTGCGCTACGCACCCTACACAGATCTGTCTGTTTCTCTCATGTCACTTTTGGACACTACTTTCCTCCTTCACACCGCACAGTCGCCTCCTCGCATGTCCAGGCAGAAACTCTTATTCCCTGACCTCTGAGGTGGCAGCAGCATCAAACTGAAGTTTTCTCACCAACACGTGCTTGGTGAGGAGCACATCCTTTACACAACAAACAAACAAGAGAAAACTTGTGCTGCAGATTACTGTAAATTCAGTGAATACATTACTCCAGCAACCCCCCCTGGATCTGGCCTAATCCTTTGCTATCTTTCCAATACATCAGTGCATGCTCACATGCTCCGCTTTCTCCATACCATGCAGGCCACAGTGCTGTGCAAAAGCATGCAGGGAAGGGGCTTAAACATGTATTAAGCATCCTCGTGCTTCAGATTTTCCTGCCCAAGGAACAAATCAATGCACACCAGAGCAGAGCTTCAAGGCGTCCCAGCTCGTGGGCAGTGCTGGGGCCCCAGCACAAAGCCAGGAAGGTACCAACAACGTCAGCCCCTTCTGTGTCACTGGACACTGCTAATATAATCTTTATGTCAATGGTACCTCTGTAGGTAGGTGTCATAAAACAGCACTGGATGCATTTCAGCAGCTGTGATCTCTCAAACATGCAAATGATTACCTTGGTTAAATAAATTGTTGTTCCACTGCGCTGATCTTCCATGGTTATTCAAACCAGCAGAGCATTCTGAAAGCTCGTCTGAAACCCAACAGACCAAAACCTCTTTTAGCCTAACTTCACTGAAGCCAGAACACTATAATATAAATTAACTCTGCTCATTATTTTCATGTGTCATAGTGACAAGCAGCCAAACAGCTAAGCTCTGGAATAGGCCCACAGAGAACTGTAAGGACTGAGACCTCTGAATAAAAGAGAATGCTTTCTGCTGACTCCTGGCATTTGAAAACATTGACAGGACTTTAAAAAATAAAAAATAAACTGAATACTGGAAAATGCGTAGCCACATGAAACGGTACATACCAAGAGCTAGATGCATATAGTGGCTTTTGAATGATAAGTATGATCATCTGCCTAGCCCAGTCCACGAACTCTTCTCCCTTTTGAGGCAGTGCTTACCCCTAGGAAAAGGAGAGGAACTCCTCTGAGCCCAGAAGAATTCATTTTTATTCACCTTAGGAGAGTACAGAAGCATCTCCAAGTGAATACAATCTGTTTTTTCATCTACTCCAAATACCCTCTACCCTGCCAAGGCAGTATATGTGTGCATTAATAGAAACAAGTAACAAAATTCAATTTTCCTGCCTTTTAAGCAAGGAATCCACCTCTTGCCCAAATAACCAGGAGATTAGCCACTTGCTCATTCCAGTATCCCGCATCCCCACAGTATGCCCAAGGTACAAGACGAAAATCTGTCCAAAAGTGTTTGATTTTAGATTACCTAAATGTTTAGAGTTACTTTTGCCTGTTAGATATACAGGGCTGTAAATTATCTGTAGTTTTTAAACTGTAGTTTGTTTCTCTTTCTGGTTATTACACATAATGGTGTAAAAATGTATGAAAACAATTTATTAAAACACAAGGGCCCCTGGGTTTTTCAGTCCTGTTTCCTCCAAACATTTTTCTTAGGTTTTATTTTCCCTCCCTCTGGGAAAGTCTGCTGTTATATTTCATTTCCACTGCTTTTTCTTTCTCATATTCCCATTGAATACTCTAGACATAAGGGAGTGGAAAAATTTGTTTGCTTTTTTCCTTGGTTACAAAATATAACTCATTCTCTCACAAAAGTTAAGGGTTAACAATTCACATAGCACTTGAGTGACAATATCCTTTTATTTCCAGTCAGTCATGAGGAAAGAGCTCCCTATCACAGAACACTTAGCTTGGCATCAACCTAGAGCAGAGACTGGAGGGAAAGAATAATCCGTGATCTAAATGAAAAATCTAGGCAAAGATCATAATGAGGCTAGTGAGAACAGATGCTGAGGACAGGGTAAATTAGCAGTGACCATGTTTAATCTGTATAAGGTATTTTAGCTGTGTCAATGAACCAAGCTGGATTACTCAGTATAAAATACTGCTTTGGCTAATTTGGTTATTTGGCTTTTGGTTAGGATTGGATGGTGAGCTCTTGAGAGAAGAGGCTCTCGTTAGCATAACAAATATCTCTTTTAGAGCAGGACAACAGAATGAGGGCATTCATATATTTAGGACCTAGCCGAATAGCTCTTGGAGGTATATTAAGGGTTATTTACTAGAGTCACTTGGGGTTTCTGTAAAATCTTCAATAAGCATTTAGGGGAAATAGCACTCTCTTCCTGGAATGCCATGAATAAAACACTAGTTTATCTTTTGTAGTAATTACTTCAATCTGGGCAGCTGGAGCTATTCTTCAAAAAAAAAAAAAAACTTATTTTGGACAGAATGGCTAAGTTTCAGCTCAGGTTCTGAAAACAGCTCTTGAACTAGATGTTTGCTGTCAAACCAAGCACAGCTCTATTCTGGAGCGATGAGTAAGCAACAGGTATAAATGTCAGCACTTGTTCCCGGTAGGACTGGCCTTTTTAAGATGGGGGAAAAAATTGTTTTCTTGACCTCAAAATACCAGGTACTACTATCTAATGCTCAGACAGGTGGTACAAACACGGTCACTGAAAACTCATGGCAAAAATGATATCACAAAGTTTGGTATATAGTAATCTTGGTGAGTACTCACTCACTGAGCTTATTCTGGCAGTCAGTGGAATTGCATGGGAGTAAATGAGAGCTTAATCTGCCCTCAAGGACGTTTGTTAGCAGCAATGCTTGGATCAGGGTTGTATCTCTTCCCCTGACCATGGAGCATGGGAGAAATGGTGCCATTCAAGTGACTCAGGGCCACGTGCTGTGTCTGTAACAGCATCGATCCACTCCGCCTCACCCAGGCAGCTGACTGTAGGAAAGGGTCTACTGTGGTTGCTAGATGAAAGATGAGTGACTAGGGAAACTGATGGATAACATCACCAAGGCAAGAGCAATTTCATTACCTGAATGTCAGGAGTCTGGATCATCTGCCACAACTCTTGTGAAACAAGGCTCAAGCACCAGCTTACCGGGAAACTCCCAGTGTGAGGTGAAGTAGAGTTATCTGTTGCTTAAATTTCTTGTATCAAGACAAGAACTGTTGCATTTCTTTTGGGAGTGAGTCTGGGAGTATTTCTTGTTCCACTGCTGCAGTGTGAGGTTTTATATTTTTAGATTAGATACATTTTTCAAACCACACTGGAGCTGGAAAAGCTTACCATGTAGAGCCACAATATGAGGCTGCACAGGTCATGCAGGTGAAAGAGCTACAATATTTTTATTGTGCAAAGTATACATTAGCTTTGGCATCATTCCTGCTGTGTGACAGCCAGTTGCTAAATGGCATTTTTAACATCAATACAATACTCTGGTCAGCTCTCAGCCTCTTCACAAAAGCAAAAGAAATGCAAAAACAAACACACAACTGCTACAAACAGAAGCAACACAAGCTTTAGTCCGCATTAATGAAGGGCTTATTTTAAGCCTCTTGCTGTCACTAAGCCCCTATATTCAATTTTAACTGCATTATGTAGGTTTTTCCTTGTTATTTGTAGGACAGTAATGAATTCTAAGTGAAGATTTAGTCATTGACCATGGATCCTGACTTGGCCTACAGAATGGTGTTATGAGCAACACCCTGCAACATGACTTGCTTTTCACAGTGGGAGAACTTTTCTCCCTGTATCATTTTACAACCATGTTGTTTTCTCCAGGTTAGCATTTTGTATACATTCTGCAAGTTTAACACGATCATATTTAAATATCTGACCAGCAGCATCCTCACTGAACCTGCAGGGAAAAGTGGCTTGAGTGAACCCACTCCTCTCCAAATTCATTAGCAGTTACATGCATCACTTTCTTCTGACTTTTTAAAAATATTGTTCCTTTAGGACATTTAGGAAAACAACTCTTCATGATCTACCTGAGTTTCCAAACTTCAAACTTTGGCTCAGTTTGTTTGCATTTTTAAAACTCTAATAGCGTTGGCATGAGGTTTCTGATGACTAAATTTTGCCTTTAACATTTTCTCCAGCTTTTGTATCTGGATCAAGAAGCATAGAAGTACAGTTGCACAGTGGGGAAAGGGTAGTTTAGAGACCATTTGAAAGCAGGAGCAAAGGAAAATGAAAGATAAGGTGACAGGGTTTTTTTACAAGCTTTTTTTTTTTTTTTTTAATTTTATGTATGTATGCAGGTCTTTCCACATATAATTACGCTGAGGAGCTGAGATTGTTTTCCTTTTTTTTTTTTTTTTTTTAAATGCCTGATTGACAAATATATATTGACTTCGTATTAATTGGGTTGCAGCAACACCTTTGAATAACAAGAAGTAAAGGTCCTGGCTCTGCCAGGTGGGCAGGAATTGATTTCTACTCACAAACACGGTCTCACGCTCTGTGCACGCCTGCGCGCATGACTCTGAGTAACCTCTTTAGACAGACTGCAGTGCATGGATGAAGCCTCCTCCTGTGCAATATTTTTCCCATTAACTCACAACTTAGATTTTATATAGTGCTTTATGGCATTTTATACAGAATACAAAATTAGTCCCTGTGGAGAAGTTGTGACCTAAAGTTCACTTCTGTTGGAACCCTGTACCATAAACCATGAGACCAAGGGATCACATTGAATCATGCTGGTTTTTCTTAGAAAGGTAACTGTGTTTTACACCAGCGGTTATGTAACTGCAGACCTAGAAATGCAAAGGCAAGCAAAAGCCTGACTTTTGCGTTACCTTTGGTAGTGTCACGTAGCTAGGGAGGAAAGGAACCAGGATAACACCTTGGTGTTTGACAAGAAGAGAGACGGAAATTTCTGCTGGCGATTGCAGGAAGGAGAGGGATGTGCAGCACTGAGCCCTGTGCCTGGTGGCTGCCACATTGTGAGCCACGGACTGCTTGGCAGGTGGGACTGCAGGCAGCTGTGCCTTCTTCAGGCACCTCTTACCCAGTGACATGAGGAACTGACTTTAACACCTCACAGAGAGTGTCTGTGTGCATGCACAACAGAAAGTTAACTAATTTTTTAATAGAGCGGCATGACAGAGCCTGACAGGAGATTAATTTCTGGTTCCCAAGAGCTAGGGGAAGGCAGCTATCCAGACCTCACAGAGAAAGGCATCCCAACAGCTTCTATGACCTGGGGCAAGGAAGATCCCCAGCACTTGAACAGGGCAAAACTTTAGTGCTGGGAGATGCACTCATTGCAGAACTACCTGAAAGGCCCAAACGGGTTTATTGTGTCTGTACACATTGACCAGTCTACGGACTGGAGTGAGTGAGCAAAGACTCGTGCCCTTCCCCTTGCAAGATTAGCTGTTGATTTTAGGAAGAGAGAATTTGCAATATAATTCACATTTTAGCAGACAAAAAAAAAAAAGCCTCCATAATTCTTCCTATTTGCCAGGTCTTCTGATCACATCAGTGGAATATCTGGCTACAAACTCTTTTTTTTAACAAGTCTTTAAATTTGGCACTGATATTTATTTTAGTGAAACTTCAACTCTATCCACTTACTCTCTCTGCTTTCCTAGTTCTGAATCTCAGGCCTAACCAACCTAAAAAAGCAAATCCTACTATGACACAGTAAAGATTCAAAAGTACTTTAAGTTTCCTTGATAGAACCTTAAAAGGAATATCAATTCTTTCTGGAAAAGTGGCTGCTGGTTTGTTTCTTGTATGGAACAAAAGAGGTGCACTTCCATCTACAGCGATCATAGTCTATCCATCATCCAGAATATAAAACAAAAAGTGTATTTTAAAACACACAGTATAATAACTGCTATAAATATGATCATTTATTTATGTAATGATGCACATGTGGAATATCTTTTCAACTGCCAAATTTCTGATAGGGCTTTACAGTGGTGTAACAACCTGGGAACACTGCCTTGCATGCTTCATTACCCCAGAATTATGTACTGAGTCTGAGACGGAGAGTAATAGAATTAAAGATGAATCATATTATTACTATGGCAAAGGATATAATAATGATGTGCTTTGTGCAAAAATTATCTACTTACATGCTCAGAAACTCGGAGACAAGTAAAATCATGATCTTCCATTTGCTTCTACCTGGGGTGTGCCAGGTAGCACAAAGAAAAAGGCTATGGAATGACTGGGGATTAACATAGCTCTCAAGGGCACTGAGCAAAGATTATCAAACCAGTTAGATTAGGCAAAGATCAGAAATGTGCTCCTAGCACACTGGCTACACTGGCTAGGGTCAAAAATGAGTAGAAGTGTTTATATATATATATATATATAATTCAGAGTAGTTCACAGAAAAGCAGACTGAACTCCGAAATAGCAATAATTACTTTTGTTGTGACAAGAGGAAACAAAATGCAAGCTCTAAGTTCTCCTAAGAATTTATTTCTCAAGTGATGGCTCTTGAAAGACTTTCTCCTGTGGTAAGGTCTCAGAGGTTTGTCAGTAAAAGCAACTGTGCCAGTGATTTTGGACCACATCACTGGCACAGAACAAGTTTCTAGTGGGCATGTAAACCCCAATGGCTGAATTGGAGCTCTACAGTTAAATTTTGACTAAATCTGAATTCAATTATTTAGTATTCATTTAGACACTGCTAGGGAAATACATATCTAATCTTTTCTTTGCTTATTTCTTTCCTCATCAAATTTCTATCTTACCCATTTAGTAACGCAAGTGTGATATGTGTCAATGAGCAGAAAAAGTACAAAAAAATAAGGAAAACTATCCACACCTCTCTAGGATTGACTATTGCTCTTGGTATCCAATTTCAAAATTCCCTATAGCTTTGACAGCATCAAGCAAGTACTGATCATATACATTAGAAGTCTTCTTATTGCTCTGTTGCTTTAACTTTCAAACAGAAATTCCCCCTCATCCTAAAGCTTCATCTTTCTTTTCCGTATGCTGTAGAAGGCACACAACCAACCAACCACTTGCTTCTCAAAATATAAAAAAAAAAAAAAAAAAAAAAAAAAAACATTTTTGTTTGTAAAAGAAATTATAAGAAGTTAAAAGTGCTAGGTTTGCTATACACATTTAACTAGAAAAATGAAGTTGCGAAACTAAATAAATAAATAAAAGCTCCTTTCTGACTTCCAGTGGCTGAAGTCTGAGATAACTGACCTTTCACATTTTCAGCATTTTCCTCTAAACCCTGCAAAGGACACAAATAGGTTCAAGTTTGACTAGACTTCAGATAAACTTAATAAAAAGAAGCCAATTCACTAAAAAACGCATTCTCTTCCATGGGATTTTTGTCAACAAGCCAGCACATAACATCGAGTCCAGCACTAATTCTGTTCTAAAACATTTCTCAGTGATTCCTGTGTGGGAAATCTCTCTTCCAGAAAGCATTATGGAGAGAGTCAGAAACTGTTTGCACAAAGAACAACTACTAAGAAGACTACACGAAAACAGTCGAATGTCTATGCAGAAAATGTCAGAGCTTGGATTAGTGTACGGAAATTCAAAGTCCCCGTTTGCTCCTACGTACCCTAACAGATGTTAATGCTGCTTTGACTGTAAATAATGGTGGTTCTCTGCTCTTTCCAAAATCTCTCTTAAAGCATATTTTAAACAACTATAAACTAATTTGCTACTGCAATCTCTGAGTTCCAGAAACCTCTATTCAAGTATGGAGTTCTGTTAGAATAGGATTATATTTGTTCACCAGTACAATGTATTTGTTTATTTCACGAGCAGGAAAAAAAAAAAAAAAAAAAAAAAAAAAAAGACTCTTTAAGCTTTTTCCCTCACCATATGGCATATTCTAGCTTAAAACGCATCCTGCTCAAGAAACTTCTCATCATTCTTTTCTGTTACTCATTTTGTAATTATTTTTCCAGAGTCCCTGCTTTTCTTTAATGCCAATACACTTTTATTATAGCCAGATATTCAGATTGCTTTAATCATAGCTATTGCTCCGGCAAAATTACTTTGGCCAAAATCTGCTCGTGTTCTTTACTGAGAACGATCTCAACAAAAATTAGTTGGGCTGAGCACCGAAAAAGTAAAGAAACTTCATTTTGAACACACAGTAACTTCCTGCAGTATGTTAAAGAGATTATAGAAATAAACTGTAGCATAATAGAATCTCTCGTGACAAATTATTTTAGCTCCTGAAGCTCAGCATGAGCTGTTTTATCCTTTTTGACAGCTGTTGCTTGGAGCAGTATTTATGATCACACACAGCAAGCTTTGATGAGTGCATGCCATCTGCTGGAACCAAGAAGGCTTTCTACTGAATAAATCCTGAAATGCAGCAATAATTTTCACCCAGTGTAAAGCATCTTATTTGTTGTCTCATGTTCCTTCATAATTAAATTAGGCTTTGGAGCCTTCTTCTCATACTGTACCTGTGAAACTAATGAAAACAGCAGCAAACACACTGCAACTACAAGTTGGGGAAAGGCGAGGAAAGTTTTCTATTCACATTGAAGAAGCTGCATGAAATGGAATGGACAGCTGAACTGGTTGTTCAGGTGATCTGATTATATTGTTGCCTCCTCATCAGCACGTCTGCCAGGAAACTGCAGGTTGCACCCAGAAAAACAACTGTATTTAAGATGGGAGCTCATGAATACAAAATAGCTTTCACAAAGAAGCGTGTATTTAGGATTATGGACCTGAACGTGGCTCAATGGGCTGTGTTCTCTTATATATTATACATGTGACGCCCTCGGGGCATGTGGCTCTCTGCCAAAGGATCCAGTTCAGGGGCTGTATGCAAGATTGGACTGCCTCTGTCTCCCCGGGGTCTGAGTACACTCATTTTACAGATGCAAAAGAGTTGACAGAATTTCAGGGCTGGAAAGAATAGGATTATTCTTGGCATTCCCTAAATCTCTACCCTAACAAGACATTTTCTGGAGCATTTTATTTTTGCTGTTTATTTGCTATTGTCTACTGGACTGTGGTATAGCACTGTGGGTAGCCTCGGCTGAACTTCAGCTGAGCTGGCAGTGCCTTCCTAGGGAGATGCCCCTCTTTGGGACGGAGCAGCACAGCCACTTACAGGTGTGCTGAAGGCAAATCTTCGTGTATAAAAGTTCTGAGGCTCAACCCCTCAGTACATTACTCTGAGCTGTAGCAGGAGGCTTTCTGCAGGATGCAACTGCTGTCACTGCATGGGGGCAGAATAGCCTCTGTGAAAACTAGGATGGATTTCCTGACCTTGGCTGGCTTCCATGACCAAAACTTGAATTTTTTTCAAAGTTCTTAGGAGAGATCTAGAAAGGTTAAATTACCAACTATTCTGTAGTCCTCACCGTAGTGGCTTCTAATATGAAGGCTGAAGCAGGTCAAATTAGAGGGCCTAGAGTTTCAGATCCCTGACAGTGATGAGCTCTGTGTACCCAGAATGTGAAAGCAAGACAAGAGTGCAGTATAGCATTTCCAAAGTACTGTTCTGGCATTCATCAGTGTGTGGATGTGGATTTCTAGTGTTGTCTCCACATAAGCTTTAAGACTCCTTCAGTACAAAGTTAGAAAAGGACAGTCCAAGCACACACCATGAGCATTTTTCCCCTTTCTTGTGAGACTTGTAAACCAGATTGCTTAAGAGACCAAGCCTGAGATGGGATTGGGAACCTCTGCAGAACATGCTATACACGTGGAAAGCTTGAACAGAGTTTTAGCTTGAATTATGCTCAGCTACGCCTCAAATCATAAATTACAGAATGATCTTAACCCCCACCACATTTACTACGGCTATATGTTTTCTATAGCAAATTCCAAAGCATATTATGTAAACATCATCTCCAATGAAATGGTGACGTATTGCAGAGTGCTGCAGTCCAAGGAATAAAAAGCCAAAGCTAAACCCTAAAGCTTTTAATCAGTTTTACTGAGGTTTCTGCTAAAGCCACTTGAACATTTACCTAAAGTTGGAGCTGTGGAAAATCATTCACTTTTAGAGGAAATTATTGCCAAGAAATAAAAACTGCCCACACCACTAACCATCAAAACAATGGATGTCCTTAAGCGGGTTTGAAAAGGGCTAGTAAAACCGTGTGAAGCGTTAAATCCCTCGGTGTAATGACTGGCCTGTTCCTTGGCCAATGTCAGAGGAATTGCACAGCACTGGAGGCTCACTCACAGCACATGCCACAGCCAACCACAATCTTCTGGACTTTTGCTTTAACGAATAGTGATCTCCTGGGACACAACTATGTGTTAACTCAGCAGCTCTTACACAAGTCCTCAAAGTGAAGTATATGTTTATCTGGGAGACTGAACTGGGCCCTAACCAGTGAACCACAGGAAAATATAACCCTAGAATTTACTAGGCTATTTTTTCTGACAAAAGGTTTACAACAGAATTGCAAACTGAAAGTAGCCACTGTCTAAATTATGATTGTGGGAAACAAGGGTTTTTTACTGTACTCATGCTTTTTTTTTTTTTTTTTTTTTATGACTAAATATTAGGCTTCTAGATACTTTGGGACTTTGAATTCAATAGTACTTTAAAAGATCCTAATGATTTTTTCCATTATATGCAGACCACCTAGATAGTTCTGACTTTTAGGGCTACATAGGCTTTATCTTACATTGCTTTTATTTATTGCATTTTCATTTTATTTCTTGAACATTTCCCCAGCACTTCAGCCAATAACTCATTGCTACAGCAGTGCCGTTTGTGGAGCCCCAGCTTGGCACACAGCTTCTGATCCCAGGCACTCTGACCCGAGCTCAGGCTGCCAGGACAGCACAGCACAGGTGTCCTCAGTGGCAGCCAGCAGACACTTACATCATTTACATTTACAGCTTATTCCCCATCAGCAAAGATTATTCAGTCAAAAGCTACAAAGTAGGGAAATAGCCATGGTGGACACATAGAAAATACAATGGACTAGGTAATTCTGTGGTTGTGCCCGATTCTGGGGCAAAATAATGCTCAGGGTAGGCTGAGTTTGTAAATAGCTTCAGATCAATGACTTCATACATTGCAGTTATCATGCTGAGTTTTATAGCACCCCACAGCACTTCAAAGAAATCAAAGAAATGAAGAAATCTGTATTAAAAATCCATATAGCACATAACTTAGCTCAGTGTCACCATAAACAGCACAGCATGTGCTAGTTTAATTGCTTATCATCAGCTAAGCATTTAGTGTACAGACTGAAGTGGGGAATATGACGCTTTTCTGCTTAACAAAACTAACTGAGGAATCATTCTCGTCAAATGCTCCTTAAACCTCTCCTGCCCTTCCCATGTATCCTGCAGTGCCAATGAGTCAGTTTAATCTCTGGTACTTTTCCGTCTGATTAATTAACAGGTGACACCAATCAAAGAGCAAACGTTTGTACCAGTGAAATTCTTTAAAAGCAATAGGAATGAAAAAATTGTGCTTATGCATTTGTGTGTCTTTCCTCAGGCATCATGAAGTCCCTGACCTGAACTTACCATGTATTTTGCTCACTTCTTCCCACTCTTCCTGCCTAGCTCATTTCACACGCTAACCCTGCTGTTTTCTGATTACTTAAAACTATAGCTTTTCATTGCTATATTTATCATAACACAGTCCAACAAGTCAATCTTTTCTGGTGCTGTCATTCTTAAAATACTGAACTCAGGTCCTTCTGCGCTTAATGCTCCCTTATGCTGTCAGCACACTCTAAATGTAACCGCATCTCCCTGCCAGAGGACAGAAGGTCATTACCCAAGCAATTGTCTCCTGCGGTCACATGCCTTTCAGTCATTGTACTGTGCATATGACACCGGTCACGGTGTGTTTCAAAATACACGAGTGTCCCTGAGGACATTTACAAGAGCTCTCTGGCCAACACCAAGCATGATGAGCAAGCTCCTTCAGCTGGCGGAAAGCAGCAGCTTCGTCAAAATCACAGTTTGCCTCAGAAGAATTACCAAAAACACCCTCAGCATGCATTTCCTCTGACCAATTTCTCTCCCTCTCGTCCCATTCTTCTGTCTCCAGTCCTCTCCCCATGCCCACTCCTCGCTGCCCCGCCACTTGCCAGCAGCACAGCTCTGCCACGCCACCATGTACACACAGGGTGCTTTCCCAGCTCTTAGGTGAAAGTCACTTTCTAGGAGTGCATGAGACCGACAAGTGGGAAATTTCATGCCAGAATCAATGCGTCAATCCTCTTACAGCAATTATTGCATTTATCATATTTCCTGACAGGTTCACTTGACCTTTTAAGGGGCAAAAGTACAGTTCATTCAAATTGATTGCCCTGAGCTCTCTTTGTCAGCTGCAGTAAGCATAAAGCTACAAATGGTCACACTGTCTTCTGGTCTCCTGGCATGGGATGAAGTGTTATGTCTGACATGCTTCAGCAAGGTTTTGCCTGGTAATCACGGCATCATCTACAAGGAGAAAAATCTCTTCTGCCTCTTGCTACACAGTAGAAATCTGTGGGAGATGAATGGCCATATCTTTGGTAAAATATTATACATTTCTTCTAAAGTGAGTATTTTACACACTAGTATATTATGCCAGCAATAAATCTGGGCTAAACTGAAATTAGGTTCCTGGCAGGGAGCTTGAGTTTTGAATCAGATAAACATAAATTTGGGAATTCTCAGAACTTCCTCTATTTTTTTGAGTTCTGGCCTTTAATTCTCAGGTGATAATTAAATCATTTTACAACACAATTCCCTTTATTTCAAGCTTGGATTTATTCCAATTCTGCCTCCTTCTTTCTTATTCTGCTTGAAACTCTCCAGCAACTGGAAATCAGAATATCTAAAGAAAAAAGGTATTTTCAGCTGAGCAGGAGGAAATGACATTTGCTCGTAAACTGAACAGCACAAATGTTGTGTTTCAGAGGGAAGAAGACTGATTCCAAATGGTCAGTGATGTGTCCACTTCTAGAAGTAGGAAACATGGCTTCTTGTGAAGGTATGCCCCTTGCAACCTCCTCAACACCCCCTTTTACTGCCTTTCACTGCCTTTTGGTGTGTGTACTGACCCAGACCTGCAGAGCACTGCGTGTTTGCTGGTGTCATTCGAGCACAAGCTGCATACCAGGCCTGGCCTTTCTCAAACCAGGTGGTGCAGGAGGATTGCAGCTAGGGAAGACAAAAATAATGGCTTCTGTGTTTTTGCCCCTGGCTGTTGGTTTTAGTAATTTGACCACTTTTATGGCAAAGACTAACACAATAGATTTTTATACATCTTAACATTTTCCATGTGTTTCAATACTGCCTTGTTTGCAAATTTATTAGTAGCACAAATAATGACTCACAGGTGCTTTGCAGGTGATTATTTATAACAGGAAGCATAGGTGTTAGACAAGGAAATACAATCGCTCTTCACTCATGCTTAAAAATAAACAGAAAATGTGAACAGTAAGGGTGAACACACATACGTTAGGCAAAGCAAGTGGGAAAATATATGGCCATAGAGTGAAGTTACAAAACAGGTCCTTACATTTGTGTATGAAATACCATCTTTCAATGGCAATATAGGGCCCTTGTATTTTAAATATATAGTTTTGTCTAATAAAGTGTTTCTCAGCTGCTCCATCTTTTAGATGTTCCTCTCTAGAAGCACGCAACATGACTATCTGCTATACAAGAATACCACAGCACTAAGGATGGAAAAGTCAGAGGCCATAGGATGGCTGCCAGTGACCCACCCCATTAACCATGATCACTGTCGTACCTCAGCGTCCCCCTCACCACTGACATAGCCCCAGCACTTCCCCAGGCTCTCCCACATCTCCCTCTGGGTGCAGACTGAGGGCCACTTGGGTGTCTCCAGGGTGTGAAGTGATATATTGGGCGCCCATGCAAGCCCTGTGCAAGATGAGGACAGACCATGTTCTGTTCTGTCAGGATACTGCTTGGAGGTTTTCTTAAGGTGATGTGGTCTCCTTTTTTTTCGGTCTGGCCATGCTACACACATTCAGATACATGGAACCACTTGTGAATAAGTTCTATGCCAAAATCTACTCAGAGAAGTATAAAAAATATTTCTGAATTAGCCTCCATGACTAACCTCTCTATCTCTGTAAGCAAACACTTGCATTTTGCTCGCCACCATGTTGTACCAGAAGTTCACTAGTGAATAAATTTGGACTCACTGGCTCATAATTCAGTGAGACACTACAACACTGTGCAGCCCAAACCTGGTCTTGAAATTCTCTGGAAAAACAAAGCTCTAGCCCTGCTCCAAGAAGCACCTTCCCACTAGGTCATTCTTTGCATTTGAGTACTTTTCTCATTTCCAGGTTCCAGAAGATAGCCTTGATAGCAACGGGAATCTCTTGGCAATCCTTGAGGGAGCTGCTTTGGACTAGGCAGGTTCAGCAAACATCCCCCAGTTTCCTTCTACCTAAACCCCAGAACAATGTGAGCGCCTGCATCCCCTGTTAGCTCATGTATCCCAAAGCCAGGCAGAATGCAGGTAGGAATTTTTCTGCCTTTGCTGACTTTGGCCTTATCTGTACCAAGCAGAACTTGGAGCCCGAGTTACATCACCTCCTGCAAGTCCCTGCATAAGATAATAACTCTAACGGCTCATGCCAGAGCCTGTTACATGGTTTCCTGTATTGTCTATACAAAGAAGAAAAAACATCATTCTAACTGCTCTTCCTCCTCTTACACATCACTTGGGTTGAAAACAATCTGGCTTGTTACCGCACTTGCAGGAAGTGTGGTACAGATTGTCTGGGATGGTGAAATGCACACCTGCACTAGCAGCCAATCTACTTTTAAACTCATTAAAAGGGAAGTTGGTCTGCTTTGTTAACACAGTATTTTTCTAGTGCAGATACATGCTAAGCCCAGGCTTGTTTTTACATTCAGTCAGGGTTTATCTGCATCTGGCCTTGAAGAAGGGGAAGGTTGGGAGAATTCAGCAGAATGTTACCACAGTTTTAAAGGGTGAAACGACACTTTCGATATCCATCACTTGATATCCACTAGGCACATGTGAAATATTTCAAAGACCTTATAGGTTGAAAAAGCCCTTAGGGCTGCTGAGACACCTGTATCTGACTTGCCTGTTGCTAAAATTGTTCCCAAAGTGGATACAGTCTGCTCAGCCCATCTTCTGCTAGCTAACGCTGTGCCATCATTACTGGAAACCATGCATTATATTAGTGGAAACTACATCCTTCCCTCTGGTTCTTCCTGACAGGATACAAACTGATAAAGGACAAGCTTCCATCTTAAAGACAGAGACCAATTACTCTGCACCACAAGTAAGGAAGGAACAATGTTCTTAGAGGACTCCAAAAACACCCCACAGAGGATCTCTTACACCTTTCCCAGAACCACTCTTTCTGTGGGCTGACATCCAACAGGGATTTATGCAGGTACAGCAAGAAAATAGGCTTCCTAAAATTAGAGGGGTTGTAGGCTACAAAATTTTCCTTCTACTCTTTTCTCAGAACTAGGAGCAAAAGGAATATTTTACCATTCACTGTTCCAGAATTACTGAAGTCTGCATGAAGCCGTGCTCGGGCTTCTTCTCTATGAGCACAGCTGAGGCCTACATGGGATTTTCTCAGGCCTTGCAGGAAATAATCTTTCTATGACTTCTTTGCCCCTGCCCTCCTCTCTGCTCTCAGATCCTGTTGGCAGTTCTGGCTCTCACACAACAAAAGCACTTAAGCAGTTTAAGGAACTTCAGAGCCCGATGTGCATGCATACAAGTATAGTGCCACTTTCTCTCTACTTTCATCAGAGGATGGAGTAAAAGTG
Organism: Aythya fuligula; assembly: GCF_009819795.1. Lineage (NCBI taxonomy): Eukaryota > Metazoa > Chordata > Aves > Anseriformes > Anatidae > Aythya > Aythya fuligula. The sequence goes on from NC_045563.1 coordinate 49,075,600, forward strand.
AAAACACACCTAATTTAGCACATGATACATACAGGCAAGATTTTGCTGTACCCTAGTGTCCCCCATATACATATATAAGCCACCAGCATTCTGGAAATAAATCATGACAGACACAGTAGAATCATTCATAATCTTGCCAATTTATGTTGCCATTTATATTAGAGTGAGGTGGGTGCAAACCGTTCCTGGGTTGACAGTTCTCTACAACTGTACCCTAATGACACCGCTTTGTTTCCACCGTGCATTTCCTGAGTATGTCAAGCAGCCCCTGTGTACTCTAAGAACATCCCATCACACTAGATCAGATGCATTAGAGTGGCCTACAAACACTCCTCTGCAGCAGTCAGCAGTTATCCTTGATGCCAACACGTTCTGCCTCGAGGAGGAATGATAAGCAAAGCCACGGACAGGCAGGTCACAGCTCTCAGTACCATCTCTATCTGTCCACATCACAACTCCTCGTAGCCCAAGAAAGCACATGCACAGACAGGCAAACGTGGTGCATTCCCCAAAGACTTTTGAATACAGGTCTCCAAAACAAGATACAAGATTATACAGAATTTCATTGTTCTCATGTATTCTTTTTCATGAAAAGGCTTGGGATTGTTGGACAGAGGGATGGGAAAGTTTGTATGCCATGCAGGTTTTTTTGTTTTGTTTTATTTTGTTTAGTTTGTTGTTACATTAAAATATTTGCAAAAGTTTGGGCAAGAAGTAGAATCCAGAATCTGCATCTGATACCTGCTGTATCAAGACCTGCTAAATGCCAGAAGAACCAGAACATTATTATAGAAAGACCTTATCAAAGTGTAAAAGTTTTAACAGTAATTCTTACACTTGACTGTTGAGGTCTTATACCTCCTACCTTCCTGACAAACAGAATTTTCCAATGCTGCCTCTCTTTCTCTCTTTCTTTCCCTGTCCTATGCTGCCTCTCTTTCTCTCTTTCTTTCCCTGTCCTAGATCACTTTTGTTATGACACAGGAGTCCAGATTTCAGTATTGTATGGCTTTGCCAACAGACACTGCAATCAGCAAGACCTGGTCTGCTTGAATTGGGTGCTGTTGTTCTGAGTGAAGTGGGCTTGGACAGACCACAAAGAATTTACATCCTGAAGACTACCTGGACTTGTTCCCAGATGTGCATTTATGCAATACAAGGTCCATTACAAACCAAAAGAGTTTAGCCAAATTCCAGTATTTTGTGGGATCAGACTGTGCTCTGAATGCAATTTTAAATACTTCAGCCTCATAGTATCTCCTTAGTATTAAGCACTGCTGAGACTGTCTTTGGTCACTTCCTACATCTTTTCTTTCCTTCCTGTTATGGGTGATATGGCTACATGTAATCTTGTAATGAGCCAGAAAGCCAGAATGCTCTTCATTGAAAACCCAAAGGATTCTTAAATGGTAACAAAGATGGAGGATTTCATATGCAATAGGAAACATCCATCCTAGCTGGGGAGAAAAAAAAAAAAAGAAATCTGACTACAAAGAGACCCTAGAGACCCTTTTGGTTAATGCACTATTGGCCACAGCACACATATTGTGAAGAACTGTACCAGTGAACTGAGCATATCAACAGTACAAATGAGAAAAAACCAACTGTGAGATAGAAGAAGCTGATGTTTGCATAGGAAAATTTTAAGTCCAGCACACACTTGCCTTCAACAGTAACCCAACACATTTCAATGTTTTCCACACCTATGTGCCCTGCAGATTGAGCATGTTCTCTAGGTAGTTTCCAGAGACAAGCAGCAAGTCTTGTTACAATCTGTTTTCACTTGTGTGTACATCCTTTGATGAGGAAAGGCATTGGAAACCAAAATTCTTTATCTAAGCACAAGGTAACCAAAGAGCCACTGCAGATCATGCTAAACACAGTGCTTCAAGTACCTTTTAGACTAAAAGCCTATTCTTTAGAACATATATCACCCATAGAAATTAGGCCATTGTCATCCATTCTTCTACATATTGACTATCTCACCAACACTTTCTGTTAGCCCTCTCTGCTGGTACTATATTTGGATCACTGCCCTGAAGATGGAAAATTACAACAGCAAAGTGATCACAATGACTGCCTTGTGCACAACCTCACTGTCTCTACAGCCTTTTACAATATCCCTTATAACATCTGCTGTCATTTTATCTCTCCTTGTTTGCAGTTGCATATTGAACAGAACGGAGAGCTATTGTCATTACAACCATGTGAGGTGGACACTGTTGAATTAATAGGGGAATTCCCTTACCTTGTTTGTGTGCGTATCAAAGATTACATTTCAACTCCCTTTGGAATATAAAAGGTTGATCCTCCACACTCACCAGTCAGCAGGTTTCTTGCTTAGAAAAGAAGCTAAGAACATTTACTCACAGGCTTTCTACAAAGTCACTGGACTGACAAGTCACAGTCTAGACCCACTTACTTCTACTAGAAATAATAACTCTTCAGACTAATATTTCATCTAGTAATCTCCCAGATTGTTAATGAGCATCACCTAAAAGAAAGCTCACATTCAGGCTCAATCCCAATGCTTTTCCTCTTTATTAATTAGCTTTCCTGAGTTAAACAAGGTCAGTACATCTCCTTTTTGTCTCTCACTTGCCTGCCCCTTTAATCTCCTTAGGTTTTGTTTCTTTTCTGAGCCACCACCTCTCACACACTGACAGAGGCATACAGTTTATATGAATTCTTAAGGCTTCGGTCCCCTGTGGTATCACCTTGATTTTTTTTCTCCTTGCTGTCACTTCTGTAGCAGAAGAGATTATTTCTCTCTGTTAATTGCATAGATATGTATGGGAAGGTAAGACCTGGCTCTATGACTGACCGAAATTAAGAGTGTATAAAGCTTAGCAATAATCTCTTTCCCAGAGGGAAAAATAATTTATTACATGGGACTTGAGTGCGTCTCCCAATTTGCCTACTTACTCCTATTTATTTCTGATTCAGAACTTAGTCAAAATTCAGGGTTTGAGAAGAATCCAGGAAAAGAAAGTTCAGAACAAATCCCCAGACAAAGTATTCCAGTTTAGATATGCTGAACTGAAGGTCTCTAGCTACCTCAGGTCCATATATTTTTATCTGGGTAAGGGACATTAACATGATTCACTCTTCCTATCACGAGACATAATCTGACCTTTAGCCCAGCCTGTTAAGTAGAAGGGGAAACCATCTGGGTACCCACATTACAACTCCTGTGGCAAGACAACAGCATTCCACGTTGTGACAGTTTGATAGTTCAGCCAGGGTAGTTCTGATCTGAGGTTACTCTGCAGTGATTCGATTTCCATAGGAGGAAAAGAAAGCACGCCTCAAGATCTCTGTCTGCAAATTCCTTTCTCACACAAACTTTCCAGGCAGTTCAAACATCTGCTAGAAAAACAGATTCACAAAATTACCCCCCTTTTCTGAAACATTCTTCATCCCTGGGCCATATCTCTGTGACAATATGATTTAATCCTAGAATTCTGGAAAACCTATGTTTTAACATAGTTGTGACTTACAACATTACTGAGGCAATGTTATGCTTTTCTTTTTGAATCATAACCACAGCAGTTGTCCAACACAAATAGAGCAATATACACGTGCCTTTCATGTGTTCTCTGCATATAATATGTAAGCAAGAAAAATCCCAGGAAATCTACCAAATGCAAACATGCAAAAACAAAACAAACATGTTATCACAACTTGCCAAGAGGCATGCTCGTCTCCTCAGTAACACTGCTCCTCAGCAGATAGCCTCAGTGAGAAGTTTAATTAGCAGTAGATTTATAATTTCTACTCTTGGGATTCCTGACTAGGGGTCATGTGAATTATGATGAAGGTCAAAATGTGGATCTTCCTATTGCAGAAAGGAAAAAAAAAAAAGAAAAAAAAAAAAAAAGAAAAAGAAAAAAAAAAAAGGAAAGAACTTGCAGCTATTGATTTTGCACATTCTTACTAAAATATATAGATATGATAGAAAATGAAATCTAGGAAAGCCTTTTGCCTCAAAAGTGAAATCAATAAGCAATTAAAAATAATGTAAACAATTAGACTAAGTAGAAAACAGAGATCAATCGTTCTATTCACTCTTTGATTTGTCTCTCTCCTCCCATCCAGCAGCCCAACCCACAGGATGTGGGTTTGTTGGGCCTTTTTCTTTTTCTTTTTTAATATGAAATGCTTCTCTTGTATCCCTTTAATGTACAAGAGGGAAAAAATTCCAAAGAGGAGCCTTTACAATAAAAACACTCACATTTCAAAGTTTTTTTCTCTATGTAGTATGAATAGTTTTGTGAAAACAGATCAGAGCACGGAGCTGAAAGGGGAATTTGGCCAGAACATCATCTGGCCCTGTGTCTCTCACTTGTCCATTGCCTGGGGCATTAGCACATGTTGCACAGTCATACAGTGACTCCAGCTCGGTGAGATAAAGAGTCTTACGGATATGCCATGGGAAGAGAATTAATAACCTGATATTTCTTGCCTGCTGCCATTTCACCTAATGAATAAGCAGCCTTTTCACATCACTGTGACGCCCCTGCACAAGGTGGGGCAGGACAGCTTACTCCTAAGACCCTTTGCTAGAAAATAATTTATGGTGACATCCTGTTATATCAAAAAGAAGAGATGTTCAGGGCACTGCAGTGGTGAGAAAGGCCTTTCAGAAGAACTGAACCTGCATTACACTAGAGAGGTGCAAAACCTGTTTTCCTCTCGTGTTTTCATTCACTTAGGAGCAGGCATAATGGGGCTTTTAAAATTAACGTTCTTACTACGGCTTGATCCTGAAAACATGACTGACACTCAGTCAGACCACTCACGTTAGTACTTTCAGTGTACGGAGTGGTATTTAAAGCAGGAAAAGTGGTGTGTCCATCTAGCAAGGGCTGCAGCATTCATACAGGTCTGAAGGAAGAACCTTTAAAAGAAGGGCTGTCCAGTGAGTCTCGCTGTGCACACACATGTATTTCATTCTTCCTGCTTCCTGATGGTGATTTTCAGCCTTAATCTCCCTACAGCCTGAATGAACCATTTTATCCTACTGCAACCACTCATAAAAATGGGGGGAAGGGAATTTGGTTTTTTGAACAGCTGCACTTGCCATATATATGGCAAGAAACCTGCAACCAGACAGTAGTATGAAATGGGGGATAAAGACTCAAAATGAAAGTTTACTAAAGCAGTAAGAACGCAAGAAAGCAAATAGCATGAACAACATGAATGAATGCCACCTTTGTTCTCTTTTAAATGCACAAGAACGTGAAATCCTAACTCCAGTTTTACAACATAATATTCTGATGTAAATGGAGTACACAAGGAAAACAGAAAGATTGAAACGTTAATGCAATCTATTAACTTTTAAAGGTCTGGACCTCCTGAAGAAAGACACATTCTCCTACTTGACATTATTTTACAAGGAAATAAACTCCCACAGAGTAAACTTTACCACAGGAACATTCAAGCTTCAGGTCGTTGAGGGGCACAAAGCTTGTGCTATTGTGCAATTAGAAGAGCTGGAGTGAACAAAATGTCATTTATGATTGAATGGCTTTGGTTTAGATCATGTTCTAATACAGTCTCGGGAGGTGTGTCTGTGACTGGCACTCAGGATAAGGGCTGGCAGACAACAAACAACATGCCCTCACTGTGGTCATTCCCTCTGCTTTGTTGCTCTGTTTTTTGCAGACTTCCCTTTTGATTGGTTACCGATGGAGAAATAAGCACAGCCTTGATTCACACTTCAAAACAAGCAAAGGGAAAAACAAACACGGGGAAAAATCAACTGCTGTTTACAAAGAATTTGCTAGGGTCTGTGAAACCTCTGAGTTGATGCAAACTATTGCAAGTCTGGGTCTGCCCTAATCCAGACCTGGTGAGCTCTAAGATTGTCATACTGCAGTCTTCCATGGGCTTCTTCAGAAGACGAAGTGAGGACGAGGTGAACAGTTTGTACCAGGTTGCTTTTGCTCCCTGATCTGTTTTATATACTCCTGCCCATGCTCGTAACGCAGTTTCAGCTCAGGTATCAAAGGAGCAAGGCACCACCTTGGGGGACCTTTCTTACACCAAACCATCACAGATGGAGCTCAGCAGTGGGAGGCTCGAGGGCTGAAGCGTTCGGGCCATGTGATACGTGCAGCTTCTTAGTGCAAGGTCAAGTACGCAAGAGCTGGGGTCATGATCTCAGGCGCTTGTCTGAGATGATAATGCTAAAGGCTTTAGAGAAAGAGCTTGTCTGGTTACTCAGCCTGACCCAGTTGGTATCATTTAAAATACTACTACAACAGATTCAAATTATGCCATCCTGGGCTAGTATTATGGTCCTGCTGTCTAAGGCACATCATGCTGCTGCATGACCCAGTCAGTGGTTGGTTCATCTTCTGAGTCAGCTGCATAATGATTATGTTGTATGACGTTATATTTTAAAAAATAACATAAAATTCTAGTCACATGGGGTGAGTTCCTCGCAACTAGTAGCCTTTCCAGAGGAAGCAGAAAGGGATTTGAACAAAGGCCGCTATTATTCCATGCCAACTATCAGAGGTGACGAGGTGCAGGAGGGAGCACACTGTGCACCCTACGCATGTGAGTGAGCAAAGCAGCACCATGCCCCCCCAGCACAGCTCACCAGAGCAGCACAACCACCTAGAGCCGCAGGGCTGCAGCAGGAGTGATTTGCTGAAGGTAAAACAAGCCGAGACAGAGCCCTGATCTCCTCTCTTCTTCCAAGACTCCGCTTTTGAACTTGAGCTAAACCATGCCAAAGTTAATGGAGGATTCCTATTTCTTATAGTGATTTTCAAAGGAAGTCCTCAAACCTCAGAGCCACCTGATAGGAAGATGTGGACTCCTTGCTCTGTGAAATCTTGAGCTGCCTGCCAGGAAAGGGATTTACCTGCGCAGGAAGAAATAGCACTCCCATTCCTGATTCTGTAGATATAAATCTCATTCACGCCTTGCTGGTTTTATGCACAATCTCTCCTCAGTTGTTCAAGCAGAACAAAGCAGCTGGCAATAGATTTCATTTTATATATTGCTGGGAAAAAATAACTTGCAAGCACATCTGGAGTGCATGCGCCCTCCCTCTGGACATAAAAGTATGACAGAGATGGTGGCAAAACTGCTCAGAGGCTTGGCAGTGCCCCACAAAACAACTTGTGTTGTCACACTCGTTTGTCACACTCAGCAGTTAGATCCTCTCCCGGTAAGATGCAGAGGAAGGCAATTGTATCCCGGCATATGCAGTGAAAAACACGAAGCTGAGGGCACAGAGTAGAGAAGCCTCCACATTATTTCTCAGACTCATCTCAAATACTGTGCAACCATTGCAGTCAAAGCACATCCGTGCCTTAGCACTCCCTTACACACAACCAAGAATAAGTGGAAAAAAATCAAATTTCTTCATCTCCTCCGCATGTTATGGGCTTCATTATGTTTTTGCCTGGTACGAAGCCGTTCCCCACAACCTCAAAGATATTTGAAAGGCAGCTGCTGCTAATCTATTCCTTCCCTCCGTGTGACACCTCCTCCAAAGAGTCCCACTATACCCCCTAGTTCGGTTTTCTCTAGCTCAGTTACGAAACTTTCAAGTAATTAAAAAAAAATCATTCTGTATTGATATACTGCACACTGGAGCTTCAAACCTTTTCTTCTGCAATTACGGTCTACAGTGCCATCAAAGAGAACTCCCTTCTCCAAACTTGTGTTACTGGAGCATGGAAATAATTGGCTACAAAAGTGCCTTTTGGGGATATTGAGCATAGACATGGAATATCTTGGAAAAAAAAAAAAAAAAAAAAAAAAAAAAAAGGCTCCTTACAAGACTGTCAAACAAATATCTAATTACTTCTTTAAGCAAAACACCCTCTGACTTTTTGGGAGCATATCACTTAGCTCCAAATGAAAGAGCAGACTTATTTTTAAAGCACACAATATTGGTGTGCACTGAAGTAAACCCAGAAGGACAATCAGTCCTCTTGTTTCAGGGAACACTCTCGCAAATGGAACAAGAGGAGGTGCCCACATGACTCCCTGCCAGGCTGCACACACTGAAAGGATCTTGGATCCACACAGGCAGTGTGCAGCAACCAACATTCAAAATAGTTGGTCAACATTTGCCTTTGGAAATGTTTTTCATCACAGCTTTTTGCTCATATGTTCTTTCTGTCTAGATTTCCCAATCTAAGTTTGACAAATAAAAAATGATCTCTGCATTTGTTTATTTCTTTTTTGTTTAGAAAAAAAAAAAAAAAAGTTAATGTGAATCTGAAAAATCATGTTATTAAAAACATATATACTTGTCAGTTGGAAAGAGACATAAAAATAATCAGTTCAAGAAAAAGCTATGTTTTATGTCCTACACCAACATATATTAAAGACAGTACTAAACTTGTTATTGGAAAACACAGATGAATTGCATTCATGATCAGATCCTTTTTCCTTTAAGTTTATTGGAAGTTTTGCCTATAGACCTTCCTTTTTTTTAATGTAGCCAAGAAAAAAAAAAAAAAAAAAAAAAAAAAAGAGAGAGAGAGAGAGAAAGAGAAAAAAAAAAAAAAAAGCAGATGAAAAAGTGTCAACCAAGCAGAAAGAAGCTGTGTGGCAAACTTGGTAGTCAGACCAAGAAACATGTGTGGGAACTTCATCACAGTTTGGCAACCCTTCCAAAGACCTAACTGAGGGCAATTCATAGCAGGAATCCATAGGACACAAGACAGCTGCTGAAATACAAAGATATACACTCCAGTTCTTTTTTCAATCTGTTTTTCTTCTGCTGCAAATTCGAATCAGGATATGAATTAGAATACCAATTATTAGGACAGCTCGGCACTTCTAAGGGCACATTTACTGTGAAATAAGCCACCTCCGTTTTATCGACTGAAGAGAAGATAAGCTAGTTAATGATGAATTAGCTCACTGCATGATCAGAGTTATAGCTCCTTTATGCTCGTCCTTGGCTCTGTTGTTGTTTCACCGTTACGTTGGTGACCTGCTGGACCTCCCTGCACCTCAGCTTACCCTCCAACAAAGCAAATGTAACGCCACCCACAGCTGTGCTGTTAGGGTACAGATGCGTGTTTGCAGGCCACTATAGAAACAAGGAGTTTTTATTGCCGTTTTACTACAGCTTTGATGAAGCTTGCTCACCTGAAGGGCACTGGGGAAACGAGGAGAGGAGACGGGCAAAGTGTGCTCCGGGGGGAGCGAGGGAGGCCCCAACATGCAGTAAATCCGTCGGGCCTTTCCAGCACCTAAACAAACTCATGGCTAAGCCTGAAGGTTTCTGTCACTTTGTACCCACAGACAGGCTCCTGAGCCTGGAAATCACACACAGCTGCTTCGGAACAGAAGCCTAGAAGAAAGCCTCAGGGCTCAGCGGCCTACTCGTGAGCTTGGGCTGGTGGCAGTAGACCAGGTACCTGTTTCGGTAGCCCCCACACAGACCAGAGCTACCTGCAGACTGTTTTCCAGTGAAAGCAAACACTGTCCTCTGCCATATTTGAGGTCATGGCAGAGCAACCCTTCATGATTCTAGCTGAATAATAAACCCCAGCATGTTTTTTCAAGCTCCCCTTCCTCCCAGCAGTCTCCTATGGAGCATATTAGTCTGTAGTGCATCATTTCAAGCACAGATGTGGTCTCGGCAAACTAAATCTAAATCCTTTTATGCCCACCACTTTTTGCCTTGAGAGGGAGAATAGACTGTAAAGACTTGTATGGAAAATACTACAGCATCGTTACATACTGCTGAGAATTTCTGATGTTTCATAAGGACAATTTTTCCCTGTCTTATGGCCTTCTTCTGCCTCAACCTACGCCCCCGGATTTGGCTTCTACGTAGCATTTATTTTACAAAGTAAATACTAGGACTCGCATTTGTTGCTTATCCTAAAGATCATCACCATGGGAAGGTCAGCTGGGTAAACTACTGTGTGCGTGTGCAGGTGCCATTACTTCGCAGAGCTGCCTTTGTACACATAACTTACCCTAGGTGCATTCTCCCAAAGCAAAGTCTTAAACGTAATAAAGAGAAGCTAGTGCAAACCTTAATGTATTTCTTCTTAACTGCACTTAGTAACGAGCCATCCTGCATTTGCTGTCTCAAGATGCTAGATTCCAGTTACCACAATAAAACCCAGAAAACATAGGAACTGTTGTTACCACAATAAAACCCAGAAAACATAGGAACTGTTACACTGATAACACAAAGGCATTTTCCATAGAACAGGCAACTAAACATCACCTATACACTGACATTTTAAAACATAGTCCTTATAAAAATCACATAAATGTCCTGACCCTCAGGTTTACCACACTAGTCTTAGAGAAGTCTGACCTTGCTGCATCTGATTCTTAAGCTGACATTGTGCCATTCTTTATGGGGTCAACAAGAACTGCATTGAGGACACAGACCATCAGTTTATTGGACTTGTTCTGGGTATTGTAGCAAGGTATCACAAATGAAAATCAAGGCAAAGTCCCAGAGCACTCAGGCCAGAGTCACCACAAGTCACCACACCATTCCTGGATTTATATTTTGATATACCACTCAGATTAAGAGAGCTAAAACAGCATAAAACTAAACCAATTAACAATGCAGCATTTTGCTCTCTGCTCAATTAGTTGACTTAGCTGCCGGTAGAAAATCTTCTAAACATTTTTCTCTCACACTTTACCCCTGACTTAATAAATGATGGTGTTTTTATTGTCAGGTTCTTGGACAAATTTCATCAAAAAGCAGGGTGCATTAATCCAATAAACTAAACTCCTATTTTCTTATAATTACACTTCTCAAATGGTGCCTTTACAAAGAGAAAACAAAGAAGAAACTAAGGTAGCCTTGTAGTTAAATCCTACTTGTAAGTTAAATCCCACTTGTGGCTAAGCAGAATAATGAAAAAGAAACACAATATTAGAAAAACATGTTATTAAAAATGTCACCTAAATTTGCAACAAGCTTGTATCAAACTACACACTGTCACTCCTATTCACGATGAGGATCACCAGGTTTCTCTTCAAGACTCTTTCCAAAATGCACCCAGTATTATATGTGGAAAAGTAAATAAAACACAGTTTTCTAGAAAGGAAACAAATACTGAAAAATAAGATAGACATCACTGGCCTAGTGATACCAGTCCCTCATGTGTGTACACAGAACATTTTGTGACCCACCAACCACTGTGATTGCTTCTGCCTTGCAAAGGTCTTCATTTTTCCTTTTTCTACATCCAAAGGGAAAGCCCAGTCTGCCATTCTGAGAGCATATGCTGAGGACAGACAACCACCACGTTTGGCCCCATGTGCCAGACACATAAACGCCACAGTACAGCAAAATGAGGCTAGTCCCCATAGATGTCTTCCTGACATTTTTCAGAAAAGGAAAAAAAAAAATCCATTTTATGATCTGGGAGTTAAAGTAGGCTCTCTGAACAGGTCTAAAAAGGTAGAGTTTTCACAAAACAAGGGTTTTTTTGCAATGTATATGTGTAAGAGATGTACCAAATCTTCCCTGCTCATAAAATGGAAACAGGTTTTGCTGAATACAACAAACCCTCATTAAAATACCACATTATAAAAGCAAGTGGCTGATAGCTTTATTTTGGCCAGAACAAAAGAAGAACTTTATTCTGTGGTTACACAGTGGGAACTGGGCACAGGACTGGATCTGCTATAAGCTTTAATATACTAAATGCAATTCTTCTCATAAAACGTTAGCTATTTAAATTAAGATTTAAGAACAAGTGTCAATTAGAAAGGTCTTCCCTTATGAAATAGACTGCTCTATAAGACAGGAACTGATTTTTTAATCTGTGGCTGCAACGGATAGAAGGCAAAAACGTTAAGGTTTAGCAAAGAGGGTAAGGCTAGGTGTTAAAAAAAACTTTTCTAATGATGCAGACAGTGACACTTGAGCAAGAAGCAGAGGCCAGGGGATGCCCTTCACTGAGCCTATTTAACCAAAGACCTGTGGGAGGTGAGACCCGAGCCACTGACCCATCTCAGATGAAGGATGGAAAACCTCCGAGGCCCCTCACAGCGTTACTTCCTTTGAGACTCCCAATGGCTGCCTTACATCTGTGTTGTGGTGTTCACTAACATGGAATGAGCATTAACACAAACAAACAGCAAAGAGCTTTGGCTGCTTGATTGCCTTTAATCTCTTCCTAATTATCAGCCTGCCGCAGACAGTGCATGTGCTTTACAGTTTGTGCGGGGCTGAGGCGTCACACTGCTCTCCTTGAACCACGTCTGACAAGCTACATCTCCAGCAGTGATGTCAGGGCTGACTGGGATGTAACGCTCCCTGTCACTTTCCAAATATCAAGGAATTTTGATGTCAGCGGTGTTCATTAGTGGGAAGGTTCCCACTGACATGTCTAAGTGTACATTTGATTAATAACATGATGCTCTTTAATCATTAAAAATAACCTAGAATTCCTGTTTCCTGCAGCAACCCCAGGCACCATCACACCCCATTTAGGGCAGAGGTACAGAAATTCGTATTTTACACATCCTAGAACAGGGCTGGTGTTTATGCTTTCTCTCACCGTGACTCCATGTTGTCTTAAGCCCTGGTGTCTATTTGTAGTCCCTGTACCTATTCACGGATAAAAGCATGGCGGTTTATTTTTAGTGAACTTTTTTTCCAAAGAGTTTTATTTTAAAGCCTGACTAACCTTTGCTGCACCATGGACTAGGCTGATCTCTTGATAAATCTTAGCTTAGATTGGCAGTGAGCTGCAAGAAGACACCGACTGCGTTTTCAATTAATCCTCTTTTACATCCTACCTTAAGAGAGGGTAAGGGAGGCACATAAAAAGCCAGACAGTATGCAGTGCTTCCCCAGGACTCTAGTGCAGCCTGGAAAACTGGGGGGGAGCCACAAGCATTTAGTTGTCCCCTGTTTCTTCCCACAATATTTTTAGCAGCTCTGCAACACATGGATTTATCTGCTCTGCATGCAATTACTCACTGCATCTCAATGACAGGAAAAACATACATCACGTTTGCTTACTCAGGTTTTCTTAGTTTTATCTCTTTCTCTCCAACTAGGCTTTTTGGGGGAAAAAAAAAAAAAAAAAGCGCTGAGGGAGAAATATACGTCAGTTTGTGGAATGGTGCAATTTTAGAGGCCTCTTTGGCCTCCAAGCTCCCAAAACTGAGTGTCCCACCCCTTGTATGTGGTAATATGGTTATTGCAGGTGCTGTGAAGGATCTGGCATAAAGGTAAGGGCCTCCTGGCCATCATACAATGAGTAGATGGGATTTCTCTAGTGTCAGGGAGGTCCTAAAGGCCGAAATCCCTCCTCCAAACACCACCACGGCAGCTGTATGGCTATGGGGAAAGCCATTTCACACTCAGAAGAGTTGTGAGGACAAACAGCAGACTCCCTGCATGCTAAAGTGCCAGCCTAGACATCGGATGACCCGCAGCTAAGTAGAGGTAGAGCAGCAAATATATTTTCCTAATCTGCACTGGAGCAATGGACACCTGGAAAATGTGGGAGCTCCGACAGGCACTTCCCAACGTCACCAAGTCTTAGGCCCAGACCGCAGTCTGATTTTCTTCAGCAAGAAAGAAAATCTTGGCTTTGGCTCCCTGATGTGCTCTGCTCTGCAGACAGTACAACCACAACCCTTATTCTTCCAAGTAACCTTGCAGGGACTGCTTATGAGCAGGCATTGCAACATCAGCCTTGAACTCTTCTGCCCCTAGCTTTGATAATGCTCCTTTCCGTTCCATTTTGGGGAGGGAAGGAAGGCGTACAAGCACAAGAAACCACAAGAAACCCGTTTTTTGGTGAAATGACACCTAGATGTACTATTCATTTGAGATGTTTATTGAATTCCTGGGCAGTGGAATGCCTTGTAAATGCAAGCAAATGTCTCTAGAAATATTCAAATAAATCTTATAAATGAGGCTCCAGCTGTAACATTTTGCCCTTTTTCGGGCATGAATCTGAGACCTTATATCCCCTGGCCAACAGCCCCGAGACCTCTGCAGGAGAAATCAGCCGAGAGGGGCAGGGCCCAGCACCGCTGACCGCAGAGATGGCTGGGCTGCCTGCAGGACAGAGGAAAAGATGCAGATGTCAGGCAAGGGTGGAAAATAGCAAAAAGCAGCGTTGCTTCTGCTACAGTCAGAACTCCTGGGGTTTGCAGTAATTCTCTATTTTTATCTCAGTCAAGAAGCGATGACTGTGTCCAAATCAGTACACTGAGCACATCAGAGACCTGGGCCTTTCCCATTCAACAGCACACAGTTGCATTAGCCAGCCTCCAGGAGGTCTATTACATCCCACCCTTGGGGGATGAATGGTAATCAACAGAGCAAGCAAAAAAATACGTATTATTCCCAAGCCATGAGGATTTTCCTGAAGGTTTACTACTTTTCATTTTTTATTTTTCCTTTTTTTTTTTTTTTTTTTGATCCCATCTGATTTGTAATGCTTCCGTTTTCGGTCACAAGGAAGAGGGAGTTGCCTTGAGTACTCCTGATTCATGATTCTCCCCAGGCTTACTGAATAGCTAAAATATCTGCCAAGCACAATCCCCCTGCTAACATTACAGCCCCGCGCGTTCCCCACAGGCCCAGCCTCTTCATCCCTGCTGTCTGGATGTTTTCAGTGGATTCCATTTCAGGATCACTCCTTGGCTGTAGTACACAGACCATTCCCGACCACTGACTGCACTCTGCACAGGGAAGGGATATTTCCTTTCCTGCTAAAAGGTGGCTTTTGGGCTGTGGTGCAGATTGCACGGTGAAGAAGATGGGAGACAAGCACATCCAGAAAGAACCTGGTGGAAGCTCTCAAAACCAGAGCACAAGAGGATCCCCCTGTAGATGACTGGGTGTTTTTTATTTCCATTAGTGCCTTTGGACCTCTCTCCTCTCCAAGAAAGCTCTAAACCAGGTATCTAGTAGGTCATCTGGGCACTCCCCAGATAAAGCAGGCTGTGTGTCTGGTGATAAACTGGGGTGATTTGTCCAGTCTGCTCATTAAAGTTTTAAGGAATTTATCTTCCATGACTTCCCCTGAGAATCTGTGCATTAGTCTAATGAATCTTGCCATTAATGCATAAATACACGCATACATTTGGATCATTTTTTTTTTTTCAGTAAATTCAAGATCATTTTTCCCCTGTTTATTTTCATCTGAATATTCCTAATTATATCTCACGAGGACCAAGCAAATTAATTTCCTTCTTTTCTTTATGATACCAACAGTTAACTCAACCAGCAGCAGTGCACCTCAGCTCAGTGCCCAGCAGAAGAATGTCCTCACACAAACACATGCAACTTCCTAACAATTTCACCCAAAATCACTGCTTCTCCTTCCCATGGCAATAAAAGTAAAGGCTGGCCTTGCTTTTCCGTCTGATTACAGTGGCCTAGTACAGAAAACTTTCTTCTAACAAAAACCTGACAAAAAGCAAGAATCTGTGCTTTGAACTTCAAGTTTCCCCAAGAAGCCTGCTGTGCTGCCGCTCATCTGAGGTCAGTTGTTTGGCCCGACCTGCTCCCAGCTTCTCTGACTGATTGAAGTCCACCATCTCCTCTGAAATGGGATCACACATTTGCTTCTACAAAGCTGCACTGAAGTGTGATCTGAGCTGGAACAGCCGGTAAAAAAAAAATAAAAAAAAATAATAAAATAAATAAATAAAAAGCTGCCTACTCTTCATTTTATTGCTTTTTCCCAGAAACGATCAAGGCACCTGCCAGGTGTCTCTGCAAAGCAGGGTATCTTACAGCTCTGATTTCCTGGTTTTATCTTTTTTCCCAAGGACTCATTAAGGGCCTGTGATGGACAGCCAGGCAGATGCAGCTCGTGTCTGCGTGGCTAATGAGGTTATAGTATCTGCCCTAGACCATCAGCTTTGTATTTCAAACCCTGCACACAAAACCTGCCTTTGGCCTCAATCCTGCATATCAAAGCCTAGCTGGAGCGTGAATAGAGGAGGAGAAGAGCAGTGGAAAAATCAGCATTAATAAAGATAACTACAATTATCAGCATGCAGTAACACCTGCATATACCAGCCATCCCAGCAGGGAGAGCTGGGCTTGGAAGGAGGAGACCCCCACTGACTACACCACAGCAAGCTCCAAATTCATCCCAGAGTCACAAGTCCCTACTCCCAACGAACAAAGGTGGAGCTACACATGGCACCATACTCCAGTTACCAATTTTTGAAAGAAAAGACTGTCTCCAGCCAGGAACAGCAGCCCAGTGAAAGACTCACACACCTCCCTTTCCAGAGCTAACACCGACACTTGCCTAGCTGGGACAGCACAGATGGGAGACACATTACCTCGAGGTGGGAGAATTTATGACGTGACTGGTAGTCACTCAGTTATCTAGTTATTTCAGCAAATGAGTGTAGGATCGCATTTCTCCAGTATTTTTTGAGAATAACGACGTCTACCAGATTTCCTCTGTAGCGTATTTGTTAAGAAAACCGATTGTACATTCATGAGAAATGTGATAAGGAGGATCATATTTTAAGTAGTTTTAAAGCAGTAATGTAAGATCCTACAAGAGCAGTTACTCAGAGCCCTTTCAAGAAGTAAACAACCAGTTAACTGGTTTTGTAAGCTTGAAGGAGTTGTCTGACCCTTACCAGAACAGCTGCCACCTTCGGCAATATTAACACACAGAAGCACACATTGCTCATGATATTAATGTTGGGCAAAGGTCTGCCCTCAAGTCATGCCACCAGCGTGTTTCATTTCCATGCGATCTGCTTTCTTATCCTCATGACATTTTTCATACTACACCCTAGGAAGAACTTCCAGGAAATTTTGCAAAAGAAAATGTTTGAAATATGTTTTGGGGGAGGATCTGAGCAAGGAAATCCTTTACTAAAATTCTTATTAAAAAGAGCAGAACCAGAACTTCACAGCTCATCAATTTAGCTATAATTTTCTTAGAAAATTAAACACTCCACTCTTTACTTAAGTGTGCATTAGTTTGGAAAAAAAAAAAAAAAAAAAAAAAAAAAAAAAAAAAAAGTTTGTTGATTACTGAATGTATAAAAAAACTTAAAATCTTCTGCAATATTTTTACAACCATGCTATTTCTGTATAGAAACGCTGTATGAAAAAAATAGCAAGCAACATACACATTTTTTTCCCCAGTTTTGATTTTTATAGCTACCACCCAGATTCTAATTTAAAATAGTAATATATTAAATGTCAGGAAGCATTTTCTGTATAAAATTTATAACAAGTGAGAGTTTGGGGTTCCAATTTTGAAGCTCAGAGGAAAAGATTCCCCTTTAAACATAACCTATTCTGCCTGTCAGGTAATGGTTAAATGAACTGCTAGAGCTGCTTAAAGATTGAGAGTAGATGACAAAGCTCCAGGAAAAATATATAAAGAAAAGGAAAAAAATCTTCTGGCTTACATATTGCACTGTGAACTCCCAGAGCTACACAAGTCCTGCAGTATTTTCATAATAAAACATGATACCACGGTGCACAGCCATAAGGAATTGGATTTTCAATTTTCTGCTGCTGAAAAGCATTAATAATTTACTCCTGAATGACAGCATTAGGTTGCCATAGCAATGCCTAAGATCTCTATTCATAAAAACATACTTGGGCTTCTTTGAACACGAACGGTGCGTGTCTTGACAAAGGGTAGATGTGTCTACATGAAAGGTGATGGCTGCCCCATAAAACACGCAGTCTGCGACTGACTGAACGATGTATTGTCCCTATAAATTTCAGGCAAGTGGAAGGTCAAACCTCTGCTGATGCAAATTGACAGACCCGCACTGAAGCCAGCAGAGTGATGACCAGCGAGCACGAGCAAAAAATATAGCTCACTGTCTGCAAGGTCTCCTGGCTGAGGGGAAGTCACAATCAATATTCTTCATTTCCATTTTCTTTCTTGCTGCACTGGGGAGTAGTTGGCCACACTATAACGGGATCAATTTGCCCTAACAGACACAACACACCAGTTGTGTGTGCCCATGCACACACACAGCAGCCCTCCACAGCGTTGCATCGGCCCCAGTCTGTGCCCTCTGGCCACGAAAACCCGCATTTTCAGCTCCAAGTAAGCCTGGAGGAGCGGTGTCAGATACACGGGTTGTTTCATGCTGCTGCCCATGACTTCAGAAGGAGGGTCTTGGAGCTTGGGCTGTTTTTCACCAGCATGAAGCTGTGATTATTATTAGCAACACATAATTCACCGTTGCGTGAGCTGCACACATGTATGCAGCCTTGCTCGCCTAGCAGGGCCACTCCTGCATGATGGATGTAGCAACAGCACTGTGTAATACCGCAAGGAGTTTTATTTTGGGAGAGGCAGAGCGAGTTTTACGTAGCGGAGGGTGTTGGTGTTGCAGGATGTGCAGGGGAGGGGAGCTGGGCTCACCTCTGGACCCTGGCCAGCCCGGCTTGGCTGTGACCAGAGGTGCAACCGCTAACGGCAGCCCTGTGATGGATGTGGGGCAAGTGATTTCGGTTCCTAGGGAGCAGGCCCACAAACCACGAACACATTACTTGTGGTAGACTCAGCGGGGAGAAGCCAGAGGATAAATTGCCTGCTGGGACTGGATTCGCTCCCTGCAAGAGACGGGATGAGATTTTTCAGACACACACAGATGTGCGGGTGAGTGTTGGGAAGCCTCCGCAAGGCCGTAGTGAGGCAGCGCTGAGGCCTTCCTACCCATGGACAAAAACCAACTGAAATCTGTCCTGGGCTGCTCATTCAGCTCCCTTCTTCAGCACGGAGTTCACTCTGACCTACAGTAGGCAAAGAGCATGCTAATGTGAAGTGAAACCATCACGTAATTACGGTTCAGATTAAAAACAAAGGAAAGGAAAAATAATTTCAGAGAAACTGCCTATGACTAAGCTCTGAAAGGCAAACAAAGAGGGAAAGAGATGCTCGGTATGCACGTATTTGTGATGAGCTGTAAGGTGGCAGTGAGAGGAGGATAGCAGGTGACAAAGTTCATTCTATTCTTTTACGTTGTGCTGGAATAGGAGTGTCCACATTAACAGCACTGTAAGAATGGCTTTAAGAACTGTATCTAATTCTCTACAAAGGGTTTTATTTCCCTAGAAAAAGGGTGCTCTTGGAGAGCTGGTCATTCAGTTCAGGTTCTTGCCTGGAGACCTGGAGGAGCTCAGATCCCAGCCCTACAACTGTGCTCTTCCTGCTTAACCAGGGTAAGTGACTTTGGGGTCAGCCTGCAGCCTGGCTGATGCACCATGATGCTGAATTCCCATGCCCAAATGGCACACAACATGCAGAAACAAACTCCCTCTGCTCGGGTTGACCGGCAGGGTTAGCACGATCCCAAACACAGCCGACAGACAAGGTGAGCTAGCTCACTGCTACTGCAGGCACACAGCTCCCCTCGACCAGAGCTGCCTCACATCCCTCCAGCCCAGAGCACGCCAGCAACATCTGCATCTTGAGCCAAGCCATATGAAAAGGCAGTAACAACATTACAATTCTCCTAAATCCATTTCCAACCAAGCCCAGCTCCTTCTGTAGCTCAAGCGTCCACCTGCATGTCCCCCATTTGAGTTTTTCCAGTACATTACTCCAAAGCCAGCTACAGCAGCATTAAGCAAATGCTCAGGGAGGAGCAGAGATGGATCTTTTTCTACTTTAAAAAATGTTATTAGCTGGGTTTGATGATATAAATCACCACTCCCTTTTCTCTTCCGCTTTGGGGAGCCCCAGAAGAAAATCACAGCCGTAATGTTAAAAGTATGTCATGATGCATATTACGAAGCAGATCTGAATGTTGTGAATTCTGCTTTTTTAACACAGCACATCTTTGCTGTCCATCCGCTGGCAGAATTAAATTCCAGATTTGTATTTTTCTATGGCAGGAAAAAATGCGACTCCACGACTGCTGCTTGGAAATGGCATTGTCAGTGTATTCTTAAACAGTTTCATTAGCCTATTTATGGCATTTCATAAAACTTACCATCTGTGAGCACTTCCCTGACAGCCTCATTAGGGAAGTGTCTACTTGGCTTGCTTAGGTTTTCCCAAGCCATCTTTATTTAGTGCTAATTACACCCTCCCATGCAGCCCTGTTGCGTCCTTGCAGTGACTTATTATGGGGTGGCAGCACTCGCTGCCAACAAAAGGCCTGGTGCTGGGAGAACCAGGAATTTGTCTGCCCTTCACACCAGTGTTTGTGAGCTCTGCCTGCTATGGTGTCCATGCCATCGCATGCCACTTGTGTCCACGAGTGTCCCACGACTGGGGGGGAGCAGCTCCAGGCCCCCGTCCTGCTCCACTCACACCCACAGCATGAGGTTACACCACAGAGGGAACAAGGCAAAGCCTGCAACAAGCAAAGGCCTGTTGCTCTGACACAGCTGAATTACATTTCTAAGATAAGTAAGACCATGAGTCAAATTTGTTTTGTGCATAAAATCCAGCGGTTTTATTAGCTGCCAGGCTCAAACTTGCAGAGTGCCTGGTGTGCTACCGACTGGTAGGCAGAAAGGAGCAGAGTCGGAGTCAATTCTTCAACGCCATCTCCTGGCTCGGCCGGGCAGTCGGGCTCACAGTGTGGCCACAGAAAAGAAAGCTCACAAAACATGAGGTGGATGGAAAGAAGATGTGATTTTTAGGACAGCAAAACCTTTCCAACTCTGGAACCTACTGTGGTGCAGACAAAGGTACGAGTATACACCATGCTGCCTATTCTACGCTTTCAAGGTAGAGGCAGGTACCCCACGTTTGCTTTGGGGCAAGCCTACCTGCAGGAGGAATGAGCAGAGTAGCTAGCACGCTGCCAATTAGCCAGATAGCTTGCTTCACAGAAGGCAGGCCCATACATTTCCAGACCAAGTGTGAGCATGTTTGTGAGTTGCTGCAAAGGACTCCCAAAGAAAGACTTTCAGATCAACAGAAAATCCAGCAAAGCACCAGAATGAATGCATGCGGCATAGCACGTATCCTATGGAAGTCCGCACTCAGGCAAAGTCCAGCACACTCCACTGACAATACCGCCAGCCACAGAGGTAACAATTGCACTGAAAAAAGACTAAGCCTGAAATAAAAATTTCCTTTATTTTAACTGAGGAGAAACAATTGTCAGAATATGGGCAAATAGACAGGACAGTCTGTACTGACAAACCCAAACAAGCTATGCATAGTTGGCCAGGAAAGCTGCAATTAAAGCTGTACCACCTTCCTCACATTCTTTTGTAATTAACTTGCATTCATTCTTGCAATGAGTAAGCATCAAAAAAGTGTCAATTGGGCAAAATATCTACCTTTCACCTATTAAAACAAGTATTTGTACAGCACTGTGAAAATCCTACAATGCCCAGCTTTCCCCCGCTTCCTTTACAACAAAAAATTGGATCAGGAATGAGTCCCAACAGCTATCAAGTCTGATTCTTGTTCACCTGACTAACCATTGCCACTGGACTGAAGAAAAAAAGTGGTAAGAAAATCTGAGATTATTTCCACTGTTTATCAACAGAGGTTTATAGTCCAAACAGAATAGAGTGGGTAGGCAGAATTGTTAAATCCTCCTTTGGTCTGTTCAAAAAACTGAGAGTGAAAAATTGTCAGGTTTAAGGTATGTGAGATGTCTGTACGGACAAACCTGTGGGACACTGCACATGAACACTGACACCCACAAGAATGTGGCTCTCTGCACTCACAGATGCTGAGAAGATGCATGCTCACAAGAGAGACTGCTTCCTGAGCCTGCTGGGGGGGGAACTGTCACAGAGCAGGGCATACAGGGTCTCCAGCATGAGCTTCATCCAGACTGGCACCGAAGAAGGTGGAGAAAATTCCCATGTGGGATGTGGATCAGTGATTAAAAAAAGGAAATAAAAAAAAAAAAAAAAAAGCAAGAAAGCACTTAACGTGGAGTCATCATCCCTGGAGGTCTTTAAAAGACATTTAGATGTAGAGCTTAGGGATATGGTTTAGTGGAGGACTGTTAGTGTTAGGTCAGAGGTTGGACTCAATGATCTTGAGGTCTCTTCCAACCTAGAAATTCTGTGATTCTGTGATAACAGAAGTGTTACTTAGGTGGATGTCAGTAGGGGCAAATACTAAGTAGACCATGAAACGTTAACTTCTAATTTTTCATTTTCCCACATGAAAACACCTAATGTATGATTCCATTGACCTGGAAGGATGCATTTTAAACAAAACTTACACATTGTTCTATGATCTTCATATAGCACATAGACTCGTGCATTGATCTGAAAGCCATTGGAAGGTATTTCAGTGGTGTCAGTGATATGGAATCTAGATAGAAATGCAAAGCAGTAACTGCTGTGACCAGTGTGGAACAATGAGACCAAGGGGCCTCTCTCCCTGCTGGGGAAGTCATTGGTCATGGTCCTCTACTGAGCTGTGGGTTGATTTTTTTGATGTGGATTTTTTATGTGAAATCAGAATTAGTATTATCCAACAAAACAGCCAAGTCAACTTACCATAACTGCTTTTACAGTGGGCATTTACTGTAATTTTTCTAACTATCCACAGACAAACCAAATGATAGCTGTGCCATCTCTGGTTTATTTTATTTTGTTTTTTTTTTTTTTTTTCAGTAAATCAAATGGAGCAATTTAAAATTATGCCATGTTTCTCAGTTATGTCCTAGAGACAGATTTCAACTTGACCACTTGGCCAGACGAGTGACTGCATGTTAGCATGTATTTCTTACAGTATGTGTCCATAAGTAAAAATGTCTTCCCTGGCTCATCAGATGTGTGAATGTATTCTTTAAACAAGAAACACCCTCAATTCAACAATTGTTTATGAATGATGTCAAGAAAATGAACTATTCCATTCTTCTTTTGTGTTTTGTCATGAAAAAAAAATGGATTACTGGGATGTTATCTTGCTTACCTAATTGCTTATTCAACGGATAGACTAATTTTTTTTTCTTTCTCTTGCTATTCTGTCTTGCTAGGCAGAATCTGAAGTTATGTCAAGAGAGAAAACGAATGAGAAAGAACCATGAGAAACATGACACATTACACCAAAAAGTGTTAAAGAAATTTCAGTTAAAGTGTTAAAGAGGCTTCAGACAGGTTGTGACTTTCCATTTCCTGAGTATTCTTTTGTAGTAGTCCATAAAACAAACAGTGAGTGGCAGGTTTGTGAATGGTGATATGCTGGTCATCTGCCAAGAAGGATCTTTCCATTCCGGCCTTCGGTGCACAGCTGGCACTAGTCTATTTCCCATCACTGGGCAATGTCCTATCTGTTCTTCAGGTATGCATTTTCTGGTGCCTAAAAGCCTAATTTTACAAATCAGCCACTGTTAATAAATGCATCAGTTCCACAACAGTGCCAGAAACAGAAGTTCTGAGAAATGTGGTCTGACTCTAAAAATAAATAAGTTGTTGTCAGGTTTTCAGATATTTTAAGCTTCATGGAAAAAAAAAAAAATGAGAGAAAGCAAAAGTGGAACCCTAAGCTTTCTCAAGTGATTCAATAAATCTGAAAACATCCTGATATTTTCTTTTTGCAAGAACAAGGAAGCCACTACAGGTCCACACAAAGTAAATTCAACCCCTCACCTGGCTTCCCTCTGCTCTGGTCAGGCAGCCAAGGGACAACCAACATCACCTGGGATGACAAGTGTGGAAAACAGAGAGTTTTGTGTTACCTGACTGGCTACTGAGACAGGACAACTTAACTCACTTCTGTCCACAGTCACAGATCCTGTGTAACAGTGAGCATACCTTACACCTTGGTTCTCCATCTATAAAGACAAGAACACATTACTTCCAGGCTGTCTCTGATTCCTCTGTTTAGACAAGAAGATAAATTAGGAGACATTTATCTTTCAGTACATATTTTAGCCCCAAAAGACGCCTCTTAGGCATTCTGGTATCACAGGATTACTAATACACGGCTTGGAAAAACAACACCTCCTTGTGGCCACTCTCGATGTGCCACGGGTGAGAAGAGCGGTTGCCAAAACTATAAAAACTATAGTTTTTCTTGAGTATAAATAGCAGGGAAACTGGGTGGAAGTTAAAATCCTCCTTCCCTTTCTTTTCTCTGCCCCTTCAAAATAATGAAGAAACAGTATATGACAGCTACCGTGATTTCCTTATGGTGTCTAAAATTATGGAAATACTTCACTTGGAGGATGATACATCGTCGCTGCTGACCCCAGGGTAATTGCAAGGCATGAACACGCAGGTACAAGACGGGAATTAATTTGTCCCCCTCCTTTTCGATTCTCAGTCTCGGGGCTGAGTCTGACCTCCTGACTTTGTTGCTCCTGTTTGCTGTGCCTGTCCAATTCATGTCCCATTCTGACTGGTCCCTGTCATCGGCTCCTGACCAGCTTTCAAACGAGGACTTTCTATGTTCGGTCACATACTGTCATTACACCAATTTGTCTAGGAGTCTATGAATGAACCGTTTTCATGCACAGGCTGAATAGCATGCTATAGAGCTGTGTGCTTTAGAAAATCAGTCATACAGATCAAAGCATATGAAATCTGGATCAAGTGCTCCAGACACAGGGGAAAATCTCACTGATGTAATATTATTGTTCTTCATGTTTTTATTGTTATGGGCTACATATGCTGGCTCCACAAGACGTTTTGGGGGCAGCCTGAAGCTCAAAAATGCATAGGAATGAAGATCTTGGCATTCAAGCCTTTCTATGACTACATCCTAACCATTCCCTTATGACAGGAAAACGCATTCTTTTCTCCTGATTTAGACAGCACATCCAGATTCACTAGCCCCACTGCTGTTCTGGTTAGAAGCGTTTCTCTGTAGGCTGGTGAGCAGGCTAACACCTACAAACCGAGCTGGTTTCAGGCTCCACCATCCTCCTACTCTCACTGCGAGGCCAAAGCGTGGTTAACTGCTTAAACGTGGTTAAAAATCAGAGGCAGGCCCTCGGGGAGCTCCAGCACCGGGCCCGGAGCACGGCGCTCCCCGCCGGCCGCCAGCGCTGCCCTCGGCCGCCCCCTGTCGGGCCGCGGCCATGCGGGCTCCGGGACACCCGGCCCGGCCGCGGGGGAGCCGGGGGCGGCCCCTCAGCCCCCGGGGTCCAAGCTCAGTCCCCGGGGGCCGCGGCGAGCCCTGCGGCACGGGAGGGCGCCGGCAGAGGCGCCCTGGTGTCGGTCAGGAGCCCGCAGGGGGAATGCCTCCGGCCGCGGGGCAGTGCCAGCCGCCCGCCTCACAGCCCCTAAAATGGCGGGCGAGGGACTCGGACTGGTTTCTCGCTCCCTGTCCTAGATTGCTGTGCTATAAATAGCAGCCAGGTGTTAATTAGTTCCCATATGCACGCCTGGGTGCGAGTGCCATGTGTTTTATCCACGTGCACTCGTAGAGGCAAACCTTTTCTCGGCTGCTATAGGAAGAGCAGTTCTTACACGGCCAAGGGGCCAGATGCTTCATTAAAAGACTGCTTTCTGCCTCAAGGGAAGCGTACTATGACTGTAGTAAACTCGGAAGCTTGTGCTTCTGCCACTGGAAGGGACCCGGAGCCCTCAGCACTCTTGCCATGACCTGGCAGAGGACACCACCTGTGTGACAGGCCATGGGCCATGCCTGCCCCAGCCAGTGCTCCACATGCTGCTTGGGGGCGGCTCGCGTACCCCAGCATCTCCACGGGCCACAGCAGTGGCTCGGGGTCATGGCCACGGCAGTGGTAGCGCTGCCTGCACGCACGTTGGCCTCGCAGTACAAGGACACCCAGACCATGGAGCATGCCCGGAGAAGGGCCACGAAGCCTGGAGCACAAGTTCTGTGAGGGGCAGCTGAGGGAACTGGGGGTGTTTAGTCTGGAGAAGAGAAGGCTCAGGGGAGACCTTATTGCTCTCTACAACCACCTGAAAGGAAGAGGTGGGGAGCTGGGGGTCAGCCTCTTCTAGCAGATAACTAGTGATAGGACAAGAAGAAATGGCCTCAAGTAGAGCCAGGGGAGGTTCAGGTTGGAAATTAGGAGACATTTCTTCTCAGAAAGAGTAGTCAGGCGTTGGAGCAGGTTGCCCAGGGAAGTGATGGCATCACCGTCCCTGGGGGTGTTCAAGGAAAGGTTGGACCTGGTGCTTAGGGACGTGGTTTAGTGGGCAAGATTGGTTGTAGGGCGATGGTTGGACAAGATGATCCTGAAGATCTTTTCTAACCGTAATGATTCAGTGATTCTATTCTATGGTTCTGTGTGTGCACCCAGCAGGTCACAGGAGGCCACCAGGAACTTGCCCAGCAGGGAGCACTTACCTGAGGAGTCTCAGTAACCGGCTGAGGACAAACCTACACTAGCAGTTTAGTCTGAACCAGGTGTGAGCTTCTGGAGTGAATTTCCTGATGGTGCCCACCTGCTGCACTGCGGCTCGCATCGCAGAACTGCGCTGGGGCAGACGCACTGAATTGGTTTTGGGTGCAGTTACACCAGAAAATGCACTCCAGTAGCACACCAACGGCATTCCACACACTAACCACTGTAGCGTGGACTTATCCAGGACCAGCTGTTCCTGTTGGGCTCAACTACTTATTCATGTAGGCATAGCCGATCTCCTGAAAGCTAAGGGACATGGAAGTAGTGTACAGAGTATGATATGGTATGCCAGCAGTATATGGCATCACAGCCACATCCAAAAACTGAGATACGAAGGCACTGCATGGAGACAGCTGTATGCTGTTTATTTGCAGTATACAGAAATGCAGAATAACTATGGTTGGAAAGGAGCTCTGGAGACCCTCCAATACATTCCCATATTCCCAGATAAGTGTTACATATGTGCTGGCATTTTTATAGATTAAGGAAGCCACAGTCCTAGATGGCTGGTAGTGAATAATCACAAGAGCTGGCCATCATTTTCATACTCTTGAAGACAGAATGTTGACCTTTTTTCCTCGGACTAAGAAGCCTGTTGAGAAACAGGCTTTCAGGCTCTGTGTGGACCTGACCTGGGGCATGAAAGGTAACCATGTCTTCCTCCGTGCTAGCCCAGGACATCCATACTAACTCTCTGCTGCACTCAAGCTAATTAGCCTAGCTAAGAGGCTATCATTAGCCTGGATACAGTACTGGGCTAAAGCAGTTACACCACCTTCAGTTTCAAAACCGTTCCCTGATAGTGTTGCTCCTCCGGGTTGGAAAGATGTACCTGAGGCAACAGTCTAGGAGTCTCTAGGAGGGTGCTGCACGAGACCCACTTGCCCAAAGACCCTCCCATGGGAGCAGGAATGAACAAGTTCACGTGCAGCATGTGCCAGACACCCCCTGCCAACAGTGGGTAGTGCGTCAGAAGCTAAGCCATGCGCGTGACTTGTTTACCTGTGATCTCTGTTGCAGTCCCCATGAGAGAGCAAATCTCCAAGATCCAAGAGAATTACAGGAGAAACGTGCAATGAGTGGTTGGAAAGGCGAGCACCAGGGGTTCCTGCCTCAGGGGAAACAAAGTCCATGGGCCTGGAAGCCACATGGTACATCTTGAGGAGGCCACAGGTAAATCAGAGATGCAGTCACTCACAGGTTTGAAGCACAGCTTTGTTAGCAGAGCTAAAAGAGCCTAACCTGGTTCACAAAGAAATGTGAACTAGCAGGTGATGCACTTATCACTCCTCTTAGACCTGCTTACTGGTCTTCCCTATGGTAGATGTACAAGTAGATGTGCAGATGTAAGAAGAAAAAGATCGATTCCTAGATGAAGCTCCAGGACCCTGACTTCGGTAACGAAAGCTGCATCCTGCCCACCCAGCAGAGACAAGCAGGTCAGAGCAGGTATCTCCTGTGCTGGTTACCTGCATTACAGCGACCAGCATCAACAACCAACACCACAAACCCGCAGCTGTGAAAATCAGCACCACAAAATATACTAACAGTTTCTGCGATTGACACATTAAAGGTTCAAAACACCCTGGCAATTTTGGAAGAAAAACAAGTGAACCAGCTGAAGCCAGAATCAGATATGCCTTTGTACGCTTCCAGAGAAAAAGAAACCTTTCACTCCAAACTAAACAGAATAGTGTTGAAGCACTGAGACCTGTCAAAACTTCTCCTCAACTGGCTGTCTTCACAGAGAACTTAAGTGAACCTTCAGTGGCTACTGACCAGCACAGAGAAGTACTATGAAAAAGACAAAACAGAAGCCATGAAGGACTAGAAATAAAAGAATGACAACAGAAATGGTTGAAAGTATAGGAATTGGTCCAAATTCTAAAGGTAAAAGAGAAAGTCAAAATGTATGCAAGAGGTGGAATCAAAGCACATCAATATGACAGAAACAGCAGCAAAGTCTGGTAAATAAAAATGTTGCAGAAAGGAGACAATATCTGAAATGGAATGATGACGCGTAAAATCTCACAACTCTATACGTATATAAATTTAAATGCCTAAAGTAATAAACCACTATTTTACTTGTGTGTTGAAAAAAATAGTAAGAAAGGATACAGAGCAGAAAGCAGCCTAGAGAAATTACTGATTTTTGACTTGGTGGTTATATTTTAAAAACATATATATCAAGGAAAAGATCAGTTGCAGTCACACTTAACAGCATATATTTTGAGTTTGCCAGTGAAAGTTTAAAAAAAAAAAAAAAAAAAAAAAAAGAGGACAAACGCTGTTTTGGTCAACCCAAAATGCTTCCTTAATACACAGTGGTGTGTTTTCCTTTGTACTGGAGTCTCCCGTCATTTCGTTTTAGTCTTTCTTTTTTTATTCCATTTTTTTCCAATTGAAAAATAGGTGTGAAGTAGGAATTTTGAAATCTCAAACATTTCAAAAGCTGAAACTGAGCATTTATATTTGAAAAGTAAAAATTAAACACTTTTAATTTTTAAATTCCCTTTCCACCTTCTTTTCTGTAAAACACTACAATGAATTTGATTTCTCGGGTATTTCAGTGAACCTGAACTACTGCATTTTTGTGAATTTCACGCTGTTCTCCTAAGGACACCTGTAATTAGCCTGTAATTAGCAGGAGTGTTTCTTAATGCTTTTATGCTTTGGTTCTTTTTTTGACCTTCCTTTTAAGGGTCCCCAATTTGGAATTGCTTAATACGAGATCAAATATGTTCTATATAAAAATTATAAAATACGATCTTTGAACCTAGTCTGTTATCTTTCCCAAGCACTGAGACATACACTGCAGCTAATTGTCTTAAAGCTTTAAGTACACTGAGAGGCTTTGAAATTAATATAGAAGTAGGATTAAATATATAAAAGCACACTCATTTTTATTGCTCTCATGCCTGTGGAAACAGCATTTTAACTTAAAGGGCTGGAGGCTAAAAGTGTCAGATATTGTACTGACTTGGCAAAAGCGGGGTTTTCATTAGCAGATGGACAATAGCAGAGATGATGGATTTGACAGACCCAGCCAGTGTTTTCAAGAACTCATATTCTTAATTGTTCTAAATAGCAGGTATTGCAACACATCGGTCTGGGGGAGAGAATTAAATCTCACGGAAAATGAGAAGGCATTAAATGAGAAGGCACCAAAGATGAAGGCGCACTTGCTAGCGCTGCGCCTTTCGCACCGCCATGTGTGCCAGGAAGGACCCAGCACGTGCCCCATGGGCATGGACCTGCACCTTCCACAAAGTGCTGGGGACTCGCACAGAGGGTGGGTGCTCTTCACAAGATGCCCTCGACTGACAGCCCGGGGCTCCTGCCCACCTTCTGGCAGGGGGTGCAGCCTGCAGACAGGGAAGGGCTCCTGCACAACTTGACCGGCTGCACCCTAAGTGATGCCACCCTACCCAAAGGCAGTCCCAGAGCTTTCTCCAGATTGTTGCATCAGCTGAAAACAACCATTGTCTGAAGACCCACAGGCTTGGCCCTCATGCATACACACCGCAGTAACCTGATCTGAGCAACGTGGTAAATCCTGACAGGTTCACACCTGAACTCATTTGAGACCCCATGGAAAGATGATCAATGCATAGGGCACGGTGGTTTAAAAGCAGTATTTGCACTTTTGAGGGAACAGCATTTGCTCCCACTGCCTATGCACTTACTTTGTCCATGCCTCACCTCTTACAAAAGCGCTCGTTTTGCTGATCAGCTTTATATTCTCACTTCCTCCTGCTCAGTACACCTAAGGAAGTTGTTGAAACTTGAATGCCTGTGCATGCCAGAAGAAGAAACAAAAGTAGTACTAGCTATTTTAAGTCTTCTAAAAATGTCCTTTATTATCTATGTCATGAGGTATAAGCTATAAAATACAGTATTTCACAACTTAAGCCAAGGAACAGATGATTCACGGAGCAAAACTAGCTCTATCAATGTCAAATTGGGCAAGCAGGCACTGAAAAATCTGAGGTCTCCAACGTGATTTAAAATCTCTGATTGTCAGGAACACCGAGGTGGCTATTTCCAGTAATGGCACTTCACAAAATATCAGGCTTTCCAGGTGAACTTCCCCTACCTACTGAAATTAAGCATTCGGTGACTGCTGGTCAGGGTCACTACTGGAAGGAATGGATATCTGTGCAGGTGGAGCAGAGCAGAGGTTTTATGGCAGTAGTTTTTAGCTGAAAAAATCTGACCCTTTGAATATCGTTCATAGATTTAGTTATCACATTCTTGGTTAGGACAGACTGTAGATCAAGGGAAAATGCTAAGATCAAAAAGAAAATTAAATGCAGTAACTTGTTAGTATAGAAATACAGAACTGCTTCTTCAGGTGAATTCTTAGGGTGTTATACACAAACATCTCAGCGTATGTTCACGGGAAGGGGGTGTGTATGTATTTATTCATCTCATGAAACGCTACAGTAAGCCAAGACTGTTGAAAACTTTATCCATTTTTTTCAGGAACTGCTATCTATACAGCTTTTTATATCTAATCCAATTCCCTAATCTGTTTTTTTTTTTTCAAAAAGTTTAGAATGAATAAGCACTATAGGCTTCTTAAGAAGCATTTTAGTATTTGCACCTTTACATAAGTGTCTGGGTTCCTACAAAAACTGAGTTAATGTCTAGATGATGACTTCTTTTTGAAAGTATAGCTCAAGGCCAAACTGAAGGTTGGGGTCATGAGAACTATCATGTCATCAGGTTAATTTTAAGGAACGTGTGTTATCTTCTGCGGAGCCTCATTCCCTTTCATTGAAATCGATGAGAGATTTGCAATCGGCAACAGTGAAATGAGGTCAGAGCCACAGCTGATATGTCTAATTAATAGGCTACATCCACTCCATCTGTCCCACAAAATGTCTGAGAGAGTATAGGGTAAAACGTCTCCATCCTGAGTTGGTACTGTTCAAAATCTGCATAAAAATAACAGCGAGAGCACTTGGAGGATTTCATCCTCTGAAGTATCTAAACATTTGTGCCAGCACATTTCACCAAGTTTCCATTTAGAGGAGTTTTGTGGGTAAATTACAGAGTGAAAATTCAGATGACAAGAAATCTGTGGGTGTGCTTGTGTACATATTGTGGCAGATCCTGAAAACCCACTCTATGTAGGAGCCTGAACCCTATCATGAAATGCAAAGCTAGTTTTTCTGACTCACTAAGGTGTGTTTCATTGTCCCCAGGCTAGGTGTATAATATATGTTGGCAATCTCCCTTTTGGGCTTTGTCTTGACGATGCAGCAAATGGCTTTAGGGCTTCTACTCCAACATCCAAAACCACTACAGCCACATGACTAAAACACTAATCCAGCGTAATAAACTCATTCTTAAGGATCAAATTTGTTCAAAAACTGTTGACAGGTTAACTCGCATCCACAGGGCTTGATGCTGGGTAAGGTACTTACTATTTATGCCTCCCATGTTAGCTTTATCTTGAATTGACTAACAATCATCTTTCCACAGCTAGTGAAAAACCTTTGTAAGTTCCATGCGATGTACTGTGGCTAATTTTAGAGAACTCAAATCGTATGCCCCTCCCTGATCGGGACTGAATTCGTGTTGCTCTGTGAGCAGGTAGCGCAGGCAGACTCTGTTTCTGCCTGCGGAACCGTAACTTCAGAGGCAGTGAAACCCGGGATGCAGAGAGAGCATCTGTAGAAGGATGTAGGAGTAGTCAGGCTGGGAGAGGAAGAAAAGCCCACAGCTGGGCTGCTGCTTGGCCTGTTAACTGAGGTAACGATAACAGCAAAGACAGGGATCTCTGCAGCTGACATGCAGCATCTCTGCTCCTCCAGACAGGCCGGGAGCCCTGCCTCCATGCCAATCCATGTAACATAAACACCACTTGTATTAATTGTACATACAATTGTGAAGCACTTGCGACTATCGCACTAATCAAACCACGATGCTAGGCAATTACCCAGAGACTTCTGTGTTTCCAAACATCCTGATATTTCAGCGTACCACTCCACTTCACCGGATTTGTTTAGTAGCAGGGTACATACACACACTTGCCAGGTACCTGTGCCCTGCATACGCATAAAGGTAACATCTCTGCCATCTATGCCAACCTGCTCCGGGACTGTTCCGGGCACTGAGACTACCGGCAGTGGTAGAGCCCACATCTGTGTCATTGCCCTCTCCAAAAGGTGGCAGAGGCATCCCGGCGGGCCCAGGCTGGCTGGGAGCTGGGGGCGAGCTACCTGCGCGCAGAGGGCTGAGCTCCAGCGCTCAGACACCTGCTCTGCCTCTCCTCAACTTCTGCTCTAGACGCAGTGACAGTGTCTCCTAGTGGCTGCATTCTTAAAGGAACTGATCCAGACCCAAACTTCACACCTGGAACTCCCACGCTCCGAAAGCACGCAAAATACAAACATGTCGCAGGGTTTTTAGAGCATTAAAAGAGCATCACTCAAGGAGGCGAAAACAAAGTAATTTGAACATTCCAGGTTTAATATCCCAGTTACAAAGTCACATGCTGATTTAAGATTTAAAACCTCTCTCTAGATACACAAGTGTAATTTAAAAACCTGTAGCAAAGCATTGCATTATTTCCCTTCTGAAACAGTAACACTGCAGAGAGCAAGGAGAGCCACAAGGAACCCAGGTGAGGCAAGGCGTTCAGGCCTTTGCTCAAAGGTCTGGAGACAAGCATGGGAACCAGCTGGGTCAGGGGCAATCTCATCTAACCTTTAGGTCCTCTCAGACCCTGTAAAAGCAAAGGAAAGGCTTAAATGCTCAATCATCCTAAAGCAGAAAGTCAGTCCCCATACATTCAACCTAGTGCGTACTGAGGCTATGCCAGACACCACAGGCTGAGTGTGAACTGACATCGCTGGATCTCTGAAACATGCTAGGGGCTCACAAAAGGTGATCCTGGCACAGACCAAAAGGCCACATCTGTGAGCATCCTCTCTGCAGTCACAGCCAGCAGAGGAGGTTTAGATGGAGAGCATGAAAACAAGCAACCCCGAGCAGTACATCAAGAACTGCTTCCAGCTCTTCCTCCCCAAACTCACTATTTTCAGCTTCCAGCACCAGCTAAGCACCAAAAATCCACCTTGGTAATGAGATCGGTATCGGAGGATGTTGTGGAAAGAAGACTTAACAGTCAAGATAGCAGCCAGAGTATTCTTTGGCCTGCGGAAGCCCCAGTAGCTGAAACTGTAGCACGGTGGACACAGGGACTGCCTGGGTCTGATTCTGCCATGCTGCACAAGGGACATTTCCTTTTTTTGTTTTAAACTGATTGAAGTTTTCTGCTGTCTACATTTTCCTTTCTTGGAACAGAAAGTTTTGGGCAGCAAATTTCTGTACATGGATAACTTTACCCAACTTAAACATTGGAAGAAAAAAAAAAAAAAAAAAAAAAAAAAAAAAAAAGACTAAAGGTGCAGACAAAGGAAGCTTTCCTAGCAAATCCTGGCTCTAAGACTATTT
Organism: Aythya fuligula; assembly: GCF_009819795.1. Taxonomy (NCBI): domain Eukaryota; kingdom Metazoa; phylum Chordata; class Aves; order Anseriformes; family Anatidae; genus Aythya; species Aythya fuligula. Next base: position 49,109,326 of record NC_045563.1, read on the forward strand.
TTTAACAACATAATAGAGATTTGTCTTCCTCTGTGTATACATAGGGGCCTTATTTTTTGCCAAATACCTTATCATGCTCCTGACACCACCAGTTTGGAGTTTTTATGTAAACTTCCCTGTTAGAGGAGAAATTGTACGCTGTGAAAATGACCACGGTTGGTCATTTGCACATATCATTACAAAATAATGACTTCGTATACTATAAACCTCAACGAAGGTGTCTATTTGAACATCGCAAGAGCCACCAGACCTTACACTGGAGTGCAGGCAGCCTGTCCCCACCTCCAGCAGGTGTTTCTCCATGTACCCGCGTGTCCCTGAGACACTGCTCTGCTGGCAGCAATGGGCACTTTCTGCTGCCTGTCTTTCTTCCACTGTGCTGGTGCCAACGAAAGCCTTTCTTGAACAAGATCTGCCTGGTCCTGAATTCGTTTTTCCTGCTGATCCTTACAGGGCTCGAGTTTGCTGACCTTTATGCCAGCGTGCAAAGCTGATCTCTCTCCTCAGCTTCTTACCTGAGGGGAGGGAAAGGCGGCAGGTCAGTTTTGGAAGAGGTTCTCAGTGGCAAAAAGGGACCAGCAAGTGAAATGCTTTCCACTCAGCTTGCTTTCCACACCTACCTCAGCTATCACTGAGCATCAGCAGAAACACACCAAATAAGCAGTTTTGGCTTGTCTCTGTCTAGGTGAGTTTCCTAAAAAGTTTGAAAACAAAGCCTAACCTTTCTGCTTCTTTCCTCACGCTGACAATTTAGCTCCGTCCAACACAGAAAGCAAAACCAAACCTCTAGCGAAGCCCTTCTTTTTGTGGCATTCATCCTTTTCAGCCCACCTGCTCAGGTAGCTTCCTTGAAAAGCGCCTCTCTTTCTGCACACATTTAAAGCCCCTGAAGTTGACAAATCCCTGTGCTGCAGCCACCTCTCATCACGTCTCTTCCTATTAAAGCCTTGCACAGCAGATCCCCCCTTGCCCCAGCAGCCTGAAACAAGCAGACACCTCTGCACCTCCCTGTTCGGGCAGGGGAATGCTTTATGTGCAAGCAATATTTCTAAACACTTGCAGCAGAAGCCTCAAGTCAGCACTAACTGAGAGTTATGACCCTCACGGTGCAAAGCCAAATGCTCTGTTAGGGTAGGAAGTAATGGACATCATCCTGGCTAACTGCTGTGGCCCCTGATCCAGCCCCTCTGCACCTGGATCACCTCCATATGGAAGGAAAGGAAGCCCTCTGTGCCTGAGCAATGCTCTATTATTATTTTTTTATGGTTGGACCAGATGATCTTGGAGGTCTTTTCCAACCTTAATGACTCTAAGCAAGCAGAGCACTATGAGAAGAGCAGAAGTCGGGGTGGTCCGAGGGAACAGAAGGGACAGAGGACACGGAGCTGCAGCCATACGGCCGCAGGTGGTTTCCTCCATCTCCGAGCCTCTGCCCTGTGGCTCCAAGCATTCGTTGACAGCATCTAGCTGGGTGACTGCATTGTTATGGGAATGCTACAGGGCAGATTGAACTGCTGAGCAGCTACCAGTAATAGAGGAATGTACAAATCCGGAGGAGAAATTCCTAGCGAGGGAAAGACAAACGGCGAGCTAGTGACTCTGTGAGGTAGAAGAGCCCCACGGACCTGCCCTCTGCCAGCCCTGGGGACTGTCCCTGTCCTAAAGCAACCAAAGCGAACTCTTCCTAACCTTCCCCTCGGCCCAAGCCAACTGTCCTCGGGCCGCTCTGTGGAGAGCAAGTTCCTTTTGCCATCCCAGCGATGGGACACCTGTGTGCACACCCCCCGGCCATGTGCTAGGTTATTTAAAGCAGCTCAGCAAGCCTCCCAGCCCCAGACGCAGCGGCAGTATCAACACAGCTTCCTTTTGCACTCTGTCCTCAGAGAGTCCCATCCAGAGCAGATCACGCTGATCCAACCTGACAACAGCCAGGGATAAAGGGGAGGCTCACACCACACGCAGCCTAATGCCAGCTACTATTAGAAGAGGGCAAGCAGAGATCAAGGAAACCTTTTCTTTCCTCGCACACTGCCAGCCAGTCTGCAGAGCAGCAAGCCCCCAGCCCCACGGGAGCTGAGCCTCAGTGTTGAGGGGCAGGGGACAGGTCTCTGCCAGGGGGACAGGGCAGGGGACAGGGGGACGAGGCCGTGGCGGGACTGGGACAGGGCTGGCTTGCCTCAAAGCCTCTTGTGTAACCCTTCGCCCTTCCCGGCACTTCCCTCGCTAGCGCTGCGTTTGGCACAAACCTGCAAAATTGCAAAACTCCTCGAGAAGTTGGATTTGCGTGTTGCCTTTTGCAGAGGCGGGCAGGCGGGGGGGTGAAAGGGGGGGGGAAGCCAGCTCCCCATTTCTTTTAGCAGCACAGGTTATTGCTATTGCTGGTATTATTTTAGGAGGCGGCTCCCCTCTCCCATTCAGGCAGCTCGCTCTCCCCGGCAGGTGCTCCGAGCCTGCCGTGCCCCCCAGGGGTTAAACAAAGGAGCGGCGGGGAGGGAACCCGAACCCCTCCCGGCGGCTGACAGCGCAAACCCTTCCCTTTTCCCCCCAAATCTCCCTCTGCGGGGCAGGCCGAGGCACGAAGCCGGCACCGGGGCACGGCTGGGGGGACCCCCCTCGCCCCCCACCTCCCCCCCAGAGCAGCCCCGGGGTCCCCCTCACCCGTCCGCCGATGCCATGGTGCCGGCAGCCCCCGGCTCCTGGGGGCCCCGCGGGACGGCTGCGGGCAGCGGGGCGCTGCGCTCCCTGCGGGCGGCCCTCGGCAGCCTCCGGGACGGGGCGAGCGGCTCCTGGTAATCCTCGGGGATCCGCCAGCGACCGGCAGCCCCCGCCCCGCCGCCGCCGCCCGCCCAGGGGGGGCTCCGCGCCCCGGCTCCGTGCCCCGGGGGCCGCCCAGCAGAGGGGCTGCGGGCACCTGGCGGGGGCCGGGCGGGGTCCTCCGGCTGCGGGTGCGAGTGGGAGAGAGCCGGGGGGGGGGCACTTCACAGCGGCATGGTGCCGGGCTGCGGCGGGATTGCAAGGCTTTAGCCCCCGCGCCGTGGATTTGCAGCCTATCCCGCTCTATTTTAGGCTCGGGCTGACATCACCGCCGCCGTGCCTCCCGCAAATCCCCCCCCACGCCCCCCCCAAGCTCGCCTTTAAAGCGGGAGGGAGAGGCGAGGGGAAGGGGGCGGCGAGCCCCCCGCAGGGGGAGGACCGCCCGCTGCCGCCGCCCGCTACCTGCCCCGCTCCCCTCCGCTGTGGGGGGGGGGACACCAAGGAGCCGCCCCCAGCCCCTCACGCCCCACTCCCCACTCCCCCCGGCCCCATTCCCGGCCCCATTCCCGGCCCCGGGTCCCGGCGGCGGTGCGGTGCTGCCCCCTGACGGGAAGGCGGCGGCGGCGCGGCCCCACCTGCACGGCCCCGACCCGCAGCCCCCCGCCCTACCTGAGGGTGAGGGACCCCGGGGAGGGGAGGCCGGGACCCCCGGGCTGCCGGGTGCCGTCCGTCCCCGGGGAGAGGTCGGGGTCCTCCAGCCGGGCGGAGATGGGGATGCTCCGCGTCGCTTCGCGGCTCGCAGACGGGTCCCGGAGCTCCCCAGGAGCAGCGATTGCAGCCGGGGGGCTGGGTCTTGCCAGCCTGCACCCCCGGTTCTCCCTCCTTGGAGGGAGGTGTTAACCCCTGCCCTGCTCGGGCCGGGGGGGCAGGCTGAGCGGGGAGCATGTTTGTAACCCCCGGGGGCAGCTCAGGTACTGGGTGCCCCGCTGTGACCGCCCGCCCCACGTGCCCGTGTGTATCTGTACATGTACACGGCCATGTATCTGTCACATAACGCAGGAACAACGCACGGTGGCTGCGTTTGGAGATCAGCCAGAACTGGATCTAGGATTCAGCCCGGTGGTGGTCCAGAAGCAGACCCCGATGTTGCAGCTGAGTCCTCCTTCCATAAAGGACCGAGCTGAAATCTTAATGCTGGTGTCCAGCGAAGCCTGACCATGTCCTTGCTTCCCCCTAAATAGCATCTCCATCCTGTGAAAGGGAGGGGGCTGAATTCTGCGGTGCGTGCACAGCTGTAGCACCCTCCTCCCACGACGAGCCTTAACACCCGGTGATTTTCATCCCATCAGTTCCTTCAAGTTTCTCTCCAATAATACACTTTTCTGTGATACACAGCCAGGGAACAGCTATATTGTTGCTGCCCAAGCCCAGCAGATTTCAGCTTTACGTTGCCAGATCTGTAGGGACTGAAATGACATGGGGATGGGATTCATCACTGAGGAGGAGCTGGAGGATCAGTAAATACTCAGTATGGATGAGCTGCGGTAAGAGGAGAGGAGTGAGGGCTGAGGCTGGAATTAACTCAGACTTTGCAGTTCAGTGCGGAGCACCTAGCTCTCCTTTGGACAAATCCTACAGGGAAAAACCCCTGTGGCCTACCTTCTCAGTTGCAGCAGTGGAGAACAATACGATATAGAGCAGGGCAGCTACAGTGCCACAGCGGAGAAAAGATCCAGCTCATGGCCCTTTATGATTTCTGTTTTAGAAGAGAATTTCTCTTACTGTTAGGGTGTGAGAATTTTATTTAACTTAACCACGGAAGAGCTCACACTGGGCAAGCCATGCTCCAATAAACAATTATATTTCTTTCTCATTCCTTCATTTCATTCACCGTTGATAGTGTTAGGAAGAAACACGTGTCAACCTTCTGTGAGTTTACTCTCCTCCAAAACTGCCACCTAATATCCTCTAAACACTTCTTTTAGAGGACAAGTACCATACATTCACTGAAACGTGTTCCTCCCAGCAGAGGAACGGATCTCATTTTTCACATTTAATTCAGAATTTTTGTTGTCATGCAGTTTGTCAGCCAAGCATAATCTCCTGGCAGGAGGAGATAGACAAGCAACATCAAGAAAAGTAACTCACTTTGGTTGTAGCCCTTAAACTTTCTGATTCAATTAACAAATAAACTGATCCTATCACCAGTAAAAATAAGAGAATTTCAAAAGTGTTAAGTACTTTTGACCAGGAAAGCAAACAGAAATTACACAGAGTGGTCCCCAATACAAGTTGCCCTTTTAGCAGTAATTTTCAGATTCAAAAGTAGGTGGAAAAACTTCTGAGCACTAAGAAACACTAAACGAGATTTCATGGCGTCAGAGAAATGAGAGTTGAAAACAGACTTGATAGCTTATAGCAGCAAGCTTATAACATGCAAGTCCTTCCTGGTGAGAGTAACAAATCCTTTCATCACATCTTCACATCCAACTGTTGCTCTGACTTGGTTTGGGCTCTGTAATAATCTGGAAGTCCTGCAAATTCCAGGGTGTCATAGATGACAGATCTGTGACAGGAGACATTCCTCTGTCCACTCTCACAAACTTTTTCTAGGGATCATCTTCAGTCTTCATCCACAGCTGAATAGAGGAAAATGATTTAGGCAGAGAGCAGTAATTAAGGACCATGAGGACACCAAAGTCTCTCCACTGGCAACATGCCCAACGGGAGAATCTTATACTCGGATGTCAAAAAGTCCAGTTAAGAAAAGCCTCTACTAAGCATGATAGCTGGACTTTATTCTTTACCCTGGTGGACTACAGGGGAGTTATTTTGCCACAAAAGTGTGTGAACTGACAGAAACCAGAACTTGTCCCAAGGTTTTCAGAGGTCTTTGAAATAATCCACATGGAAAAATGCTTTGAAAAGTGTGTTTTGGGTTTTCATCTGTTCAGAATACAAGGTGGGAGTTAACCCTCCAGGTACATTTCACTGCAATGGCTCATATACAATACCATCACTGGATGTATTAAGGGAAAAAAAAAAAAAAAAAAAAAAAGGATTCTTGTTATTTATGCAGTAGTTGAATTTTGTGCTAATTTTGCCTTTCGGTGTGCCTGAAGAGTCCCAGAGTCCCAAGTGAGTCACATGCAAACAGACAAGGGCAGCAGGGAGTCCCTAGAGTGTGACACAGATAAAGCAACAAGGAATCTAAATAATGTCAGACATGGGTATGTAGGTTAAAAAAACAAACCATGGTTTATTTAAATGTGTAAAGTACTTGGGAGGGAAAAAGATTACATTGTACTATGGCAATAGAGACAGCACATACCGTAACAAGCTCATCCATCGTAATGAATTCAGGCTACTCTTTCCAGCCTCTTATTCCTGTCAGTCACGCTGACCTTTGGGAGAGGCTCACCGTTGATTTCTCTAAGGGACTCCATGCTACAGATTAATTTCAGTCAGAATTTGCTGTCCCGTTTCTGTATGTCAGACTCAGGAGCAGGGCATCGTCCTCCCACCAGGGGAGACAGGTGAAATATGGCAAAACTTCCCATGCACAAAGACACTCTGCCAGGAATTAAGAGTAGCCTGATGGAACATCTGATCCTAGGACAAATTACCAGGGTGTCTGCCTTAACCTTATCCCAGACGTGGCTCATCATTGGGATGAGAAGCCTAAAGCAGAGGAGACTGTGACAGATATTATGGTAATTATAAAATGCCGTTTCCAGACACAGCTTTTTATTTCAGGTTCTTCTCAATCCAGTCTTTAAAGGGAAAAGCTTTGGTGTAGCCACTGTAGAGTTCTAGGCTGCAAGTTTTATCATAACCCCAGCTCACCAATCCCATCAGGTGCCACCTTAGCTCAGGAGATGCTTTTCCTGGTAAAGTTATGGCTGCAATCCCACCAGTCTCAGCAGGGCAGATATTCGAAAAGGCCGTGTGGTCCTGTTTGGCGCAGAACATGCTGTCAGTGATGCTGACCTGTATCCCGTTGTCCTCATACTGTTGCTCACACAACAGTGAGTCCACCATCCGAACAGCTCCCATGCGGATCGTGTCGTTCTTGTATCCGGGATCTTTAATGTCAGCCAACACCTTCCAGCCAGTAACCATTATTTTTAAATCCTCTGTGGGTGAAGTCAAGTCATGAGAAGATGCCAAGCAAATGGGTTGAACGCGACTGCTGATTCTGGCTTTGTCCAAGAGTTTTATGATAGCTATGTCAGAGTCGAGTAATATGGGGTCATAATTGGGATGCACTATGATGGCAGAAATCTGGGGAGGAAACAGAACGAGAACAATTGTAGCGTTAACAGCCATGGAAAATCAGCAGCATTATTTCCATATTAGTACTTTTTAGTTTATTTAGCATTACTTAACTCAACCTCTGCTCCCAAAGGGTTCTTTCACCTTAGAGCTCACTCAAATGAGAAATAAGCAAAGAGACCAAGCATCTTCTAAGAACTTTTTTTTTTTTTTTTGGGTGGGGGGTCGTTTCAGGACAGTTTTTATTGTACAAAGCTCCTTCTAATGAAATATAGTCAAGGACATTTCCAAAAAAATAGGGAGTTAATGTGCAGTTCAAGTTTTTCCACTGTTTACTGAAAAGAATTCACCTATGATGTCATCTTCTGTCTGTATAATTTGAATTTGAGGGCCTTTTGAAATTAAATATTATATTCTCATTGAAATTCAGCCATCATACCCCCCCAAAAAAAAAAAAAAAATATATATATATATATATATTAGCAATACATAACATAACATGGGAGCTAAAAAATTGTCAAAAAATAATATATCTAGGTAGGTCTGAGAAAGTTGGAATTAGAGAAAGGAATCAAAAATAAAGGGGAGAGAGGAAACAAATTAATTATTAACTATTGGATCAAATCCTTTAATTGATTCACATATCTCCCCACTTCAGAAAAAAATTCACAGCCAAAATTACTGTATTTCTCCTCATTTTGATTTCTATGCTCCTGGTTTTACTTGAAAAAACAAGCTATTCTGAGCCTGAGTTGCTGTTTTTGGAGCTGGAATCAGATACAAACTTCTTTTGAGTTTAGAGCTGGACAGCTTTGGGGCTGAGATGTGAAATGCGTTCACGGTGTCAAACCAGGATCTAGAGCACAAGCGTTTCCTTCATAAATTATGCTAATCGCTTTTGACAGTAGCTGGCACCTCTTCTTTTTTTCTGGCAATATCACTCAAGATGTCATGGCCCGTGGAACCTGAGCTATTTTCTCAGTGATTGGTGTTAGGGGAGAAACACGCTGGTTGGACAGTGTCAGGGGAATTAAAGCACTACAGCACGTGCCCTCCTTATGCCATGATCATTCTGTCAGTTGAATCTCTAGAGATGTATTTCAAGGAATAGCGTGTAAAACAATACATTGCCCAAAGGATAATCTTTTTCTCCCCATACGAGACGGATGTGATCAGCATCTGTCAGTGCTCATCATTTTCAGCTCCCAGCAGACTTACTCACCCGCAGGTTCTGGATGGTCTTTTCATCCCTGTCATCGTCTCTGTAGAACTTCCCCAGAACCACCTTGAGCTCTGCTGACTTGAGGACGATGGTCTTGCCCAGGTCAGTGACGCAGTGAGCTGCCACCACCACGGTGCGCTCGTTCACCAGGGCCCCGCTGCAGATGAGGATCCAGGACCCTTTTCGGAGGCTGTTCTCCTTCACCCCATTGGCTGTCCGATAGATTGCTGCTTGCCAGGGCCACCTGGTAGAGGTCACTGTCTTCTGAAGAGTGATGTTTTCTGCCTTTCCACAGACTGGGGAAACATGGACAAAGAAGGAGGTGACACCTCTTCCCAATCAAAGAAACCAAACTACAATGGTTTTTGCAATAAAAATACATTTTTGCAATAAAAATACAGGAAAACATGAGGTGATAGTAGGAACAAATTTTCAAATCATGACAGAACCTCATTCCCTTTGCTCAATGAAAGGGTAGAAAAACCGATGGCAAATTACCATGCTGAAAGCTTGATCCCTTTACCATCACCTACATCACCTACTGATGGTAAAAAGAGCCATATATCCTCCAACCTTTATTGCTCCTATCTCCCAGCTGGAAGCATAGGCAGCCTACACTGCTGGGACTCCCTAATTATCTAAGACAAATACACAGCCTGTGCCCCCATCCGCCAAGAGACGTGTGCTTTTCTTCCCTCTGAGACTCACTTGGAATACAAATGGGGGCCCTCCCACTCCATTTTCCTGTCTTCAGACAAGTCCTCCTGCTGCTACCCAGGCGGCGGTAGAAAGGAGAAATGCATTCGTACTGAAGCTGAGTGTGCAGATGCTGGTACCCGGGGGGCAGGTCTCCAAATGGCAGTGCTGGCTTCTTGGTTGGGTAGATTTCAAGCTTTTGCTTGCTGAATGCAGATGAGTAAAGCTGATGCAAAGGTGTTTCCCTGTTTCAATGCACAAACACAAGGTCATGATAACAACACAATAAAAGAGATCATTTCCATAGCTTTATCACCAGCTGTCTTAAGTAACATTTTAAAATATAAGCAGGTAGTTTGCTTGTGAAAACAGAAGACAAATATCCTTCCAACATAGTTTAGCAATATTGCCATTTACATCCCAGATATTTTATTTATATATATATATATATATATATTCACATATTTTTAAATTATTTGTATCTCTTTTTTTTTTTTTTTTAATTATTTTTATTTTACAGTTTCTGGATTATATTTAGTTGTCTTTGAGTGTGGAACAGGTTTCACCCTTCACAAAAGGACCGAGATATTGTGTTTTTAAATAGAGAAATTACACTAGAAGTTGGTGCTGCCATAATTAATTCTCACTAGAGAGGAGTTAGGCACTTCTTTTCTCTAGTGAATGTTTTAATAGGCAGTATTAGGAATCGATTCAGATTAAATCATGTTGATAAAGTTGCTTGATTTAGCAATTAACAGATAATTATCTCACCACAGAGATTTCATAATTGCAATAATCACTAAGCTTCCATTTGGAAATTGTACTGATTAGCTGAAACATGGCACATAATTAAAAAAAAATAAATATATGCACCAGCCTGGATATGGACCATAAGCTTGACTACAGTTATACTTAAATCTTCATCACTTAAAATATATTTCTTGTTCTAATGGTTAAAAGCATATATCTACACAAAACAAAACAAAACAAAACAAAACAACAACAACAACAACAACAAACTATTTAAATCTGAAAAAAAAAAACAGCAGGAAAATAATTTCCCTTGCTATTTTTGGAACTGCCTGTATCCAGAAAAGCCATAAGAATGCTTTTTCACATAGTAATTCCATTTTCGGTCAGAGAGAAACAAAGACTACCTTCACCATATAGAATTTGTGAGGAGATACATGACACCACTCAGGGAAAATAAACTTACTAAGAAGAAGAGCAATAAGAAGTTTCTTGGGTTTTGGAAGAAGGATGAGAATTGCTCTGGTCATGCTCAAACTGCCTGGGTCCCATTCCCTACTCATGTGTGACCACGCAATGCTACAAAATCCACATTTGTCCTCTTTATTTATCTGTGCTACTTCATGGGATCATGCTTAAAGGGACAAAAACAGTGCACAGACATGAGATGCCATCATGATGCTATGCAGGTGGGGGCATGCATGCACTCTCATACAGCTGGTGTTAATATCTGAAACATTTAGCATAAAAAGACCTGCGTTCAAAAGTGAAGCAACAAATCTTGATGGCTATGAAAGCCTCCTGATGGCTTCCCAGGGCCACCTCAACACTCATACACTACAGACAGCTGGGGAGTGGGAGAAGTGTGGGGGGTACATGTTGCCTTGTTCCTAAAGGCTTCTCTAGGCATCTGCTACTGGCCATTGCCAGAGACAAGATATGGCTAGAGCTGGACCTTTATTCTGCCCTCAAATGGCTGTTTTTAAGACCAAAGATGAGGACAGTTCTTGCGCTGCATCTAAAAATAAATGAATCCTCTACTGAAAGAAAACGCTGAAATGAGAAATGACTACTTGGACAGAAATTAAACCGAACATTTCAGCATAACCAGATTCCGATTGTGTTCATTTCAAGAAATCAGCAAAAGGGCAAGCTCACACAAGGTCTAATCATTCATTCACTTCATCCCCTCCTATTCTCCTTCACCTTTTCCCTGTGTCCATCCCAAACCCAACTTTATATCAACTGTGCTATAATGTGAAACCTAATGGGTAGTGAAACCTCATGGAAGCAGACTACATTGCCCTTTCCCTTCTTGTGCTCTCCTCACTCATTTCTTCACAAAGGTAACACATTTTCATATTTTAAGATACATCCCCAGCTCCAGGGAACTGTTCTTCAGACTGTTCTTGTAGTCTGTTACAAGCTTGCAAGCCTAATTCTGGCACTGTCCAGTGGTTTGCACACCTCTAACCATGCATTTCTTCCTGGCAGCGTCCTGCAGCTTGCACACCTGTGCTTAACCAGACCTCCCCTCCCAGCAGCTCTCAGTGCTCGGTTATCAGTGGAGTACACATGAAGCGTTTCCTAGGAAAAGCTGCTCAGTCAGGGCATGGTCATGGGATGGAAAGGAGAGGAAAAGCAATCACAATTTCTTAAAACTGTACTTGAGGTATTGCATTCTCACCTTGACTGAACCTGCATTGGAAGCACTTTCTGTCTCACCAGGTCAGAGATCTTTGGCTCTCTGCAGGCTAGAAAAAATATAATGTTGCACAGTACTTTTCCACATTCACAGCTAAAATGTTATGATTCATACCCATTTCCACCCTTTCCTCTCACTAGCAATAGGGGGCTGGATTAAGAAAAGGGGCAGTAAATTATGTGCATTGTAATAAAGGTAGGCCCTACAAGGTAAAGCTTTAGGAAAATAGTTCCCCACAGGTCTCCATATCTATCCATTTACCACAATGGAAGCAACTCAGCATCATCTGCACTGGACACTTTCAGCTGTTGAAGAAGATTTGTCTATTAGAGTATCTGAATGTCAGATTTACACCACCACAGCTGGCAGTTATGAATCTGAGCAAACTTTAGCAATAATAGAACCATACAAAAAAAACCATTTAATTTCCACCTATGTAGCCACACAGATCTAATGCCAGTGAGTCAGCACACTGAGAAAGGCTGCAAGATATTACAGGCTTCTGAGAGCCTGTTTGCTTGGGCACCCTTTGGGAGGAGCTGGGGGCTCTGAAGGAAACGAACACCACAGAGTTACCTGAATGTGCACAAAATAGCAGAAGGACAATTGAGGATTTCTAATTTTGCATGTTCTGTTTATTTACTTTAAAAGCAGGATAAAATATTCAGCTTTATCACTTCAAATAACTCTGCAAGGATCTCCTTCCTGCTGCGCACAGTGGAAGAAAAGGAATCTTGCAGGATGTATTTCATCTGTATGCCTGAGCACTCATGTTCAGTGGGATTTAACAATATCTAGCTCTTTGTGATTACTGTATATGTTAACCTTTATGTCATTGTCAAAGTTAACTTCAATAAAGAAGCCTTCCACAAATGGAGATGATTATACGCTTCAGGGAGAGAGTATTTCCATCTAAAATAACAGAATAAAGCAAATTCCTCAGGGGACAGATATATTTCCTTATATTATCATTACTTCAGTTAACAAAAAAAAAAAAAAAAAATCCATTAAAATATATTTCAAAAAATTGCTTTGGGAAAATGAATTTGGCAGTTCCCCAGCCCAAATTCCTTCATCCATTCAGGGCTCATGCTTACAGTAGCCCCAGGTCAACAGCATAAGTCCCTTTCTAGCAAAGTATTTAAAGATGTGTTTCAATGGTTTGGTGAACACAGATAATTTAAGCATGTCCTCAAGTGGTTTTCTGAACCGAATGTCCAAGGCTGCAATCTACAGGCTTGGCCTTATAAACCTTTATGCTCAGGACTGGTCCCACCAACTGAACAGCATTGTGAGAGGAGAGCTGGGTCCTGTCACAACAATTCTGATGACACAGTTATTTCCTTCTATTTCAATTCCCTGCTGATCTTCTTTGCTTTTAACCTTATACAGATTTCATCCTAGAAAGAGGGTAATAAGGGTTATGGGGAGCATTACTCACCATCTTTAAAGATGAAAGCATCTGCTGGAATCACTGGCAGCTTCTCTGGCTGAGTTTAGCAGCCAGTAAGAGCTGGCAAACTACCAATCTCAGTATCAGGTGTCAGTCAGAGTTTATTCTTAGGAAAAATGTTTCTTTGGCCAATGCAAAATATAAAAAGCAAACTCCAGTAAAAACATAGCAGCTTGTAAGAGTTGTTGTAAAAAAAATAAATAAATAAATAATTTGTAAACTACCTTTTATGCAGATTGGCTGTTTCCCTGACCATTCTCCATTGTCTTGGCAGGTCCTCTTTTCATTCCCACTAAGAACATATGAGTTGTTACAAAAGAAAGCAATGACTGTGCCAATTTTTGCATAGCGTCCATTCAAGAGCTCAGCATCTTCCATTACTCTTCTGTAGCCATTGAGTGGGCCACCAGGATCTGAGCAGTTTTTTTCATCTAGAACTAATGATAGGGGGAAAAATAGTAACCATTTTATCAAGTTCACAGCATTATTTTCACCCATCACACTGCTTGACGTTTCATTCAGATTTTACAACGCATTCTGCACTTCATTAAGGATGCCCCAAGACCCGTTTGGGATCCCAGTCTTAGAAAAGATCATATATTAAAGAAGAAATGTTAATACAGATGTCTATTTATAATACATTTGTCTTTGTTGAAAGTGTAAAACTCTCAAATCATTAAAAAGTCCTTAAAACTTGGCTGCCAATCCTGAAAAAGAACCTTGACTTTACATGATGTTAATGTCCCATTAACATTAACGGGGCTACTTCAGGAGCAAAAAAAGGATGCACTTAAACTATTTGCAGAAAACAGGCTCTTGGCATCCTTTTCCCTCTATATACTTCCAATACTTTACTGGACTTGAATAATAAACTAGACTACTTAATTTTGCTTTTATGTTTGGTTGCAGTTTGGTCTCTTAGCACTGACAGAGAGATCTCAATAATCCAGGGAAATACAGGAATTTAAATAGAACATATATAAATATATTTACTGATACTAAAAGTTTAATGTGGAAATTCATAAGCACACTGCCTATAAAACCTCTTTTACTTTCTCCTTCCCAATATTTTCCTCTCCTTTTTTTTTTTTTTTTTTTGCTGTTGTTCTTTTTTCTTTCAATAAGCTTAAATTTTTGGCCTAAATCTAGATGAAAATATTCCCTATCTGATGCTAATGAATGCTATTCCCTGTAATCTTGACCCCTCCGCTCTTTATAATTAGCAGCTGGAAAAGGTTGCTTTTTTTGGATTTCATCTCAGTTTTCTTGTCAGGCTGATGGTAATATGCAATTCTATTTAACTCTTCCTCTATCTCATTGCATGACATCCAGTGAAGGTCTCATTTAGACAGTGTTGGTGCTGCTCTGCACAGAGCGTCCTGAGAAGACTGTGGTCTTTTGATTGACCAGAAATGACCCCTTCACGGCATTGCTTCAGACTCTGCTGAGCCTCACTTCACAAAAGCACCAACACAAACCAAAATGCTTAAAATCCCTGTGAAAGGAGCACAGTAAAAGTGCATAGGCATGGGCCTGACCAGACCAACAGAGCCCAGACCAACAAAGATGTAAGCACATAGCTAACCATGGTGGTACAAGGTTCAATAAGGGCATGTGCTCTTAACACTGAGCGTATAATTCAAGTGTAGTGTGCATTTCAGTGCTTTATTTAATGACACTGGATTTTTGTATACGCTGAAGGTTTTGCATGTACTTCAATACTTTTCCACATGAGTCATATTGAATAAACAAGAATGAGAGTTGAACTTCCTCTCAACCAGGAGAAAGGGAGAAGCCGAGCCCTGTCTCCTTTTCTTTTGGCTCTCTCTTTCTGCCCTGTACCTCAGGGGCTGTCTTACTCTCTCACAGATGACTTATAACTTGATACTGATTGAAGACTGCAGGGAATCACCCACAGTATAATGCTTCATTTGCAAGTTGTTTTCTGTGCTGATATCTAGCCTAGAGGCATCATCTGATGAGCAGAGTGCATTTGTTTCCAAATGTACCAAAGCTTGACCAAATAAGTCAACAAAGACCTTCTCTTATTTCATCCTGTGCCTATCAGTAACTCAAATCATAATTCTTTTCTTCTGTAAGTTCTGGGTTATGATTTTTCTGACACATTAAAAACAAAGAGAAAACATCTGGGAAGGAGAGACTCAAATTTCAGCACTGATACTACAGTAACAATCAAGTCTAGAGACAGATGTTTCAACAGATCTTTATCCAGGGACGTCATGCAGCAGGAAATTATCACATTTATTGCAATTGGAGGTGTTCTCTCTAGACAGAAGAATGCCTTTGCTTGCTTTTTCAGATGAACTTATATACAGCTGTTTCACGACACTTCACCTGAAATTTGCATTGCTTGCCACAACCCAGTTGTGAAAGCACTTTTCAAATTGATACAAATTATTCTGGAATATGGAAATAAAATTGTGCAATATGGAACAACTAAAGAAAAATTAGAAGTCTCTTTGGATGGGAAGAAGGGGCTTGGAATATCACAGCTGAATCAAAGTGAATGGTAGATCTACCATAGGCATGCAAACTTGCACAGCAAGAATGGATAGAAGTTTCTCTTTTAACAGTTTTTCTCTAGGATGGGAATGCTGTTGATGTTAAGAGTCTAGTCTTCATGTGGTAAGCCTCAATCACCTCCACAGAGTGCACCAAGCTCCTGCAGAGAAAGTATCAGAGGTACGTAGCAATGGAAGTAGCTATCCATTGATGCACAAAGACCCTCACTTGGAGTTGGTCCTAGAAATTGCCAGTGTATAATATAAGAAGGATGTATGCCTACAGTTTTTGAGATTATTTTTCAGTCATCCGATGTTTCAGTCAGACCTTTATATAAGTAAGTCTTGCAGGCTTGGGCTCCAGCAGAATAAAATAAGAATCCCTACTGCTATTTAAGGCAGGAAGACATAAGAACATCATGTTAAGCCATGGATCTACCAAATTTCAAGCGAGATTTAGATATTCTGGTTTCATGCGAATACAATGGTTGAAACACTTGATAAGAACCAAAACTTAAAGTGACCTTACCACATTCGGGATGATGTGTTGACCAAATCCCATCAAGCTGACAGTAGGCAACACGGCTGCCTTTTAAGCTGTAACCTGCGTTGCACTTGAAGTAAACCTGGGCCCCGTATTTAAAGTCATCTCCTTCCACAATACCATGAGCGGGAGCACCTGGAGTCCTACACATCACCACTGACAGTTCAGATATTTCAAAAAAATCCACTTTATTACAAAAACAGGACTGTGTTAAGATGATTCTTTATTTAGAACATTGAAAAACCAATTAAAATGGGCACAGAAGTCAAAATTGCAAGACAACTGCTGATTTTAGAAAGTTGTTTATACCTCATTTCTACACACACTTACATATACGTCACTTTTCAAAACATGCCTAGATCCATTCAGTTCAATGGGATAACTCAAAATGATCATATGCATAAGTATTTGTACCATTATGATTTTCATCTGCTCAAAACACTGGTATTTGAAGCACCTTCCACCTAAACAGGTCTTGAACCATTTTTGGTCAACAGAAAATTTAGATCCTTAAGAGCCTTAAATTTTAAACTCTTTCAAATTCTTCCTTCAACATTTATATACTTTTTCAGATAACATCACTGAAATATTAAAGCATTGTTATTTGTATAGATCAAACATTATCATAATGACATTAAAAAGGAACCTTGATATTTACCAAACCGTGATATTTACTCTTTCCACAGGGTTTGTTCTATTGGGGAAATACTGACAGACGATGGTGTATTTAACTACTGCAAGTAGTAAATATTAGATTAAACATCCTAAGCAAGATTTCTCTGAGAACATCAAACCAACCATACTAAATCAGACTGAAGGTCCATCCAGCACAGAATTCTGTCTTCAATGACAGCAAAAGGTAGATTTGATAAAAAGAATGTAAAAACAGAGAAAGCAAAAAGAATGCTTTCCTGGCATAATCTGGCAGCATTCAGCAATCTGAGGCTCAAGAACTACCCAAACTACGATGGTATCTTTGGTAAAACATACCCTGGTGGATTCCTTTATATTAGTTTGTCTAAGTATCTTCTAAACTCAACTACATACTTTATATCCACAATATGCTGTGGCAATGAGTTCTACAGAGTACGCGTTGTGTCAAAAATCCACTGCCTTCATAGGTTTGGTTTTTAGCCTGCCACATGATAACTTCATTTGATGCTTTCTTCGCTATCAGAGACAAAGAATGCCCATGTCCTATTCACCTTCTGCAAGTCACTTTTCAAGAGCAATTTTCTGTATCAATGTAGAAATTAAAACAATGTAGGAAATACAGATTTTGGTGTCTGCACAACCCAGCAGATGCAGTACTCCTTTGAAGATAGATAGGTGAATGCTACAGAGATCATCCTTGCTTTATGTTTTTAGAATTTGACTTCCCTTTCTGTTTTGCCTTGTAGCTACTGGATCTGGACACACAAAGAATGTTGCTTACAGCCAAATTTTAATCCTTACACTTGCAGAGGAAAAAACTTTGTAAGGCCTCAGGCCTGTAATCCTTACTCAGAACACGCATGACTCCATCTATTTATATGGAGCATGGACGATCCAATTATTCACATAAGGAAAGAGATTCTTGAGTGAGTAAACGTCCTAAAGCAGTAGCACTCACAAGAACAAGGCTCAATAGAAATTCCCCTCATTTTATGGATTACTACAAATGTCAAACAATGATTTGGCAGAATCACTTGTGCACTAGTAAGCCCAAGTCCTGCAAAGAAACACTGTCTAATACGTCAACTTTAGAGACGGGCCCAGACTCACTACTCCAAGTCAAAACACATCCACTTAGGGAAGGTCAACATTTCCTCTTGGCTGCAAGCGTTCTGCATCAGCGTCATCTTTTGAAAAAGAATAATGATGAAAATTCAGCAAAATTCATTCCTTGCCCATGAGGCTTTTCATGTGAAATATACCCACGCGTATATATGTGTATACAAAAGCACATGCAGAAATGAAAGGAAAATAATGGAAGCATAGATTTTCTCAGTGAATGCTTGTCATCCCAGTTATGATCTTTGTATTCCCAGTAACTCCCTCCATATCTAAATTTCAATTTATTGCATCATATTTGTGTTTCTCTCTGTTGATGTAAAGTCACACTCAGCTTGTCAAATGAAAACAGTTGATCAGAACCATCTGTACACCACTCAGAGTTCTCCTTTTTGTCATAAATACAGGTTTTCTGTTTTCTTGTGGTCCAGTTCAGCTCTACAGAAAAAATCATTTGGTGCTTTTGTGTTCGAGGTCCCTCCTGGAAAAAACTTATCCAAGCTACACTTACTTTTTACCCACAAACTATGAGTGTTTGTTCTTGTTCAGTCTCCTGAGTGATTAAGATATTCAGTTCCTAGCTCTTGCGATTTGCTTTGGTTGCCAGTCTTTCTTTAGATTCTCTATGCCAGTGTGACCCAGCTGGAACAACTCTGGTTTTACTTATGAGGTAAATTCAGGATTTTGTGCACAGATTGATTTAGTAATGAAACTATGGCCTAGAGTAGAGGATATGGAGGCAGAAGGTCATGAGATCTAATCATAGCTATGAAACTGTGGCCATGGGTAAGTTGCTTCATTTGCTGTATCAATTAAACGAAAGCACCCTGTTCCTCACAGGGATGTTATAAGCATTAGCTCATATCCACTTGTGTCACAGAGTCATGGTGGAATTTCTCTGATTGCAAAACAGCTGAGTATTATTAACAGGCGTGTCCCTGTTGTTGCCTGTGCCTCTATCTGCTGGGTGTCTGTTCTCTTGTTCTCATCATCCTCCCTCATGGTCTGTCCTAGTCTTTAACTGTGCCACTGGAGGCACAGCCATGCCTTTTATCTTTTCTTTGGATCATTTCATTACTTCATTCTTACTCTCTTCAAATTAAACATGGTTTTGAATCCTGAGATGTTCCCTGCACCTCACTACCGCAGCTGAGCTCTGTTTTCAGCTTATATTATCTAGCCTGAAAGTCACATGCAGTTACTCTAGTACTTGCCTCTGCTGCTTTGATTTTGAGCTCTGTAGCTTTTCTCCCTGTACAGCCTGACTTGCCTTTTATCCCTTTTACCTAATAAATCTCAGGTAGCTCTTATGCACCCTGTCCTTTTACTTGTGAATACTTCAGGCAATGAAGTTTTGAACAGTTATTGTGAAGGGAATCCTAGCCTCTTGTGTGCTTCATACAATTCACTCTTTCCTTTTTGTAGATGGCTTCCCATCAAGGGTATAAATCTGATGGGTTCTTACATCTTTCTGAATGTGCAGTATATTCCACTGAATCTTAGGACAGCCTCTTTTGTTTGAGATATTGTACTGAAGTCTTTACATTCTCTCCTGATATAAGACTATATCCAACTCTCCAACACATTTTTCAGAAGTCAAAAAGAAAGAAAAAAGGAACATTTTGTAAATGTCACTCATACCTAGCTCTACCCTCTGGTTATACACAGTAGCCGAAAGGCCTCTGTCCTCTGAACAGCAGCCAGTGCCTAGCTTCTCAAGAGATAAATACCTTACCTTTCCTCTCAGTGCCCTTTGCAATGCAAAGATGCAAATGGCAAGGTAGAGAGCTTCAAACAGAATTACCTGAAGAACATCTATGAACTGTACTGTGAGGTCAGTCATGCTCACCCTAAACTGTAATGTTTGAGACAATCCTGCAGAAATGGAACTAAGACTGGCAGGGATTTCAGGTTGTAGTGTTCAGTCTCTGCACCCTTCTTTCCACAAACAGAGGACCAAAGACACCGAGAATCCAGAAAATGGGATAGGTGAGTGAAAAATTACAAGATGGTAATGGACAGCCAAATATGAAAGAGATTGCATGCAATGTCTGCCAAAAAAAGGTCTGAGCAACACAGAGACCCCATGTCTGAGCCTGATCCATTTCTCATGCCATGGTGTTATCACACCTATAAAGGCTCTGGGGATCTGAAAGAAAAACTAGGGAATTAGGGAAAAATAATCTTGGGGAAAATTAGTGAAAAATAATCTTGAGAAGAGACTAGGAGCTAAGAATGACGGCTCTGGTCATGCAAAACTAAAAACTGTAATAATGTAAAAGCTAAAGCCAGAAAGGATATGGCAAAATGTTTAAAGGAAGATAAAGAGGTATGTTCAGGCAGAATAAAATTAATAACAGAATTTTTACTCAAGAAAAATGCTACAAAAGTCTTCTTGACAAATGTTTGAAAGACATAGTAGGATCTAAATTGAAATTGTATGTCTCAGCACTTGAAAACTGAAAATCTATCTAAAAAAATAAAAACAAAACAAGAAAGAAGATGTTGGAGAACACTGATCATCACTAGCAAGCCCATTGTGACCTAAGAGATTTGTTTGTTTGTTTTAATTTTTCCATGTTTTGCCCCACCATGTTGTTCCTTGGAAGTCCCACAATTAATCTGTATAGGCATATAGATAATCCTTGTCACTTTAGTGTGTGAGGCAACTAGTGGCCTGAGAAAACTCAGTTTACAAGAAAGTAAAGTAGAGAGGTGTAAGACAAGGTGGCTACAGACAGTTCCATAAGAAATGCTGAACTGTGACAACCGTTTTTAGAGGGAGGACAAAACTCAGAACTGCTTCAAGTATCTATATAACAAACTCAGAGAATCCCAATAAAATTGATTATCTTTCTTGCCTCTTAACTTGTTGCCTTGGAAAACAAAACAAAACAAAAATATTTCTGTCCCATATGAAACACAAAAATGGTTCCACTTTTGCAGATAACTTTCTTCAATCAGAGAAAAACTAGACTAGAGGAACAGTAAGTTCCTGAATTTTTAAGTAAATGTTCCATTATTAATAAAACCAGTGCAAATTCTTCTCTCTTCTCAATTATAAGTAGGAGACGTTCCTCAGATCTGAATTATCTGCCATTTAGAAATAGTTTTCATGTTCATTTTATAACCAGTGAGATAAATTAGATGGTCTCTTAGGCTACACTTTTCTTTTTCAGTGTCCTTCAAATCCTGCCTGATGGAATTATCATTTGCTCTTGTCCCAGAGTCCCTTCATTAAATGAACACCGTTTTATTCTGCTGCCTTCCTCTCACCCACTTCCTCATTAAATAATATATATTCCCTCACACAAATCATACATTATCTCTAAATTCTGCACATCCTTTTCAATAATATATTGCTTACCTGAAATAAATCTCATTTCTCATTGCTGTTTCAAATTAAAGGTTTATATTTCTGTTTTTGCTCCCCCCAATATATTGGGCGAAAGAGTTAATAATTTTTATTTTTATTTTTTATACTAATTTGCTCACAGGATGTTTTAATGCTACTACTGCTAAAGAAATTGATTTTTCTGCATATTCCCAAGTCAGAGTTTGGCTTTCAGACTGACCCATGCTAATGTATATAGCACATTTTGACATCTAGTGGCTTTGGGGAAAATTTTTCTATTCGCTTGTAATATTGCTTTCACATAAGGTGTGCTGGCAGGCTTAGTGGAGGCCAAACACTGAAAATGGCCACAGAAACTGCACTTGATGATGAGCAGGGGTGCAGAGCAGCTTCTGCTGGTATGGCTCCTAGCGTACATATTCTGCAGTGAAAGAGAGCTACGGAACTGCTCACAGTGCCACCACCATAGCCAAAACCACTCTAGTGACTGTCAAAGAAAGCCTGACAGAGACTTCAGCTGAAGAAATTTAAATGACTATCCTCAGAAACAAAATCCCGAAACAGCCTCCAAATGGAATTTAGGCATTTTGTCAGCAGAAAGCCTAAACGCCATTCTCTTCTCCTGGGAACGGCACCGTGACTCAGCCCCTTGCTGAAAGCCACAGCAGCCCCTGAGCCAGACAAAAGCTGGACAGGGACCCTCCACAGCAAGATTTTGGACCCTGAGCTCTGCAGATTCCTGGCTCCACAGCACCCTGGCTGGCAAGGTACTCTGGAGCCAGTGAACCTGGAAGCCCTGGAAATCACAGCTCCAAGATGCTCTTGCTGGAAAGAGTCTAACACGCAGGGGATGTGGGATTGGAAGTGATTTTTTTTTTCTCTGCTTAAGTAAGTAATTTTTAAAAAATCCAGCAGAAAATAGAAATTTCTTTGAAAAGTGAATTTACCACTTCAGAACCGTTCTAACAGAGGACTCCCAGCCAGTGGTACCCACGTGCACTTCATGCAGCCCACCCGTAGCTGCAGTTGCTGCCTATGGCCAACTCTGCTGAAGTAAATAGTGGCAAATCCCATCAGGTTTGATTTTTGGCTTGTAAATCTCTGACTTGATCAAAATCTTTTTCTTGGTTTAACTTTTGTTATGAGGGCAAGTCTAATTACATGACTACCTGAGTGTCGTTATATAGCAGTTCCTAAAATTTATGATATCTGTATTTCCGAATTCTTTGTAAAATGAGCGCCTGTCTGCATGTGACTGCTGGGGAAGCTGTAGGACAGACAAATTAGGTGATTTACCAGAAGGCAAATAGTGAGTGAGTGGCAGAGCTAGGAAAAGAGCTGTTATCTCTGTATATTCTTACTAAGTTTACTTGCAAACTGGCCCAGCTTTGTGCAGAAACCAGCATTAAAATATTGTGCCGTTGCATAATCCAATGCGCTGTTCTCAGCAGCAGTGACGAGGTGATGGAGCTGTACAGGAGCAGAGAGCTGTGTGCCCCTGAAGGCACAGCACAGGAGTTGAGGGGGAGCAGGACGCCCTTTGCAAAGCCCCTTGAATAAAGAGCTTTTCCGAATTCAGACTTACAGAATTTGTCATCTTCACTCATAACAGAGCTTGTTTTCCATTCTTGGCCCTTGAGCTTTGTGAGTCCATGCAAATCTCTGGCACTCCTTATTCCTACACTATCCCTTCCCTCCCCAGCGGGCACCCACAAGGTGAGGATGCCCCAGGTTCCCACAGGGTTTGCTGGCAGAGAAGAGCTGATGTGGAGGAGGACTCAGATGGCTCTCCTCAGACATCACCCCCCGCAGCTTGGCAGAGCAGCCCAGAGACGAGGATGCCTAACACATAAGCCCACAGATACTAACTTTAGCCAAAAGCATAAGGGCATTGGCTGTCAAAATGTTTTTGGAATGCCTGTGTCCTCAAGGAGGGAATGAGGTGAGGGATTTCTGGAGGCTGTGGCTCAGTGTACTCAGGAGAATGTTTTTTAATTTTTTCTCATAAGCAGTGAGGAGGACTTCCAAGCAAGTATATGATGCTGGCGGTGGGTTTGATGAAATTGCCCACCAGCATCCTGAGGCATGTCCTGGGGCAGTGTGGCTCTGCAGTCTCCTCTGAGCAGGGCAGTACCACCTCCGGGAGCCTGGGAGACCTTGATGCTTCAAGTCACACTGCAGGGGAGAAGCCCTGACTCCAGATTCATGCTTTAGGACCCCCAGCTTCCTGGTCTGGCCTTCAAAGCCTGCTGACTGCCACATTGCATACCTGAGGTCTGCAGCAGGAGAATGGGTAGAGCTGCCACAGCCCCAGGGCAGAAAGGTGCCATTGCTGGCGGATGACTCCAAGCAGGTCTCACACCCAGTGGCTGGAGCATCAGAAACCTGCTCTGTCTAGCACCTAATAGAGCAAGCTGTGTTAACTGTGGCAGGAATGCCCTTCTCTCTGTGACACTGCTAGAAGAAGAACAAGGATTCTTCCCCAGAAATGTTCCCCTTCATTGCAGTAGCTTCCATTCACTTTGTTAGCCAGCAAGGATTTTGCATTAACTTTTGCATTAACTTGTGTTTCAAAAAAGAGGAAACTATCTGCCCTCCTTCACGGCTTGTGCGGTGACACATTCTCTCAGTTCCAAAACCAGCATCTCCTGCAGAAATGCTGGGACACACAATTTACCACAAAGACCACTGATCTTAATTTGTGCCCCCTGAAAGAGTTCTGGAAGCTGAAAAGCTCCTCTCATTGTTGATTTTTGCCAGTCCTCACATTAATCCTGGAAATGTCAAAGGAAATCATAACAAGAGCAACTCATGAGCCAACCCCAAGTACTAGAGATTGTAGACTTCCAGTCCTACTTTCTGGGCCTCTTCACTTTTGCAGCAGTTCCACCAGCTAGGAATAATTACACAAAACTATGACATAATCCCTACTGAAATTTAAATCTTTTCATTCCCTTCCAGCCAATTGGAACTCACTCCTGATGTTTTCCAGCTCCCTGCTTCTGTGAATGAGACAGTATCCATGTGAAAATATGCTTGGATCACCCACTGTGATTTATTCATCCGGAGGCAATTTGGAGGTTGTTGCTTACAATTAGCCACTTGATCTTTATCAGCATTGTTCCTAGCCCTTAGAAAGCTGTGTCTCTGGATACAACCTTTCCGGTATTCGGTATTCGGATGGCCTACTTAATTACACAACTGGACCTGTTTGTGCATGGGATACTGGACTGAGTGAAATCCTAATGAATGATCCTCAATATTCACTTTCTCTATCAGCAGCAGGAACTAATATTGAGAGTGAGTTCCCCAATGTGTCCCTTGGAAAACATCACAATATCACGCTGCAGAGGAGAGCACCATCTGCTCACAGGGAAGATTGTAGAGCCACAGAGAAGCTGATATGCTCCTTATTATACCAAATGACAAAAGAGAGTAAATCATCTTGAGGTGTTTCATTTTGGAGATGTCAGCCTTCCAGCTGAGCAGGGACAAGCCCAGGCAATGCCGGATGGGAAAGACATTCTAAAGAAATGCAAGTTGCTTTGAAACAATGTTTGTGAATGTCCATTAACAGGAACAGGAAAACACCATTTAATGAGATAGATTCACTCCGGTGTGGCTGAGAGAATAGTTTATTCAGTCTTTGGAAGGGATCTAAGCTGGATTTCAGGCAGAAAAGATGATCTGGCATTGCCTGTTTAAGAGAAAGAGATCAAAATTACCAAGTGTTGAGATGAGGGTATAGGGAAAAAGAAAATTACGGGAATTAAAAAGCAGGAGAGTACTAAGGAAGTAGCAGGGCAATTTGGTTGGCTGTGAAACACAGTTGCTGAGCTCTTGAAGAATACAAAGAGGAGTATGGGAGCCATAAGAAAGAGCAAGTGAGATACTGCCTGATCATTTGTGTCATCATGCCTACCGCCTGGGGCCATCCTGCCTTGGTAGTATTTTTTATCAGCTGCAAGGAGTGTGCAAGGCAGTGAAATCAAGCCCAAGAGCACAACAAAGGGAAGTGCCTAAGGTACCTAGCCTCAGAGATGTTTGCGTGTAAAATCCTCAAGGAGGAACAAAGCCTTTGAATGAACTGGGGAGGGGACGGGAGGGGACGGGAGGGGGGAGTGAAACTGTCAGCACTTAAGCATGCTGGTTACTCCAACAAGCTTTCAAAGTAGATTTAAGGTTACCCCGAAGCACTGAAACACTGAAAGAATGCGCAGGCTCCACATTTGCACCCAAAAAGCTATGAGCTATGTATTAGTAGTCTTCAGAGAGGACAAGGAGCAGTTAGAGGCAGAGACCCCAAATCTATAACTGCTCTGGGCCTTTCTCTCATTTCTTTTCACTCCAAAGAAATCAAAAGATAATCCCCTGCCTCTCAGCTAGGAGGCAGAAAACATCTCCATCAGCAGCTTACAGATGTATACCAGCAACTCATAGTCAGCAACCTCTGCAAAGGGTAGACCCCAAAGGGTGACCCCAAAGTGTGTCAGCGATGCAAAGTTTTATTTGGCCTGCCATGCTGAAGAGCTGATTTACACCATCGATTGGAGCAGACCTGGGAGGATGACTTTGTCCCTAAGTGATTCAGTGATGCAGTGACAGGGAAAAGTAGCTTTGTGCTGTCCAGAATGACAAGAATACCTGAAACATAGACTGGGCTGAACTGGCCTCCTGTAATACTGATTTGTCTTTCCATATGGCAAGTCATACCAAGGAGAATCCCCTGGATGGTTTTACTCTAAGGCATGTTAGCAG
Source organism: Aythya fuligula (assembly GCF_009819795.1). NCBI lineage: Eukaryota > Metazoa > Chordata > Aves > Anseriformes > Anatidae > Aythya > Aythya fuligula. Next base: position 49,135,133 of record NC_045563.1, read on the forward strand.
ACTGAGGAAAATGCTCAAGATTGTTTTGGGGTGTAAGGAGTGGAGATTTCCTATGAATTGATTTAACGTGGTTTAGAAATGCACCTCTATTCCTACAGCAGGCCTATCCTTGTATAGATTTCATCACAGAGAAAACAACTTTTGATTTAGATGATAGCAATGCCTAGAGCTATGCTCTGGGCAGAATGTTTTTTACCAGACACGTTGCCTTTTTTGAGAAGTTTTTAAAAATGGCTACTTAATAAACATTGGGAAAATAATAAAGGACCAAGAGAAGTTGCCACTAAAGGAGTTATCCTGTCTCTTTAAGCCTTGTTATCAGCTACACTTACTCACTGGGGTTTCAAAACTCTATAAAAATATTATGAAACCAAGCACTGCTAAACAGTATTAGCAACTTCCTTGCACAAACCGTGACTTGCCCAATCCAGTAGTTGTACTGATGGAGCTGAAGGAAAGAGCAGTGTTAAGGACAAGTGTTGTGCAGTCTGATTCACAAGCAGCAGTTGTTGATTGCTTCAGACATTTGTAGTAATTTCCTATTAGATGTTCCTGCTCTCCTTATGGGGGCATCTTGGCTGTTTGCATAACAGAAGATGAAGACCTTTAGTCTACAGCTCAGTGAATTAAGATAACCCAAAACTGATGTTAGGTTGCCTTAAAACATCGGGTGCCATGTTTTGTGGTTTGGCAGTTGCTATGTGAACAGTTCTGGCATCCTTCTACCTAAGGGAAAAACCTCCAGGAAATATACTGAACTGTAAAGTGGGAGCAGAAACCTCTATCTCCATCTCAAGCTAAGCCCTTTGAATACATGCACTAGGCATTAAACAATGCAGATCACACATATTAAGCACGTGATTGCAGAGACATCTTGAAATCAGAGAGCTGGGCAATCACCAAACACCTGAAGTTTAACAAGAGCAAGTACCATGTTCTGCATCCGGTACTGGGCAACCCTGGATATACGTACAGACTCAGATGGGAGGCTGGAGATCAGCCCTGCAGAAAGGGATCTGGGGGTTTTGGTCAATGGTGAGTTGAATATGAGTCAAAAGTGTGCCCCAGCAGCCAGGTGGGCTAACCAAATCCTGGGCTGCATCAGGCACAGTGTGGCTTGCTGGTCATGGGACAGATCATCCAGATCTGCTCTGTGCTGCTGCGGCCTCACCTCGAGCACTGTGTGCAGTTTTGGGCACCACAGTATAAGGATGACATAAAACTATTAGAGAGTGTCCAAAGGAGGGCTACAAAGATGGTGAAGGGTCTGGAGGGCAAAATGTGTGAGGAGTGGCTGAGGTCCCTTGGTTTGTTCAGCCCAGAGCAGAGCAGGCTGAGGGGAGGCCTCATGGCGGCCTGCAGCTCCCTCACAGGGGAGCGGAGGGGCAGGTGCTGAGCTCTGCTCTCTGGGGACAGTGACAGGACCCGAGAGAATGGCATGGTGCTGGGACAGGGGAGGGGCAGGCTGGGGGTTAGGGAAAGGCTCTGCACCCAGAGGGTGCTCAGGCACTGGGACAGGCTCCCCAAGGAAGCTGTAAGAGCACCAAGCCTGCTGGAGTTCAAGAAACATTTGGACAATGCTCTCAGACATACAGTTTGATTTCTGGGTGTTCTTGTGTGGAGCCAGGAGTTGGACTTGATGATCTTTGTGGGTCCCTTCCAACTTGGGAAATTCTGTGATTCTACAATTCTCCTGGGTGACACCATACTGTATTACAGAGGAGCAGCGACAACATCCCACCAACTGTCTAGCCGGTATCACAATATTCTGACCAGGTCAGGAGAATAACAAAATCCCACCAGAACCAAACTCTGAAGGTGACTTTTAAAACCCGAGGACTGCAGTACTGTTGTCTTACCCAGCTATGCAGAGAAATGTGGGCCAATAAAGCTTCCTGTATGACTGCACTGGCCATGTCTTCTCTGCAGAAGTACCTCATCCTGTCTGAACAAACTGCCTTGCTGAACAGGCTTGCCCACAAAGGGCAGTTTCAGTGAGTGACAGTGCTCAAGGCACAGTAGTGATGCTACGTTGCCTCTCAGAGGGAGTCCCAGGAAGGTTCTGAGAACAAGCTATCTATGAGAACATCTTGACTGTGTTCACATCACAGCTTTGCCATGACAGGCTTAAGGGTGGTGGTGGTTTAAGCCTTAGCCTGTTACCCCTGCCAGGCCTGCAAAAGCCAAGGATTTCCACATTCCAGTTAAAGGTTTTTGCTGGGGTATGGGTCTCAAGGTAATTGAGCCCTTGTGCAGTAATGGTGAATAAAAGGCCACTATCCTTTACTCCTAATTATAGGACTAGCCAGAATGGCAAGAAAGGGCTCAGGGGCATTTTCTTACACCTGAAGTTGTCTGCTATAAATATGCAGTGTATGCGTGGCTTAACAGATGCAGGCTACAAATGGCAGAGTATACACCAGTGATTATGGTGCTCCTTGACCTGTTATTGAGAATCTTTCTGACATAAGTAAAAAAAATAAATAGTATATCCTTAGAAGTCTCTACATTACATGTCCATAGCTAGGTGAGAAAAATAGGTTTAACATCCAGAACCTTTCCCTTGTGCCTCATCCTAGACTCTGCTGAGTTTAAAACTGTCTAGTCTATGCCAAACGCTGACAGCTGGGCTCATTTTTTCCCGCAGCAGAAGAAGGCAGAGGATGGGGGAGTGTTACTGCTTTCTTCCTATTTTAAATATCAGTCCATTAGTGAAGGGTGAGGCCATCCCTAAGAACCAGCCCAAGTCATAGTTTCACGGGGGAGAGAAGGATGGAAGGGGATTATTTCAGCAGTGGGGAAGGGTCTGAAAGCTATATTCAGAGGCTGACTGCAACATGGTAAGGCCAGCCCCAGCAACATCAAAGGCTACAGCGTGGAGTTAGTTTATACAGCTTAGTCAGTTGGATCAGACCCTTCATTAGGATGCAGAACAAAGCTTTTCTTCTTGGCAACAAGGAGCGAGAAACAGAATGAAAATGGAAATCGGATCTGAGCCCTGAATTCCCCATTCAGCACGAGATCCCTTATTTGCGTAGGAACTCTAGTTTGCCTGGCTTTGTTTAAAATAAAGGTGACAGGAAATTTCAGGGCAGGATGAGGTCAAGGTCTCTTGCTTTGGGGCCAGCAGGCCCTGGGAGGACTCTTGAGTCAGAACACCCTGTCCTAGGAGGAGAACAATCAGAGGGTGAGAGCATTTGCCATGGGGTACCAGGGTACCATCTTGCTACAGCTGCATCTTCAGAAGGCAAACTCAACACTGAGACTTTAGAAAAGACCTTGCTAAGTTTGAGGTGAACAAGCAGGCATCACACTGTATAGTGTCATTGACAGTGTGATATTTGTGTGGATGCTTTTTAGCATGTAGAGCTCCAGGATCAGGCCACTAATCAGCTGTTTTTTTTTTCCCTAACATATCTTTTGAGGAAGCTGCTGCTCCATTTCAGGATATTTTAGGCTAAGAGAACAAGATGATCCTTTTTTTGTCATTTCTTACACCTCTGATTGCAGGAGTATTTACATTAAAATAGACAGAGGTCATACAGAAAAACCTGAGTTTGATCTCAATCATATCAGCATGGCTCAGAGGTCACTGGGAGGGGTGTGCTGGTATACTGCAAATTCAGCTTAAGATCAGGAAGAAGTCCAAGTATTTAAAATAGGAATTAAGATTCTCTACTTACTGTATCATCATAACAAAGCATGCTTATGTGTAAGAAGGTATTTGTTGCTGGTCGTTAGGCCTTTTCTTTACTGTGTTTTAGGAGAGAAGAAAGAAGTAAAGATCTCACTCTACTGGTTAGCATCTATTTTACAATTTCTTACAGAAAAATAAATAAATAAATAAATAATCTCCAGAGTCAAATCAGACTTATTTAAAATAGGAATTTTTTGACCAGTGAATCAGTCATAAGTATGGCTGATTGAAATATTAACAGCTGTAAGAAAGAAATGAACCTGCATTTCAACTTTCATGCCTTTAGATGATTGTATTAGCCCCTCAGATTGTAAACAAAAAGGCAATTGCCTGGCTGCCACAGAGGAAGAGAGAAGAGAGTACTAGTAATCAGCAATCTGTGCCTTTAATCATTTTATTAATATTGCAAATTGCAACTGACAGCAATTAGGGCTGGATATTACCCCAGGAAAGTAGCTTGACCAATGTTGATCATCCTGTTAAAGAGATAGAATTTACTTTAACAGAGGAAAAAATAGGTTCCTTGAGGTTTATCTCATTAAAGCCATTTCCATAATTTCCACAGTGCATCCCACACCTTTAAAACTAGACTTGGAAACAGACAAAAAGACATAGCTGTGTTGGGATGATGAGGGACTTCTACAAGTTCCTCATCAAGGGGGATACAAGTCACTGAATGTCTATTGCTGAATTTGTTTTATTTATTCCTCAGTGAGATAATCCCACAGCCTCCTTTTCTCCAAAGCAAGCCCATTGGATTTCTCTGACTAAATCTCTCATATCTCTCTGGCTACCTTCTGTTGCACCACCTCAAATCTTCTACATCCACTTAACATTAAGGGGCTCTAATTTTCTTCGCTCTTATACTTATTTTTCATCAACATAAATCCGTTGTCTTTAATGGGATTGCACCTGACATGCTCCAAGAAAACTGGACTGAAAGAATCACGATCACCGTGTCCAAAGTCATATTCGATATTCCAACAGTGACCATTTTATGACCGTTTTCTGCAGAAATAAAATTACAACCTCAGCTCCACCTCACAAGTCACAGGAAAGACAGCTCTGCTGCTGCAAGACCTAACACAAAGAATGATTCTGAGCATGATGTGATCTCCCTTTAATATTTAAACTGCAATGCTGTTCAGGAAACTAAATGACTAATTTTTAAAGAATTATAGCCACAAATATTTTTTCCAGTTCTTCCATTTGCTCTTAGAAAACAAATCAAACTTTTATTTTCTGCCTCTTTTTCCCCTATACACTGGAAAATACTTAGGATATGCTTTGGCAAAACTGCAGGAAATATCTTTAAAAATACTTCTTTGAAGCCAGAGAGAACAGAGATTTGCCATGATTTCCTCGTACTGTGAGGTTTGCTGTTCACATACAAGGAAAAAAAGTCAACCTTTACCTGTTACGGAAGACAGCAAAACAGATGTTGAAAGAAATATTTCCTAGCCTAAGGAAAAGGTCAGCATACAACCACAAACATCATAAAGTAACAGTATTTTATCCACCTGCCCCATTCTTTCACAAATCAAACAAAAGGATTCCTGTCAAGTTAGACCTTACTGTATATATTTATAAGTATCTCCTCCCTTTGCTTTATTACTACATACAGCCTTCATTGTTTACACTAAAATAGAAGTCTCATCCTATTGTTTATCCTTTACCTCCTCAGTTGTTTGCTGCTTGTGTTGCATGGGTGAAGTTTCTATACTGGAATTACAAAAGAAAACTAGTACAAGAATTCAGACTTCATTTCTTCCCTTGACTGTACTGTAAAGCCTGCCAAAAGTAGGGTTGAGGTTTGCTGGAAATTTAATTAATTTGAAATTTAGGTTGGTTCTGAACCAGATAGGAACCTTTTTTTTTTTTTTTTAATTTCTCTCCTACAGACAGCAATATAATCTCACTGAGCAGTTGAGAAGAGCTTCAAGTTTGCAGTCCCTAAATGACCTGCTACTGGCAGAAAAGGGTTTTTTAGCAAAAGAGCCAGACATGTTAGCCCTGAACCCTCAATTTTCAGCAGCTCTTTCCATACCAAAAACATGAGGAATCTGTGCAATTTGTCAGAATGTGGCACCCTTTTCTGAACCAAAACTTCTGGGGTTTATAGAATATGCAAAACTACCTCTCCTTTGGTCTGCCAAAAAAAAAGTCAAGTCTTATGAGCTAGTTCTGGATCCATAGAAATCCAAAGGTCTTTTGTCTCAAAATCATCCATTTAACAATGTAAGGAGATACCATGTCACTATGATTTAACTCCCCTGATGAAGTAAAAGCAGTTCCAGGACAGAAACCCATTTCTGACAATGGCACAAGTGGGGAAAAGATTTTGAAGTGGTGAGGTTTGGTGT